>NC_041231.1:59539916-59540722 GCF_002837175.3 Physeter macrocephalus
ACAGATTCAATGCAATCCCTATCAAACTACCAATGGCATTTTTCACAGAACTAGAACAAAAAATTCCAAAATTTGTATGCAAACACAAAAGACCCCGAATAGCCACAGCAATCTTGAGAAAGAAAAACAGAGCTGGAGGAATCAGCCTCCCGGACTTCAGACTGTACTACAAAATTACAGTAATCAAAACAGTATGGTACTGGCACAAAAACAGAAATATAGATCCATGGAACAGGATAGAAAGCCCAGATATAAACCCATGCACATATGGTCATTTTATCTTTGAGAAAGGAGGCAAGAAGATACAGTGGAGAAAAGACAGCCTCTTCAATAAGTGGTGCTGGGAAAACTGGACAGCTACATGTAAAAGAATGAAATTAGAACACTCCCTAACACCATACACAAAAATACACTCAAAATGGATTAAAGACCTAAATGTAAGGCCAGACACTATCAAACTCTTAGAGGAAAAGAGAGGCAGTGCACTCTATGACATAAATCACAGCAAGGTCCTTTTTGACCCACCTCCTTGAGAAATGGATGTAAAAACAAAAATAAACAAATGGGACCTAATGAAACTTAAAAGCTTTTGCACAGCAAAGGAAACCATCAACAAGACAAAAAGACAACCCTCAGAATGGGAGAAAATACTTGCAAATGAAGCAACTGACAAAGGATTAATCTCCAAAATTTACAAGCAGCTCATGCAGCTCAATATCAAAAAAAAACAAACAACCCAATCCAAAAATGGGCAGAAGACCTAAATAGACATTTCTCCAAAGAAGATATACAGATTGCCAACAAAC
>NC_041231.1:59540966-59551719 GCF_002837175.3 Physeter macrocephalus
GCAATCCCACTACTGGGCATATTCCCTGAGAAAACCATAATTCAAAAAGAGTCATGTACCACAATGTTTACTGCAGCTCTATTTACAATAGCCAGGACATGGAAGCAACCTAAGTGTCCACTGACAGATGAATGGATAAAGAAAATGTGGCACATATATACAATGGAATATTACTCAGCCATAAAAAGAAATGAAACTGAGTTATTTGTAGTGAAGTGGATGGACCAAGAGTCTGCCATATAGAGTGAAGTAAGTCAGAAAGAGAAAAACAAATACCATATGCTAACACATATATGGAATCTAAGAAAAAAAAAGTTCATGAAGGACCTAGGGGCAAGATGGGAATAAAGATGCAGACCTACTAGAGAATGGACTTGAGGATACGGGGAAGGGGAAGGGTTAGCTGCGACAAAGCGAGAGAGTGGCAGGGACATATATACACTACCAAACATAAAATAGATAGCTAGTGGGAAGCAGCCGCATTATACAGGGAGATCAGCTCGGTGCTTTGTGACCACCTAGAGGGGTTGGATAGGGAGGGTGAGAGGGAGGGAGATGCAAGAGGGAAGAGATATGGGGACATATGTATATGTATAGCTGATTCACTTTGTTATAAAGCAGAAACTAAGACACTATTGTAAAGCAAGTATACTCCCATAGAGATGTTTAAAAAAAAAGAAAAAACAATCAGAGATGTTTGAAGGCATTGCAGAATTATCAGGGCAGATGGAACTGAATGACCATGATGCTACTGACCAGAAACAAGAAATCACTGAGGTGAGAATAGCTTTCTACACCACCTCTATCAATCTAATCATCTATCAGTGTACATAACAAATTGGCCAAATTTGGAGAAAAACAGCAGAAAGCAGCTGCCAGCTAAGAAGACCTATTGACCTTTTTTCATGCTGGGGGGGACAAAATCAGAAGTTTAGGGCTCATCTGGTACAAATCTCTGCAGAATTACACTCCACGGTTACAGTAAAGCAGATCTTACAAGAACTGAAACGCAACCTCAAATCAGCTCTAATCTTTTAGCCAGAAACTAAACAAAATCCTTTCTGGAGAAAGAAAACACCATCCATAGACTCTAACATTTATTAAACACAATTTCCAGCATTCAGTTCAGAATTACCAGGCATATAAAGAGACAGAAGAGAAAAGGCAATGAAAAGAAACAGACATTAGGATGATGCAGATATATGAGCTACCAGACATGGACTTAAAATAACTGATTTATATTTTCAAGAAAATAGTCAAGATGATAATTTCACCAGAGAACTTGAATCTATGACAAATTAAGGAAATTCTAGAATTAAAAAAAATACAATTACTAAAGTTAAGAATACAACTTAGAATTCCATACAAAATGAATACCTCAAAAGTGAAGGTGAGGAGGGTGTAAAGAGTTTGGAAGTTGTCAGTCTTTCCCAAGAACAAGTAAAAACTAAATACACTAAAAAATCAACAACTCTTCTTGGCTCCATAAGAGAGGGGAGGACAAAGGGCAAACTGCTGCCCCCAAGTTTGGAGAGACAGGACATACAGATCATCATGGCTTTTCAGAGCAGAGACTCACAAGAGGAAATTGCTGCAGGACGAGTACCAGGGTAGGAAGACCTGACTTGTCATTGAAGAATTGCTGGAGGCTCACTGTGGAGAACTCCCAGAGTTAAATCCTCCAGGGGACCCAGTCACAGGGGCACCCCACAATACTGTGAGATTTATCTCCAGGAACTCCACCAGATTCTCATGTAAATACATGAGAAAAAGTCCCTCAGGCTTCTTCCAGGGAGAGGGAATCATGAACCATTTTGAAATATAAAAGAGCTCTCTGTTCTTCTTAGCAAGGGCTGCCCTCAGGGAAAGCTACAGTCGACCCTTGAACAATACGGGGTTTAGGGGCACCTACCTCACTCGCAGTAAAAAACCCACGTATAACTTGACGGTTGGCCCTCCAGTATCTATGGTTCTGCATCTGCATATTCATCCAACCACAGATCATGTAGAACTGTAGTGGAAAAACCCACATATAAGTGGACCCTGCAGATTAAACCCACGTGGTTCAAGGGTCAGCTGTATTTTAGCAGAGCCTAACCTGCTGGGGGCATTATCAGAGCCTAACTGACCTGGGGAAAGGAAAATCCCTAACTCCAGCCACTCGAGCCATCCTCTCCCACCTAAGTGGGGAGAAAACTGAGAAACCCTTGTGCGTTCACAGTCCAGAGGCACAGACTCACTGGGAGCCTGAGACCTAGAATGCTTCCCCTCCCCCCACACCTCACCCCCACATCACTAAAGATCTACTCACAGCAGTTCCTCTCACCCAGTACATCATGGGAGCTATAAAGAAAAAATCATAAGACATACAAAAAGGCAAAAAACGCAATTTGAAGAGACAGAGCAAGCATCAGAGAATCAGACATAACAGGGAAGTTAGAATCATCAGACAGGGAATTTTAAGCAGCTATAATTACTATGCTAAGGTATCTAATGGATAAAGTAGATAGCAGGCAAGAACAGATGGGCAATGCTAGCAGAGAGATAGAAATCCTAAGAAATAATCAAAAAGAAACTTTATAGATTAAACAAAAACAACAACAACCCTCTGTAAGAGATATAAAGAATGCCTTTGACACGCTCATCAGTAGACTGGACACAGCTGAGGAAAGACTCATCGAGATAGAGGATATTTCAATAGAAATCTCAAAAACTGAAAAGCAAAGGGGACACAGACTGAAAAAAACAGAACAGAATTCCAGGGACTGTGGACGACTACAAAAGGTGTAACAGATGTGTAATGGGAATACCAGAAGGAGAAGAAAGGGAGAAAGGAACAGAAGAAATATTTGCAACAATAAAGACTGAAAATTTCCCGAAAATTAATGCCAGACACCAAACTACAGCTCCAGGAAGCTCAGAGAACACCAAGGAGAACAGATGTCAAAAATCTACACCTAGGGGCTTCCCTGGTGGCACAGTGGTTGAGAGTCTGCCTGCCGATGCAGGGGACACAGGTTCATGCCCCGGTCCAGGAAGATCCCACATGCTGCGGAGCAGCTGGGCCCGTGAGCCATGGCCGCTGAGCCTGCACGTCTGGAGCCTGTGCTCCGCAATGGGAGAGGCCACAACAGTGAGAGGCCTGCATATCGAAAAAAAAAAAAAAAAATCTACACCTAGGAATACCATCCTCAACTACAGAAAATAATGGTACGGAAAAAATCCTGAAAGAAGCCAGAGGGAAAACGTATTACCTACAGAGGAGCAAAGATCAGAACTGCATCCAACTTTGCCTCAAACAAGAAGAGAATGGAGTGAAATTTTTTAAATTTTGAGAGAAAAGCAGTGAAGGTGAGATAAGACATTTCACAATGAATGGAAACTGACGCATTTGCAAATACACAAGTTTTTATGTTTTATCTTTTTATGTATTACATGAGTTTTTATGTATTACATGAGTTTTTATGTATTACCTGAGTGTTTTATTTTCTGAAAATTCATCAATCTATATACATGACATGATAAAATTTTATTTTTAAAAAAGGTCTACAGAATGATGAGTGAAGATTGATAAACAGTGAAGTTTTAATGACTATATCCAGCCTCTCTCACTAAACTGACCACCGGCCACCAGCTCAAGTTGTAGATGATAAAACTAGTTAACTTCAAATCACGTTCACTCTTTTGCTAATTACAAAGACTGAACATTTTTACTACCAGACTTTTCATTACCTAAATATAACCAGAAAGTGCATGGGGCTCCTGAGCCTTCATCCAGGTTCAACGTTTTAAGGACTGGGCAATTTTAAAAAGTGTTGCATTTATAATATTTCGTAAACCCTCCTGAGATGGTCTGCTTGCTCTTTCCTTGTCTCTGCTGAAGGCAGAGGATGTTGTGGAGGACTTGAGTCACAGCTGCCAGATCAAGGAAATCCACTGTGGACTTCTTGTGAATGAGACATAAGCTTTCACAATACTTCAAGGCTGTGACAGCATTTAGCCTCACCTAATTCATTGCTCTTAGAAGTTTCCAGGTAAACCAAATCACCAAAACCTCAACAATGAAAAGGCAGAGTGGCAGACAATGTAACATGTTCAACAAGTACTGTTTCGGGCAAACCTCTCTGCTGATAATAACTACAATGTCTCAAGCCTTCATCACCAGCCATGTACAATGTTAACTTCTTAACATATGTTATTTCATTTAATTTCTACAACCACCCTTTCAAGTGAGTATGACCATCATCTTTCTATAGATAAAGGTAAATGAGGCCCAGACCCCCATTTAGAAAGTGATCTGTTCCAGGATCCACTCCATTCTAGATTCAAAGCAGGTCTGTCTTAGTTCAGAGCCTGTGAATTCCATTAAACCAGCATTTCTCATGCTGAGCAATCTGATGACTGCAATCTGATTTCTCAAGGGACCCTGTGACTTAGGAAGTTACTGTAACTCTCTGAGCCTCTGTTTTCTCATCCATAATTCTCAAATAAAGATAGTAAAACTGAGATTGTTCTAAAGGAAGGTTATAAAGTGTTTGGAATAGCCTGGTTGCATGGGAGTTGTCTAACACTGGTTAGCTACTGTTTTATTAATGTGGGTGTGATTATTGAGTAAGTAGATGATCCAAGGAAAATTTTAAAAGGTTAGGGAGGTCCATGATCAAATAAATATGGTAAATCCTGGGGTGACAAAATTCAACAGGTCTTGTATGCAGGACAGTGACTCTCCAAGTAGGAAAAGTAAACTACACAGTGTTTCCAGCACTTATTTGCAGAGAAAAAACTTTTTTTTCCAGAGCATATTTATTGACACCATTAATTCATTGAACAGACATTTATGGCACTGATACAATGACAAACACAACTTGCACAGTTCCTCCCTCATGAAGCTGGTGGACAGCAGGGGAAAGATACAAAAACAAGTGAAAAACAAATTAAAAAGTTACAAACCATGAAGAATTCTATGAGATGGAACTTGAGTGTACCTTTGAATGCTAGGAAAGCATGGAGAGAAAGGAGGTATTCCAGGGGAGGGGCAGGGTACTGGGGACAGGAAAATAACCCATGAAAAATTTTCATGGAAATCAGAACGATCTCAAGCTAACAGCTTTATCCCTGTTTGTTGTTTTCAAAGACTGATACGTAATCCCAACAGAAGCTACGTCCACTTAGGACAATTATGTCATTTGCCCAATTACCTTATTGTTGCTATGATAATCAAAACACAGAATGGTACAAATAGAGAAATTAGAGACTTTAGTACAAACATGAATTATGCAGATGAGGAAACCTAAGCCTGGAGAGGTTAACTGACTAGAACCCCATCTCTGGGTGCCTTAGACCCACACTATTGTCATTACATCATTGTTCATCGTTTTCTGAACTAGAAAAAAGCAAACGTTCATCAGGCTTGGTACAATGCTAGGTGCTGGGGGGACTAAAGTGAATAATAACACAATCTCTCACCCTAGGGTACTTAGAGTGCTGTTGGGGGAATCTGGTTGAAATATAGGAAAATAACGCGATCAAGTTGAAATAGGAGCTCAGGGGAGCAAGAGAATTGAAAGAACAGATAGTGCTTCACAAGGTCCAGTGAATCTAGAAGCAATAATTATTTTAAGAGTTTAGAGGAGGGTTTGGGATACCAGGGGAAGTCTTTTGCAAGAGATCAAACCTGAGTTAGCTGTAGAGATTCTGGAAGGATTTGAGAGGCAGAGTGAAAGAGAAGGTTTCCAAATGAGGGTGATGAATGAGTTATGGAGGGAGGGGTGGTGTGCTGTGCCTGGATTGGGGGAGGTGGTAACCAGCATGGGTGCAGCCAAGCAGGGGGCAGGAAACTCCAGCCAAACCAAAATATAAGTTCAGTGGGTCACTGGTCATTGGTGTAAAAGCAACCTTAGAGTTCATGAAAGGAATATTCAGGTCTCTGTGAACGTGGTGAAAGGGGCAAATAATAAGTGAAAGGGGCAAATCTAGAAAGGCTACAGACTGTAAAATTCCTACTATATGACATCTTGGGAAAGGCAAAACTACAAATACAGTAACAAGATCAGTAGTTGCCAGGGGTTCAGAGTGGGGCAGGGAGGATGAATGGGTGGGGTGCAGGGGATTTTTAGGAAAGTGAAACTATTCTGTACAATGTTGTGATGGTAGATACATAATAGTATGCATTTGTCAACACCCATAGAATGTACAACACAAAGTGGGAAACCTAATGTAAACTATGGACCTTAGATAGTCATAATGTATCAATATTGGTTCACCAACTATAACTTAATGAGGAAGAAAGGATGTATGGGAACTTCCTGTACCTTCGGCACAATTCTTCTGTTAACCTAAAACTGTTCTAAAAAATAAACTATGGATATTAATGATCTTTTAAAATTATAGATCTTATTAAAAAATAAGACCTGCACTCGGGCACTATCTGGAAATCTGATTAAATAAGTGATGGGTCTCAGATAGTCTTCTAAAGTGCCCCCCATGCTTTTCTTTTTTTTTTTTTTTGCCACACTGCGCATCATGTGGGACCTTAGTTCCCCAACCAGTGGTCGAACATGCACCCCTTATAGTGGAAGTGCGGAGTCTTAACCACTGGACCGCCAGGGAATTCCCCACCCCCCGCCATGCTTTTAAACCTACAACACAGGCGCTGGCAAAGATTAGGACAAATGGAACCCTCACACATCGCTGGTGAGAATGTAAGATGGTACACCACTTTGACAGTTTCCTATAAACAGTTTGACAGTTTCCTATAAAGTGAAACATAGACTTAGCATATGACCTAAGAATCCCACTCCTAGGTATTTGCCCAAGGGAAATGAAAACTTATATTATCCTAAAAACCTGTACAAAAATATTTATAGCAGCTTTATGCATTATTACCCAAAATTGGAAACAATCCAGAAGTCTTTCAACTGGTGAATGGATAAACAAACTTAGGCATTTCCACACAGGGGAACACTACTCACCAATAAAAGGGAATGAGCCACTGACACAACACAGATGAACCTCAAATGCATTTTGCTAAGTGAAAGAAGCGCTGTTCTAGTGAAGTGAGATAATCAACAAACAAATAAGCAAAGCATGCAGTAAATCACATAGTGATAAGTGTTATAAAAGTAACAAAGCAGAGAAGGGAGATGGGGAGTGCCGAGGATGGACTTGCAAATTCAAACGGGATGGTCAGGTGAGCTCTCTCTGAGAAGGTGACATTTGAGCAAAGACCTATGGGCATGAGGGGTGAGACCTTGTAATATGGGGGAGAGTTTGGATTGTACAGGAAATGCATGAGAAAATCCTTGGAGGGTATTACTGAGAAAGATCATGAATGAATTTCTATCTTAACTGACCACTCTTGGCTGCTAGTTGGAAAACAGATTCTTGCAGATTAAGAGAAGCAGGGAATGAGTGAAGGGACTATTCACAGTAGCTCAAGTGGAAGCTGACAGCTGAGGGAAAAATTCTTACTGCACAACTCCATAGACACACACACACACACACACACACACACACACACACACACACACACTTTTAAAAGGGGACATTCTCTCCCCTAAGGAAATAAAGATAGAACAGCTCCAAAAGGCATGATGTAGCTTGAGCAAACTGCTAATTAAGCCAGCAACGCAAGGAGTGAAAGGAGAAAAATGCTAGCTTTTAACATCATTGAGACAGATGTTTACTGTCTCCAGGGAAGATGGGCAATGGAAAATGAACAGAGCTCAGTCTGATTAGCACTGATCTGTCTTCCCCAAGCGTGTGTTGTTGAGAAGGCTGCCAGACACAACTGATGGGAAGAGAGGATGACAAGGAAGACCCCCATCTGTCCAGAATGTTCCTCTGTTAAGTCCTACCCAAACCACCTCCTCAAAACTTTAAAACCCGACGTGCCACCTAATGGGATTCTCTAACTAGTACTTCTGAGTAGGAGCTGAAATATCAGGCCCTGCCAGGTTCAACAAAGAATAACAGGTACACAGAGACCACATTCTTCGTGCCTATCTTAGTTTGGGTTTTCCCAGAAGCCAGCTCTAAGCACAGATTCAAGTGCAAGCATTTATTTGGGAGATGCAGGAAGCATTACTAAGAAAGTGGGGAAGTGACACAAGGAAGAGAAGGCAGCCCATCAAGCCAGCTTTTCTTGTAGGAAAATGGAGCTTGATCCTTTGTGGAAATGCTGAGATACTGTGTAAAATAATACCTAGGAGTTACACCACCCAAGGAATGCAGGAGTGGGGTATTGATACACCAACTGCTATTCCTCATTGGTTGAGGGCTGCTGAGGAGCAGGGAATAAGTTATTTTCCACTCGCTGCCAGCTTCCTAAAGTGAAGGCTTTAGAAAAAAATCTTCAGGAAAAGAGATGCAGATACTAGCATTTGCATGTCAAAGGGAGCTCTCTGAAGTCAAAAGGCCCAAGGATAGAGCAAAGCACTCATAGATTTTGCTACACTGCATGCTTCCCCTCTGTGCCAAGAGCAAGACATTTCTTTACCTCTGTCTGACATTTCCTCTGCAGAGGAAATGATTTCAACAAACTGCAAAAAGGAGGAACTCTTCCCTCTATTCATTTCTCTCAAAGCACTCCTCATTGATTTATCCATTACATTATTGTTATAAATTAATAAAGTAAGGCACACATTAATTTACTTTATGGGTTTCTCAGCCACTGATTTCCTTTTATCCCTTTCTATCACTCAATTCACTGACTCCTGCAGATAAATTGTCTGCAACACAAATGCATCCCAGACTCTTGGATTTTATTAAGTATATAAAAGGTGTGTGATTTTTATTAACAACTCAACTCATCACTCCGTATTCAAAACTTAGCCAATTAAGCTCAAGTGCATAACAAAATAGGAAAGAGATTCCCAATTTCTACTTAATATTCTTATTGCCTAATGAATTGTTCATTCTTTCTAATTCTAGTGTCATTTACTTAATTTTCTTTTAATTTCTAAAATGTAAGAAAAACATGCCTAATTTTCTAGATGTGTGAAAATACACTGGCTTTATATTGCTTGTGAAATTTCGTAAGAACATTGAAGAAAAGTGCCGTCATGCGTGATCAGTAATATATACACCACCTGACACAGTGCCAGGTACACAGTCGGCACTCAATAAATGCTTGGTGAATGGATGAATAAGCCTACAATTATATGACCAACGCTCATGCACAAATCAGGAGACCAGTTCTGTTGTCACTATAGCAGCTTTTTAATTTATCTGACAGCTATTGTCCTCCTAGGTTTTTGGTGAGCTTGGAAAGGTGAAAATATGTTTGTATTTCTTAGGGCTAATTGGTAGTTCTTTATTTTTATAGTCCTATGATACATTAATAAATTTCAATAAGAACAGAAGCCATTATTTCACCCATTTATTCATTCAAATATTTACTAAATGCTGACTATGGGCCAGGACTCATGAACAATTTTATAATGCAGATAAGGTTAGAATAATGCCTAACCTTCTAGAACATCATCTGTGGTGAACAGTTTATAATGCAATGATAGAGCAGCCCACAGAACAAGGAAACTGACACCAGAGGAAATCTGGAAAGTTTCATCCAACATGGAATATTTGAAATGGGTCTTCCTCTGGCTCAGGAGGCTTCTAGAAGGTGAAAAAGTAGGGAAAGGCATTCCATGTGAAAGCCCAACATGTGCAGAGTTGTAGGCTTTAAAAAAATTTTTTAACACCTTTATTGGAGTATAATTGCCTTACAATGGTGCGTTAGTTTCTGCTTTATAACAAAGTGAATCAGCTATACATATACATATATCCCTATATCTCCTCCCTCTTGCGTCTTCCTCCCACCCTCTCTATCCCACCCCTGTAGGTGGTCACAAAGCACCTAGCTGATCTCCCTGTGCTATGCGGCTGCTTCCCACTAGCTATCTACTTTACATTTGGTAGCATATATTAGTCCATGCCACTCTCTCACTTCATCCCAGCTTACCCTTCCCCCTCCCCATGTCCTCAAGTCCATTCTCTACATCTGTGTCTTAATTCCTGTCCTGCCCCTAAGTTCTTCAGAACCATTTTATTTATTTATTTTCTTATGTTCAATATATATGTGTTAGCATAGTATTTGCTTTTCTCTTTCTGACTTACCTCACTCTGTATGACAGACTCTAAGTGCATCCAACTCACTACAAATAATTTCATTTCTTTTTATTGCTGAGTAATATTCCATTGTATATATGTACCACAACTTCTTTATCCATTCATCTGTCGATGGACACTTAGGTTGCTTCCATGTCCTGGCTATTGTAAATAGACCTGCAATAAATATTGTGGCACATGACTCTTTGAATTATGGTTTTCTCAGGGTATATGCCCAGTAGTGGGATTGCTGGGTCATATGGTAGTTCTATTTTTAGTTTTTTAAGGAACCTCCATACTCTTCTCCAGAGTGGCTGTTTCCATTTACATTCCCACCAACAGTGCAAGAGGGTTCCCTTTTCTCCACACCCTTTCCAGCATTTACCGTTTGTAGATTTTTGGATGAGGGCCATTCTGACAGGTGTGAGGTGATATCTCCTTGTGGTTTTGATTTGCATTTCTCTAATGATTAGTGATGTTGAGCATTCTTTCATGGGTTTGTTGGCAATCTGTATATCTTCTTGGAGAAATCTCTATTTAGGTCTTCTGCCCATTTTTGGATTGCATTGTTTGTTTTTTGATATTGAGCTGCATGAGCTGCTTGTAAATTTTGGAGGTTAATCCTTTGTCAGTTGCTTCATTTGCA
>NC_041231.1:59552522-59553633 GCF_002837175.3 Physeter macrocephalus
TTTTGTCTCCTTAGGTAGGTTTATTCCTAGATATTTTATTCTTTTTGTTGCAATGGTAAATGAGAGTGTTTCCTAAATTTCTCTCTCAGATTTTCATCATTAGTGTACAGGAATGCAAGAGATTTCTGTGCATAAATTTTGTATCTTGCTACTTTACCAAATTCGTTGATTAGCTCTAGTAGTTTTCTGGTAGCATCTTTAGGATTCTATGTATAGTATCATGTCATCTGCAAACAGTGACAGCTTTATTTCTTCTTTTCTGATTTGGGTTCCTTTTATTTCTTTTTCTTCTCTGATTTCTGTGGCTAAAACTTGCAAAACTATGTTGAATAATAGTGCTGAGACTGGACAACCTTGTCTTGTTCCTGATCTTAGTGGAAATGAGAAGGATGTTTTTTCACCATTGAGAACAATGTTGACTGTGGGTTTGTCATATATGGCCTTTATTATGTTGAGGTAAGTTCCCTCTACGCCTACTTCCTGGAGGGTTTTTATCATAAATCGGTGTTGAACTTTTTCTGCATCTATTGAGATGATCATATGGTTTTTCTCCTTCAATTTGTTAATATGGCTTATCACATTGATTGATTTGCAAATATTGAAGAATCCTTGCATTCCTGCAATAAACCCCACTTGTTCATGGTGTATGATCCTTTTAACGTACTGTTGGATTCTGTTTGCTAGTATTTTGTTCAGGATTTTTGCATCTATGTTCATCAGTGATATTGGCATGTAGTTTTCTTTCTTTGTGACATCTTTGTCTGGTTTTGGTATCAGGGTGATGGTGGCCTCGTAGAATGAGTTTGGGAGTGTTCCTCCTTCTGCTATAATTTGGAAGAGTTTGAGAAGGGTAGGTGTTAGCTCTTCTCTAAATGTTTGATAGAATTCTCCTGGGAAGCCATCTGGTCCTGGGCTTTTGTTTGTTGGAAGATTTTTAATCACAGTCTCAATTTCAGTGCTTGTGATATTCTGTTTATATTTTCTTTTTCTTCCTGGTTCAGTATTGGAAGGTTTGGCTTTTCTAAGAATTTGTCCATTTCTTCCAGGTTGTCCAGTTTATTGGCATATAATTGCTTGTAGTAATCTCTCATGATCCTTTGTATTTCTGCAG
>NC_041231.1:59553817-59554585 GCF_002837175.3 Physeter macrocephalus
TTTTCATTTCTAATTCTATTGATGTGAGTCTTCTCCCTTTTTTTCTTGATGAGTCTGGCTAATGGTTTATCAATTTTGTTTATCTTCTCAAAGAATCAGCTTTTAATTTTATTGTTCTTTGCTATTGTTTCCCTTATTTCTTTTTCTTTTATTTCTGATCCGATCTTTATGATTTCTTTCCTTCTGATAACTTTGGGATTTTTTTGTTCTTCTTTCTCTAGTTGCTTTAGCTGTAAGGTTACATTGTTTATTTGAGATGTTTCTTGTTTCTTGAGGTAGGATTGTATTGCTATAAACTTCCCTCTTAGAACTACTTTTGCTGCATCTCATAGGTTTTGGGTCATTGTGTTTTCATTGTCATTTGTTTCTAGGTATTTTTTGATTTCCTCTTTTATTTCTTCAGTGATCTCTTTGTTATTAAGTAGTGTATTGTTTAGCCTCCATGTGTTTGTATTTTTTACAGATTTTTTCCCTGTAATTTATATGTAATCTCATAGCACTGTCGTCGGAAAAGATACTTGATATTATTTCAATTTTCTTAAATTTACCAGGGGTAGATTTGTGACCCAAGATATGATCTCTTCTTTAAAAAATTAGTTTTTTTTTTTTTTTTAGGAAACTTGGTTGTAGTGTCACTGTATTAGTCATGGTTCTCCAGGAAAAAAATCTATAGGGAAAGAAAGAAAGAAAGAGAGAAAGAGAGAAAGAAAAAAAGAAAGAAAGAAAGAAGAAAAAAAGAAAGAAAGAAAGAAAGAAGGAAGGAAAGAA
>NC_041231.1:59554597-59603243 GCF_002837175.3 Physeter macrocephalus
AGGAAGAAAGAAAGAAAGGAAGAAAGAAAGAAAGAAAAAAGAAAGAAGGAAGGAAGGAAAGAAGGAAAGAAAGAAAAGAAGGAAGGAAGATAGAAAGAAAGGAAGGAAGAAAGAAAGAAAGAGAAAGAGAGGAAGACGGAAAGAGAGAGAAAGAAAGAGAGTGAGAGGAAGTAAGGAATGAAGAAAGGAAGGAAGGAAGGAAGAAGGAAGGAAGGAAGGAAAGAAAGACAGAAAGAAAGACAGACAGACAGACAGACAGAAAGAAAGAAAGAAAGAAAGAAAAAGAGAAGAGAGAAATAAAGGAATAAAGAATTCCTTTATTTTAAGGAATTGACTCATATGACTGTGAGGGCTGGCAAGTCTGAAATTTGTAGGTTAGGCTGGCAGGCTAGAAATTCATCTAAGAGTTGATGTTGTATCCATTTTTCAGGCCAACAGTTTGGAAACTCAGTCAGGATTTCTATGTTCCAGTCCTGAGGCATAATTCCTTCCTCTGGAAACCTAGTCTTTTCTCTCAAGGCCTTCAACTGATTGGATGACACCCACCCACAGTACAGAGAGTAATCTGCTTTACTCAAAATTTACTGATTTAGGTGATAATCACAGCAACATATCAAACAAACAGTTGAGCACCATGGCCTAGCCAAGCTGACACATCAAAATAACCCTCAGTCATGAAGCAGTGGTCCTCAAGGTTTGGTCTCAGCCAGCACAATCAACATCACCTGGGAACCTGATGGAATCATGAGTTCTTGGGCCTTCCCCAAACTTCTCAAATCAGAAGCTTTTGTGGTGGGGCCCAGCAACGTGATTCTAACCAGCCCTTCAAGTGTTTCTGGTGCATATCAGAGTCAGAACCACTGGACTAGAGTATTAGTTCTAATGTTTAGGTCAGAAAGAAAAGTGTTAACACAGGAGCAGGTTATTAATTGCCTTATTTTTCCTGGGCTTTAGTCACTTGATAGAGTCAATGTTTAAATGGCATATCTGATAGTCCCAGATATTTTGGAGAAACAACAAAAGAGAGTACTATTGATTGTTTATAAATCTTTACTCAGAGATACTACATAACTCATCCCATTGAAGTCTTACTCCATCACCATCTCCAGCTCTTTAGCTATAGACTCTGCTAAGCTGGCTTCAAATTCCTTGACTAAGGTCAGTCAGACCCATACCAGAACTTGCCTGGGACTTCCCTGGAAGTCCAGAGGTTAACAATGTGCGTTTCCACTGCAGTGGGCACAGGTTCAATCCCTGTTTGGGGAACTAAGATCCCGCATGCCGCACAGTGCAGCCAAAAAAAAAAAAAAAAAAAAAAAAAAAATTTACCTCATGACTCTTCATTCGCCCTTCTGTTGGTATTGATCATACAATGGAAACGCTCTCTAAACTGTTCACAGCAGCCCAGAGACAATATGTCGAGAAAACAAATGGGGATGTTTACTGTTTGAACTCCTTTTAGTGATTTAAATGCCCTATTCATTCATTGCCCGACAAGCCTCCTATCAGTTATCTGTTGTAAAACAATGCTGCATAACAAACAAGCACAAAACGTCAATGGCTGCAACAACAGTGGGGACACTGCAAAATTGGCAACAGGCCTAATTCATCCATCCAGAGAGGGAAAGAACTGAGGCCATGTTTAATATCTTCCTCACTCTGATTGGGAAACTCTTCTCGGTCTCCTCTCTGACTCACCTATTGGAGGCACCTTAGGTATTCCTTTCATAGGAAACCTCCGTTGACTCCTCAAGCCTGGATTACATGGCCCCTCCTGTGAGCTCTTCTGAGCCCCCTAGAATTCCCATTATTGTAGCCCTCATGGCATTGACATGACTTAGCAAATCCAAGAAAGCTGACTGAGAGAGATGCTGACAACATATATTTGAAAAAGTTTGTGGTAAAGTCGGCCCTCCACATCCCTGGGTTCCATGTCCACAGACTCAACCAACTGTGGATAGAGAATAGTTAAAAAAAAAATCCAGAAAGTTCCAAAAAGCAAAGCTTGAATTTGCCACATACCAGTAACTATACATAGCATTTACATTGTATTAAGTATTATAAGTTGTCTAGAGATTATTTCAAGTATACAGGAGGTTATATGCAAATACTACACCATTTTATATAATGGACCTGAGCATCTGTGGATTTTGGTTTTTGAGGGTGTCCTGGAATCAACCTCCCATGGGTACAGAGGGTCAACTGTATTTGATTAATAAATGATTGAAGATTACATTAAATTTAACTACATTAAAGATTTATTAGTTTTTTGAGAGTTTAACTTCTAGAATAAGTGACACAAAATTCTGTTTATTATGAAGACTGATTTTCCTCATTAACACACACACACACACACACACACACACACACACACACCCCACTGTACTTCTCCATACATTGCCCCTTCCACCTGTCACCTTTCCACCCTAGCCAAACAAAATCCTCCTCATCTTTCAAGGTTCCACCAGGCTTAGGTGGTAGCTATCTGATGATCCCAGAGCAATTCACTTACATTTATTTCAGCACTAATGACTCTGTTTTGGAATTGATGGTATGGAGGTAACAGAGTGCTTACACTTGCTAATGTGAAGAAGCTGTAAGGGAACCAAATTTGTCACCCCAAATTGTGTCTCTTTGGCATGAAGATTAATGTAGGCTGATTATTTTTAAGAAACAGAAGACTCAAATTTTTCTTGTTACCTCCTCCTAACTGCCTAAAAGAATTTAGACAGAAGCCCTGTCTTTGGAATAGAGCTATCAGCAGAGATGTCTGCAAAGAATATGGGCTGGGTGTGGTGGAGGGAACTCGGCAGGCCCTAGAGATCAGAGTTCACTCTGTATCCCATTGTCTCTGCAGGTCCAGCACACATTTATTTTCCAAACATTTGCTTTTCCATCTCCATGTGAATTGCCTTCCTCCCCTTTGAAATCCCAAACCCCTACCCTCAACATCCTCTTTTGTCTTTAGCTGAAGATAGCATTTAAGGTGAGAGCTTCAGCCATTGGGAGGAGTTACTGAGTTTTCCTAGGTTTTTCCCATGCATTCATGTTATTAAACTTTGTTTTATTTTCTCCTGTTAAACTGTTCCATGTCGATTTAATTCTTAGGCCAGCCAGAAGAACCTAGAAGGGCAGAGGGTAATGCCTTCCTCTCTGACAAGGCTTCTAGGATACCGCCAGACTGTGCCTTCAACTGTGCAGAGATGGAATGGAAACTTACACCAGTGTGCCCAGCGTGGACTGGTACCCAGGTGAGGGGGTGAGCAGAAAGCAGCAGCCTCATTCTCTAATCACCACCATTTAATTCCAATAATCTTAACTAACTAATCTTCTCTCAGGCTCTAATTCCCAATTTCCTTTCCATCACTAGAGCCCCATTGAAAATCCTAGCTTGAGCCCACACTCTTCACCTAGGTATTGTCATTTCTCTTCGCAGATGACTAGACCCTTTCCATGTAGTGTCCTGACCTACAATTCAAACACTGCAGCAACATTAGGACTCTACCCCTACATGCACCCAAAGCCTCAGTTTTTTGCACAACAAGCCCCTTCATCCTCACCTCCAAAGGCCATTTTTCTTATACGGATTTCCTGCCTCTGCTTATTCCCACTGAGACTCCAGCATCCTGCTCAGTTGACAACAAACTTTTAAATTGCTCTTATCTCTCCTTCCTTCTCATTCTTTCTCTGTCTTCACCATCTCTTCTATAAAATATTCATTTCCTGTAATGTTTTAGTTCTCCCAATTTGTGTTTTCCATCTGCATTTTCTCTTAGGGAGTTCCAGCAACTAAAGAACAATGCCCTGCCTGCTTACCTGCCAGTCTGAAGTGGAAAACTAGATGATGGGATCTTAGGAAAGAAACAAAAGACAGACTCAGCAAGTACACATCATTAGCAGGAAGCAAGTCAGTCCCAGGAGTGGTGATTAGGCATTTAAGGAAGTCATAAGGATGGAAAGCCTGCAAACTGTACAGCAAAAGCATTAAAAATAATCACTGACTGGCCGCTTTTATGAAGTCAATGACTTGCAAGCAGTTTGATTCATAACATAAAAGGTCCTTTTTAAAAATTAGCAGATCAACGTGCTAGCAGCTCCCTAGCTACTCTCCAAGAGGAGAGTGGAGGCCCAATCAGGAGAGTTTCTACGGTGGATATAGGTGGTCCTCAAGGCTCTGTCTTATGTTACACACTTTTCCTAGGAGCTGTCACCACTTTGATGGATTGCATTTTCACTTTTAACCATTGACTCCTACATCCTTAGCTATAACCCAAATTATCCCTCTGTGTTCCAGACCAGCATAGGCAATAGCTCACTCTGTGTTTCCCACTGGATGTCTTGGAGGCATGTTGCACTGGTCAGTTTTCACTTGTCGCTCCAAACACACTCTCCACCTTTCTTCACTCTGCTCTGGGTGCCAGAAGACTGTCTTTGTGAACCTCATCAACTACTTCCCCAACCTTCTGAACTCTAAGGGCGTTTAATCAGTCACTGGCAGGTGGTCAGAGGAGGAGAGAATTGCAATTTTTATTGCAATTTTGCAATAAAAATTTGCAATTTTTATTTCCCCAGCTTCCTCCCTGTCAGGCTAATACTTTGACAAGACCACAATACTCCACCTAAGGCCATAAGGCTTGTTGGGTGACTCTTTCCTATTGGTAAAGCAAATTCTGAAAACCATGCCTTCTCCTTGACTTTCAGACCTACAGATGGTGGCAGTGGCTTTCCATTATCACTGACCTCAGAGCACTTCCCTGGCCACTGTTGATTTCCCTTTACCCTGATCAAAACTTTGTAGAGACTCTAGTAAAAGCTCTTCAATGATGCCTTCCGAGCGTGCATCTGTACTCTGATTCACTATATCTGAACTAGGCATTCATCATCCCTCATCTCCCCATGCCTGGCACCCCACCTGACTCTCCTGCAGCCCCTGCAACGGTGAATGACCCACCATCCATCCTCTAGGACTTTCCAGGACCCTGGACATCCTGGGTGACTCCTCCCCATCTCACCCACTGCGGTCTGTCAATCACCAGCTCCCAGACAGTCTAAGGCTCTCTCACACCCTTCTATCCCTTCCATCCCAGGCCAGGCCAACATCATCCCTGACCACGTTTCTGTGGTAGCCTCCCAAACGATCCCCATGACGCTGATCAACCCACTCTGATCTATTCCACATCACTGTTCCTAAGTGCAAATCTGATGAAGTCTCTCACCTGATTAAAGCCCTTCAGTGCTTTCCACTGGCTTTGAGATCAAGTCTAAATTTTCAGTTAGGGTTAGGGTTAGGCACAGACTCAAGGACCTTCATTACTGGCTTCCAGTTACCTCTGCAGCCTCTTCTTTCACTGTTTGCTTTGGCCTCCCTTTTCTCCCTGAAACTGTATTATTCCATTCCAAAGCTCACATGTCTCTCCCCACTGGACTTTCACGTATGTTGATTCTCTGACCAGGACATTCCTTCTTTCCTTGCCCAACTAACAACTGCTCACGACCAGACTATGTGCTCAGTTAGGGTAGGGACACACTGCTGTACACTGAGCACCTAGTCCAGGGCCTGGGACCTACCACACCTGTGACATCTCATATGCAAGCCACTTGCTGTTCGTGACTACTAAGCACTGAAATGCGCTGAGTCTGAATTGAGATGTGCTGTGAGTATAGAATACATACTTGCTTTTCAAAGACTTAGCACAATAAGGCATAAACTGCCTTAATATTTTTACATTTATTACAAATTGAAATATCTTAGCTATGTATATTAGATTAATTAAAACATGTTATTAAAATTAATTTCACTATCCATTCTTCTGTCAATGGACATTTAGGTTGCTTCCAAGTCTTAGCTGTTGTAAACAGTGCTGCAATGAACATTGGGGTGCATGTATCTTTTAGAATTATGGATTAAGAAGATGTGGTACATATATACAATGGAATTTTACTCAGCCATATAAAAGAATGAAATAATGCCATTTGCAGCAACATGGATGGACCTAGAGATTGTCATACTAAGTGAAGTAAGTCAAAGAAAGACAAATATCATATGATATCACATATGTGGAATCTAGTAAAAAGTGATACAAATGAACTTACCTACATAACAGAAACTGACTCACATATCTTGAAATCAAACTTATGGTTACCAAAGGGGCAACGTGGGGGAAGTGATAAATTAGGAGATTGGGATTAACATATATACAGTACTATATATAAAATAGGTAACTAATAAGGACCTACTGTATAGCAATACTCTACTCAATATTCTGTAATAACCTATATGGAAAAGAATCTGAAAAAGAATGAATATATGTATATGTATAACTGACTCACTTTGCTGTACACCTGAAACTAACACATTGTAAGTCAACTATACTCCAGTAAAAGTTAAAAAATAAAACAAAGTAGCCTGTAAAATAGTAGTGTTAGACATCTGTGAAATAAAACACTACCTGCTTCAGACAAAAAAAATTAATTTCACTTGTGTTTTTAATTTGTTTAAAAGCAGTCAATTTCACATTAGAATTTATTATTATTTATTTATTATTAGAATTTATTAGAAAATTTTAAATGACATATATAGCTCCCATGATATTTTTTATATCTTTATTGCAGTATAATTGTTATACAATGTTGTGCTAGTTTCTATTGTACAACAAAGTGAATCAGCTATAAGTACACACATATCCCCATAACCCCTCCCTTGTGAGCCTCCCTCCTATCCTCCCTATCCCACCCCTCTTTGTCATCACAAAGCATCAAGCTGATATCCCTGTGCTATGCAGCAGCTTCCCATTAGCCATCCATTTTACATTTGGTAGTGTATATATGCCAATGCTACTCTCTCACTTCGTCCCAGCTTCCCCTTCCCCTACTGTGTCCTAAAGTCCATTCTCTAGGTCTGCGTCTTTATTCCTGCCCTTCCACTAGGTTCATCAGTACCGTTTTTTTAAGATTCCATATATGTGCGTTAGCATATGGTATTTGTTTTTCTCTTTCTAACTTACTTCATTCTGTATGACAGACTCTAGGTCCATCCATCTCATTACAAATAACTCAATTTTGTTCCTTTTTATGGCTAATATTCCATTGTATATATGTGCCACATCTTCTTTATCCATTCATCTGTCGATGGACATTTAGGTTGCTTCCATGTCCTGGCAATTGTATATAGTGCTGCAATGAACACAGTGGTACATGTATCTTTTTGAATTATGGGTTTCTTAGGGTATATGCCCAGTAGTGGGACTGCTAGGTCATATGGTAGTTCTACTTTTAGTTTTTTAAGGAACCTCCATACTGTTCTCCATAGTGGCCATATCAATTTACATTCCCACCAACAGTGCAAGAGGGTTCTCTTTTCTCCACACCCTTTCCAGCATTTATTGTTTCTAGATTTTTTGATGTTGGCCATTCTGACCAGTGTGAGGTGTTACCTCATTGTGGTTTTGATTTGCATTTCTCTAATGATTAGTGATGTTGAGCTTTTCATGTGTTTGTTGGCCATCTGTATGTCTTCTTTGGAGAAATGTCTATTTAGGTCTTCTGCCCATTTTTGGATTGAGTTGTTTGTTTTTATGATATTGAGCTGCATGAGCTGCATATATCTCCTGGAGATTAATCCTTTGTCATTTTCTTCATTTGCAAATATTTTCTCCCATTCTGAGGGTTGTCTTTTCATCTTGCTTATGGTTTCCTTTGCTGTGCAAAAGTTTTAAGTTTCATTAGGTCCCATTTGTTTTTATTTTATTTCCATTACTTTAGGAGGTGGGTTAAAGAAGATCTTGCTGTGATTTATATCAAAGGGTGTTCTGCCTATGTTTTCCTCTAAGATTTTATAATGTCTGGCCTTACATTTAGGTCTTTAATCCATTTTTTAATTTTTGTGTATGGTATTAGGAAGTGTTCTAATTTCATTCTTTTACATGTAGCTGTTCAGTTTTCCCAGCTCCACTTACTGAAGAGGGTCTCTTTTCTCCATTGTATATTCTTGCCTCTTTTATCAAAGATAATGTGACCATATGTGTGTGGGTTTATCTCTGGGCTTTCTATCTGTTCCATGGATCTATATTTCTGTTTTTGTTCCCGTACCATACTGTCTTGATTACTGTAGCTTTGTAATATAGTCTGAAGTTCTGTGATATTTCTATTGGAAAGGACTGTCCAATAAATATTTGTTGAATGAGTGAAGGTGAAAAATGGAATAAATGAAGAAGAGAAATCTTCAGTTTACAAATTTTCCTTTTCTTTCTGTGGGAACTTTCTCCAAATGCTCTAAGTCTGAGTTAGGTGGCCTTTTATGTGCTCCCATAGCATCCTGCAATCCCCCCCATTATGACAGTTGTCACATGGAGCCACGTGGTGTTTTTACATTCACGAGGGCCGGTGCTGTACCTGTCTTGTTCAGCTCTGGATCCCAGTGCCTGGCATGATGCTGACCTTACAGTAAATGCTCAACAAATGTCTGATGAGTGAGGGCACTAAGTCATGCAATGAGAGGAGAGACACCAGTGACAACAAGGAGATGGTGATGACATGGGCTCTGAATGTGTGCTCCTTGGGGACAGGCCCTCACATTCCTTGTGATGGGCCCTAAAGGGAGCCCAGGGCCTGTACAATGACATACCAGGAAGATGGGTTACCACCTTATTCTCCTTTGGCAGCTCTGGTTCAGGAAAGTGTTTGGCACAGGCCTGGAAATCAGAGGCCCATCAGTGAGATCTGTGACCCTGCCCAAGGGCAACGTGCTAGTCCCTCTTCTCTGTAGGACTCTGAGTCACAAGGTGGGTCAGAGGACGTGGTGCTAGGCCCCAGTCCTGATGATCCTGGGTATAGAGGCCTAGGAGGACACAGAGAGGGGCATTGAGACATGCTTCTTCTCACTCAGTGCTCTCCTCAACTGCATCCCCACTCCTGAGGCTGTTTAGGAGTAAGTGAGAAACAGCTCTGTCTGGACTTGGGAAGTGTTGACCTCTCTTCCCTGCTTTCAGAGTGTCTGGACCTCTGCCTGTATCCTTTAAAGAAGTCACCCCTCTGTGTTTGTCCCGGTTTTCCATTGCATCTCATCTTCCATATTAACCTCCAGTTGACATTTGCCAATATGATGGCCATGTAGTGTGTTAGCTCTCATTCTCATAGGAATTAGGCTAGATGTTATCCTCATTTGGCTGAAGAGGGAAATAAGCTCAAAACACATGAGCAAATATTTTGGGGTCACATGGTAGAAAATGACTTAATGGGAATCCAACTTTATGAGGCTCTCATGGCCACGCTCTTCCCAAACCTGCATCTCTGTGGGTCGCGCTACAAAGGAGAGATGGGTCCAGTGGTTAGTCTCTTCCCTATAAAGAGTCAGTGAAGCAACTGGCAGAGGAGAAGCCATGACTCCTTTTCCTACATACAGCAAGCCTTTCACAGCCAGCAGAATCAAAAGCTAACAGTGGAGCCCCAACTTCTCCAGGTGTTCTGGGCAAATTCATATCCTGTGATAAATCATAATGGAAAAGAATACAAAAAAGAATGTACACATGTATAACTGACCATTATGAATTTGCTCAGAACACCTGGAGAGTTGGGATTCCATTGGAAGTCATGAAATCCTGTCTCTCTGAGTGACATTTGTGAGCCTTTGATTCAGCTGGTTGTGAAAGGTTTGCTGTATGTAGGAAAGGGAGTCATGGACCCTCCCATAATCTCAGTTTTCTGAACCCCATGCACTTTGTGAGGCTCTAAAAAGATGATAAAAAGTTGCTTGTACATTACAACAATAACAATAGTAGGAGCAGGCCCTCTCAGAACTTCCTGAGCTCTAACTATGGACCAGGCACCATTCCTTAGCTTACATACATTTTTCAGGTGATGCGTCCAACGAGGCTATGAAGTAGACACGTTCTAATTATTTCCATCGTGGTGATGCAGACACTGAGGCCCCTATGGAAATAGGGCATGTGGGGAGTTCATGAGATTAGAAAGAGTTGAGATTCAAAGCAGGACCAACAGGAGACCGGGAAGGGCTGGGTTAAAGGGCGGGACAGAAAGCATGTCAACAGGGCAGTGGGGGCACAGTAAGGTGAAAAGAGAGAGAACAGAAACAGCCAAATTGTTCACAGAGAAAGGCAGAAGTGAGCAGAGTGAAGGCTATGAGGTGGCACTGTCTTCCTGGGAGCGAGAAAAGAGGCTGCGATGGAGGGCAACTTGGGGGCCCTTTCTTAGAGCTTATTAAAAGCACAACCGCATGGGGCCCAAATGGGAATTTTTGTTACCAATTCTCCCTTAATGGTTTCTGGAAATGCTTTTCCTTCTAGAAGCTAAAGAGCTTCAAGTTGGTTGGAGGCTGTGGAAGAGAATTTTAAAATTAAAAGCTCTCACAGGTAGAGTAGATTTCTACCCAGAAGATGGGTAGAAATAAAGTCTCTTTAATGTTCCCTTGATGACCCTGGAGAGAAAAAGTAGAGAGAGCTCACAGGGTAAGGAGCCAAGAAGACTCTAAGGACAGCCCTTCCAGGTGCCAGCTTGGTGTAGGCTGGACCCGAGGGTCCCAGCCTTAAATCAGACCCCTACCCAAGAACATGATGCAAGGACTTGCCTCCCAGGTCGAGAACCAATTACTTCTTAACACACACTGGTGCCACTTCTTTGAAGAGTAACTTGGGAATATCCATCATAACATTAAGAATTAGCAATTCCAACTACTCAGCCATAAAAAAGAACTAAATAATGCCATTTGTAGTGACATGGATACAACTAGAGATTATCATACTAAATGAGGTAAGTCAGAAAGAGAAAGACAAATACTATATGATATCACTTATAAGGGAAATCTAAAATATGACACAGTGAACATATCTATGAAACAGAAACAGAATCATGGACATAAAGGGCAGACTTGTGGGACTTCCCTGGTGGCACAGTAGTTAAGAATCTGCCTGCCAGTGCAGGGGGCACGGATTTGTTCCCTGGTCTGGGAAGATTCCACATGCCACAGAGCAAATAAGCCCGTGAGCCACAACTACGGAGCCTGCATACTGCAACTACTGAAGCCTGTGCACCTAGAGCCCATGCTCTGCAATAAGAGAAGCCACTGCAATGAGAAGCCTGCGCACTGCAACAAAGAGTAACCCCCACTCGCTGTAACTAGAGAAAGCCCGCGCACAGCAGCGAAGACCCAACGCTGCTAGGAAAATAAATAAAATAAATTTTTTAAAAAAGAGCAGACTTGTGGTTGCCAAGGGGGAGGGGGTTGGAGGAGGGATGGATTAGGAGTTTGGGGTTAGCAGATGTAAGCTTTTATATACAGAATGGATAAACAACAAGGTCCTACTGTATAGCACAGAGAACTATATTCAATATCCTATGATAAATCATAATGGAAAAGAACATATTTTTTAAAAAGAAAGTAAAAAAAGAATTAGCAATTCCAATTTAATAATGTTGCCTGTAAGATACCCAGATACATAGGGATGTGCATGTGAAGTTATGTGTTACAGCTCCATTTATAATACTGAAAATATGGACAACCTAAGTGGTCATCAACAAGGCATTAAAATAAATGATGAAATATTATGCACCTTTTGGTATATTTTTGGCAATATAGAAAGATCTTCAAATATATTTATTAAAAATAATAACATATAACATGAATAATCTCATTTGTATTCAACGAATTTACACATATAATTTAATACACTTTTGTGTGCATAAAAATGTCTAGAAAGATTCATTTAAAGAGCTGTTTTCACAGTGTGGGGTAAAGTTAGTGCATATTTGAGATGGGAGAACTTTTAATTTTCATTTTATATCCTTCTGTACTATTTGCATTTTAAAATCATGAACATAGTGTTTTTTAAAAAAAAAAATATTTAAAAAGTTGAAAACATATTTCTCTGTGAGGAAGTATAGCTGCAAAACGAGTCTCTTTAAAATTAAGACACAAATCCCTGAGCAGAAAACTATAGTAAAATGGAGTCAATACTTAAATAAATTTTTTTTTTATCCTTTATGACCAATGAGAGTTTGTCCCAGGGGTGTAATAGAGGTTTAATATTAGAGAACTTATTAACAAAATGTATTACCTCATTAGACCAAGGGAGAGGAATTACATAATCATCTTTTTGGATGCCAAAGGACAACTGGTAAAAAGCAAAAACTGATTAAAAAGGAAAAAACTCTTTATAAATTGTCGACTGTCATAATGCATAAACAGTAAGATCGAAAAACAACAGCCAACATGATAATTGAAATTATGGAGACATTCCAATTATGCAGGACATTTTATACTTTTGAACTTTTAAATCATGTCCATGTCTGAGTTTTACACTATATATATATACACACACACACACTATATATATATATATATATATATGTGTGTGTTTATATGTATGTTTATACATATTTATATATATTTTATATTTATATATGCTTATATATTTATATGAATATATATTATATATATATTTATGTTTCAGAATCTGTCTAGAAAATCCCTCTGATTACTGAAAAAGACCCAACTCACTCAGCCCCAAATCAACAGGCCAAGGCACTGTTTTAAAACTTAGATGATACCACTGACATTTTTTTTTTTTTTTTTTTTTTTTGTGGTTGCGGAGCACAGGCTCCGGACGCGCAGGCTCAGCTGCCATGGCTCACGGGCCCAGCCGCTCCGCGGCATGCGGGATCCTCCCAGACCGGGGCGCGAACCCGTGTCCCCTGCATCGGCAGGTGTACTCTCAACCACTGCACCACCAGGGAAGCCTGGGAAGCCCTCCACTGACATATTTGAGAACTCTTAAACTCTTTTTGTGTAGTAACATGCTTTCCTTCAAAATCAACAAGAAATTAGCACTTTCTCTGTAATCAAGACTATACCGGGTTTGAGATTCACAAAACAGAAAAAAAATTAAGAAAAGGAAGTGGGGGGCGGGAAAGTTCCTCGGAGGTGTCAGAATTCAAGGTGAGGCCGTGGATTGTAATCAGTGCCCACGTAAGGGGGATGCTTTCAGCAGATGAGCAAGCTGGAGAGAGGATGCTGATGGGAGTTGGCAGCCTTCTCAGTGTTTACCTAAGTGTGGGGCGTTATGAAGGTGTCAGCCAGGAGCCAGAAAAGATGGGTGCTTCCCTGGAAAACACAGCAAGGCAAGAAGTTGCCTCCTGGAAAAGCGAGTCCATCAGGCTCAAGGAGGTGGAGAGGTCGCTCAGGCAAGTGTGAAAATGTAGGGATATTTGTTCACAACGGGACACAGGCTCGAGAGATGGAAAGAAGAGAAAAGATTGTGTTTCAGAGTACAAGTGGATTGAAAGTTGACTTTTTTTTTGCGGTCCGGGGGCCTCTCACTGTTGTGGCTTCTCCCATTGCGGAGCACAGGCTCCGGACGCTCAGGCTCAGCGGCCATGGCTCCCGGGCCCAGCTGCTCCGAGGTATGTGGGATCTCCCCGGACCGGGGAACGAACCCGTGTACCCTGCATCGGCAGGCGGACTCTCAACCTCTGCGCCACCAGGGAAGCCCTGAAAGTTGACTTTTCATTCAATAACTAAGAATCGTCTAAACCAGGAGCCTCATTGGAAATAAAAATCTTGACTCCCCTCCCTCTGCCACAGTGATGTCACATCTGCCTGTGGACACTGGCTCTTGTGTTAATTGTTAAGTAGCAAATCCAAGACGTGGATTGAGGTCGGCTGGCTCCGGATCGGGCAGTCCTCACATCCCCTCCACCCGCACCGCCTCACTTGCCCATGGTTATCAGGCACTTCCTACATGCAAGACACTATGAAGACCATAACAGGAAGAACAAAGGCACAACCACTGCTCCTCCAAAATACTCAGCAGGACTAAGAAGAGCTAAGAAACTTTAGAGTGTTAGAATCACCTGGAAGGCTCATTAGAACATATAGAAAAGGAATGTATACATATATATATATATTCAGTTATATATGTATATAAAACTGAGTCACTTTGCTGTCTAGCAGAAATTAACACAACATTGTAAATCAACTATACTTCAACAACAACAAAAAAATAAAACAAAAAAACACAGATTGCTGGGCCCCACCCAAAGGTTTGATTCAGGAGGGCTGGAGTAGATCCTGAGACTCTGCATTTCTAACAAGTTCCCAGACAACGCTAATGCTGCTGGTCCAAGGACCACACTTTGACAACAGCTGACTTATGAGAAATAGTTAACTATAGATGCCATGGGAACTGAGACTGTGGAGATACTCATTTATGGACATTAAAATTGTACCATAAATAAGCATTTGCTAAGTTCCCAAAGTTAAGACTTTTAGGTCTATGATGTTCTCTGAAAAATGCATGTGGTTAATGTACTTTCTGTAAAAGCAAGTTCCAAGAGTGGGGAGCATATACTACCTGATTTGGTCCTACGCAAGCATTAGAAACCAGGGCCTGAGGATGTCATCTTTACAAGAGCAGATCCTGTGGTATGACAGTCGTGACACAAGCGCGTGGTCACTGCGTGTGCAGGCCAGCCTGGACCACACGAAACATCTCTCTTCCTAAAGCTTTCCTGGGGAATATAATAACCCCAAGAACTACAGTTGTTTTTTTTTTTTTTTTTTTTTTTTTGTGGTACGCGGGCCTCCCCCTTCCGCGGCCTCTCCCGTTGCGCAGCACAGGCTCCGGACGCGCAGGCTCAGCGGCCATGGCTCACGGGCCCAGCCGCTCCGCGGCACGTGGGATCCTCCCAAACCGGGGCGCGAACCCGGTTCCCCTGCATCGGCAGGCGGACGCGCAACCACTGCGCCACCAGGGAAGCCCCAGGAACTACAGTTTTATAGCAGATCGAAGTTTACAAATACTTTTCCATCGTGTTTACTTGAGGGACCAATTGAGAAACATATGAATAAGTGTGCTATAAACTGTACAGTCTACTTAAATATTAGTTATCGTAAAATTTGATCTCTACAGATTCCCAAGTGTGAGTATTGCTATCTTGTACCCATGAATAAAGTGAGACTGTGGCCAGTAAACTTCCAAGTAACAGAGATATGATTAAAATTAAGACTTCGAAATTTGGTCCCCAATTCTGTGCTGTAGTAGAAAGAAGATGTACCAGAAATGTCAATCTTTGCACTTGCTCTATCCATGGTCACCAAGGAAGAGACAGCCCTGGTAACAGTGTTTTATACCATGTCATCCCTACTCTCTCTTTTCCCCCCCAAAACTCCTGACAGGGCCCCCAGCATCGCTAGGGGAAAACTCTCTGCCTCCTCTTCTTTCTGAGTCTGAGTTCTCTGCTTCTGGATACCCTCTCAATCCTCTCACCCCCATTAGACATGGAACTTTGAGTAAGTCTCTGTCTCTTTCAAAGAAAGAACTCCATTGATCAAGAGAGGAGATGGGAGCATTCTTCAATAATCCACCCTGTGTGTCCAACCACGGCCAGTCCCTAGATTTGGAAGCACTCTCTTCACTAGAGTTGCTTTGCAAAGCACGGTGGCTGCAGAGTGACCCTGGACCACCAGGTTCCTTAACACAAGGCCATTCCCCATCCTCTGGTGCCAACAAGGTCGGTCTGATCAGCAGTCATCACCTGTCCCAGGCTTCTACCTGACCAAACTTGGCACATGTTTATCCCCTCATTATATGTCTTCTCCTGGAAGAATTTCTAGCACAATCTCCCAGCCTGGTAGAGGGAACAAAAAAATAGCCAGTGACTCAAAAAGTACACACTCTGGTTCCTAATATTTTAAATGACTAGTTTCATGATTTGGGGTCATTACCTTTTTAAAAAAATGACACCCTTTCTAAAAAAATGATGCCCAGAATACCTTTAAGGTGAAAAGCATGTTTAAATCATAGATCTATTTCCTTGTCGATGCCAGTGCATTGGAAGTGACTCCCTGGAGTGCTGTCTTGAGAAGGATGATAAGCCTGTGTCCATCACAGGTGTCATAACTGGTTAATAATTGTCACCACAGGGGAAGGGGAAGTGACCATCTGAATGTTGCATCTTTGCCCTCCCCTATGTCATTTCTTAGTTCTATGATTCTGTGTTATTATCCTTAATGTGAATGTATCAAGCATATATTTACCTCTGAGATGTTAGCTCTATTTCTCCTGAAGGGTCATCTTTCTGGTTTTTTCCTGCTGTTTGGTGTTGGGCTCCATTTTTCCTCAGGTCAACATCACAATACATTAGCTCCCAATGCACAGCAAATGCATAATAATATAGTGTCTGCTAAACAATTCATAAAAAGTGGCATTAATAACACAAACCACATCATTGCTTCCTTAGAAAAACCTGTATGGGGCAAACAAATTCAAAATCCTAGTAGGAGGGATGCAGCCCTGTGACCACGACTCTGGGATCCAGATTAAGTGGCTATAAGAAGAGAACTTTGATGAAAACCACCTTAGTTTTCCCTATTTCTTTTCTCCTGGAGCCTCTTTAAGTGTGGTGTCAAATTAGCCCAATGCACCGTGGCCCTGTTTCTGTAGAAACTGTATCAGCATAAAATTACACAGCGGAGAAAATCATTAGGTCTAAACACTCCTCCAAAGAGCATTAGAAAGACAGCACTATTTACCTTGTGCTGCCGGCATCAGTGGGCCGCCTCCAACCTGAGCCTCGGTTTCCTCATCTGTCACAGAGGGGTTATGACAGATGATTTCTCAGGTCCTTTCCAGCTGTGACATCTTATGAAATCTATGACCTCCTCTGTGACAACCACTATGCAAAATTGGGAAATTGAATGTAGTCTTTAAAAAGGAACTGGGCTGTGTAGCTAAAATTAAACATTCTAATTGTTCTCTGCCACTGAGAATCTCATCAAAAGAAAAAATTCAATTGGTTAAATATTGACTAGCTTCACTATGGAGAACAGTATGGAGGTTCCTTAAAAAACTAAAAATAGTGCCACCACATGATCTGGTAATCCCACTCCTGGGCATATATCCAGAGAAAAGTCTAATCTGAAAAGATACATGTACCCCAATGTTCATTGCAGCGCTATTTACAATAGCCAGGACATGGAAGCAACCTAAATGTCCATTGACAGTTGAATTGATAAAGCAGATGTGGTACATATATACAATGGAATACTACTCAGCCATAAAAAAGAATGAAATAATGCCATTTGCAGCAACAAGGATGGATCTAGAGATTATCATACTAAGTGGAATAAGTCAGACAGAGAAAGATAAATACCATATGATATCACTTATATGTGGAATCTAAAAAAAATGATACAAATGAACTTATTTACACAGCAGAAACAGACTCACAGACATAGAAAACAAACTTATGGTTACCAAAGGGGAAAGGTGAAGAGGAATAAATTGGGAGATTGGGATTAGCAGATACACACTACTATATATAAAATAGATAAACAACAGGGACCTACTGTATAGCACAGGGAACTCTACTCAATAATCTGAAATAACCTAAATGGGAAAAGAATTTGAAAAAGAATAAATACATGTATATGTATAACTGAATCACTTTGCTGTTCACTGGAAACTAACACAACATTGTAAATCAACTATACTCCAATATAAAATAAAAATTTTTAAAAAACTAAATAAATATGTATATATTGGCTACCTTCAACTCAGTTGGTACCCACCCCTAGTTCTCAACCTGGGGGTGGAAATAGCAGCAGGGGAAATTTGGCAAGATCTGGAAGCATTTTGATTGTCAAAACTGGGCCAGAGAAGACATGTCACTAGCATCTAGTGAGTCATGTCCACGACGTGCTGAATATACTGTCATGCTCAGGACAGCTCCCCAGCAAAGAAGATGGGTCAATGTCAATAGCACTGAGGTCAGGGAACTCTGCACCACTCCACAACATCCCAACGAAGTTCACAGTGATGATGAGGGTGAGAACAAGATCTTCAATCTGAATAAAAACATGTTTCAGTTGTTTCAATGGACACAAATCAAGGTAATGTGTGGCTTATGTCAATGGTACCAGGCCAAATGAGGCACTACAACATAGCTAAAATATTCCAGGTTTCAAATATTCCCAAGTGATGAAAAAAGATTCATGCTTGGCAACATCTGAGCCAATGAGCGCTACTTGAAGCAACGCATTTTCCTATAGTAACATGCTTTGCTTGTATGAATTTCAATCTCTCATAATTTTATTTTTAACTTTTTTCAAGAAAAGCTGCAAGGTTCTCTTTAATTATCACTAAATGTGATAAATGAAACAGTTTTCTATTTCCCAGCCTCATTCAGCTAAAATACAAGAATGGAAAAACTTGCCAAAAGAATGTGCCTTCTCTTTCGGAGGGGAACCAGAAGCACCCTCCTATATCCAGTGCTGAGACTGCCAAAGTAGAAGCTAGAAGAAAAACATATTTTTGAAGCTCTGCTAAATTTTATTTTTGCATGTTAACTATCTTTAGAGGATTAGAAAGATTCCCACAGGAAAGCCTTAAAGCCACTACCTGCTTTCCTGCCTGATCAAAGAGGAAAGAAATAATATTTTATTGTGCTAAACCCTTGAGGTTGGAAGATGATTGTTACAGTAGCATAACCTAGCCTATCCTGACTAACACACTTCGAAATCAGACCCATCTCTCTGGAACAGGCCTACAAGTGTGAGGCCCACATTGCCTTGGGAGGATGAGAATATCTAAGACCTCAAGTAATCTAACTCTTGTGGGATTTTTTTGTGGGATTTTTTTTTTTTTTTTTTTTTGTGTTATGAGGACCTTCCACCTCTCCCGTCGCGGAGCACAGGCTCCGGACGCGCAGGCTCAGCGGCCACGGCTCACGGGCCCAGCCGCCCCGCGGCACGCGGGATCCTCCCACACTGGGGCGCGAACCCGGCTCCCCTGCATCGGCAGGCGGACGCGCAACCACTGCGCCACCACGGAAGCCCCCTCAAGTAATCTAACTCTTAATCACAAATATGTAAATCCCAGATGCTGCCCTTTCTGTACCCCCCATGCCTCTTTGCTGTATATTAATCAGGGTCTGAGACCCTCCCAAATCAGTGTCTCCATTGGCACAAACTTTAGTCCCAGTTACTAAGCATCTCAAAAAGTATATTTCTCTGCTAAGTGATAGAGAATCTACGTTTGAGTGGTTTCCTGCTCTCCACTTGAATTCATCCCAAAATACAGACTTTCCTCTACAAATTTTCCCTTTGTTTGACAAAGACGTTAATACCAAGTATCCCTACCTGATAACAGTCAGAGACCATCTCTATTTTATATTCTTGGGATACTTTATATGCAGGGTTTTCTCAGGCATAATTAGGGAATTTGATGAATGATTTGACCTCATCTTTGCTCATGTATCACTTTATGTTTCAAGTACTGTCTTGATGGCAGGCTTTCTGTGGTCCATCACAAAACCTTCACAGGAGAGCTGAGTCATTCATCCAAACTTCTCCATCTGAATCTCAATTATCCAAATAAAGCACCCCACTCCGTTGCCAACTGCCCAACTAAACCAAGTTATTACCAAGTTGCCCGTTTTCTTTTAGCAGTGGAAACTTGATTTATGAATTCTCAAACTTTCGACAAGTCATTCCACAAAAGTAAGCTCTTCCATTGCTCTTAAAATGGTATGAGATTTTTTTTTTTTTCAAAAAACACTGTGAGGGTCTTCCCTTGTGGTGCAGTGGTTAAGAATCCGCCTGTGGGTTAAGAATCCCATATGCCGCAGAGCAACTAAGCCCGTGTGCCACAGCTACAGGGTCTGCACTCCAGAGCCCACAAGCCACAACTCTGGAAGCCTGGGTGCCTAGAGCCCGCGCACCGCAACAAAGAGTAGCCCTCGCTCACTGCAACTAGAGAAAGTCTGCACACAGCAACAAAGACCCAATGCAGCCAAAAATAAATAAATTAAATAAATAAATTTTTTAAAAATGTTAAAAACAAAACCAAAAACACTGTGAATAGTTTTACACTTTGCTGTGGAAAACCCTCCAAAGTCTAGTATTAAGTCCTAAACTGGAGGAAGTAGAATGCAACAGATATTTTTTTGGCTGAAAGAGCAGACAGCTCTTTGCAAGGAAGACACAAGACATCTAACCACAGCAGATGGCAAGAAGAAATAGGTTATGGTATCTGAAACCCCTCTCTGTTCTCAGGCTGTCTCTCTAAAAACAACACGGATGGAGTGAAGTAAGTCAAAAAGAGAAAAACAAATATCGTATATTAACACATATATGTGGAATCTAGAAAAATGGTACAGATGAACTGGTTTGCAAGGCAGAAATAGAGAAACAGATGTAGAGAACAAACGTACGGACACCAAGGGGGGAAAGTGGCAAGGGGTGAGGAGGGGGTGGTGGAATGAACTGGGAGATTGGGATTGACATGTATACACTAATATGTATAAAATAGATAACTAATAAGAACCTGCTGTATAAAAAAAATAAATAAAATTAAATTAAAAAAAAATGGGTGACAGAATGTATAGTAATCACCTGTTTACCTGTGACAGAAGATAGTAATTTATCTGTTTACAAGTCTGTTTCTCCTGGACTCCAATGCGAGCTCTTGAGGGTAGGGAATGTGTCCCATTTATCACCTCAAGGCCTAGAACAGCACATGACACCCGGAAGGTATTTGATTGATTGAATAACTACATGAATGAACACTAGTTTTTCAACCTGATTTATCTGGCCTAGATACACTGTTTTGCTCTGCCTCTTAGACTGATTTCGCATTAAGGAACTCTCACTAGAAATCTCCAACAACTTCAGAAATTTTTTTCCTTCCCCAAAGAGAGCCCCCCATGACTCTATCCATTTTGTTAATGGTGGTCTTTGGAAGATGCTGGCCGTTGCATTCTATGCCCTTGTAAGACTGAACAAGAAGAAGTGGCAGGTGTTAGGGTTGCACATGAAGAGGACTTACCTGTCACAGTGACAAAATATGGAAATGGGGATGCCAAAGAACATTCCAGAGTCTCCAGAACCTTCTCTTCTGGTGAGACCAAATGAAAAGTCCCCATCCTTTCTTTATCTCATGACCTCTCAAAGGCCCTCTGGCTCTATAATAATATTCAAGGGATAACAGTAGGAAGAGTGTGACCACACTTACTCGGCTATAAAACAAAACTAAAAATACCAAACTACTCATAGAAAAATAAAAATAAAGGAGACTGTAAAGCACTTTGCAAACATGAAGGAGTCTAGCAATGTTGAATAATAACTGCAATGCCTTCCAACAGAGCCACTGCCTTTGACAGGATTATCTTGAAATAGCAAGTAGGGGTCTATTCGGCCTAACAGAATTAACAGCTGTTATCAGTGCCCTGGAAATCCATAAAGTCTGGATTTCATAACACTAGGCTGTTCTCTCTCTCTCTCTGTCTCCCTCCATCCCTCATTCCTTCCCTCTCTCCATTTCTTTTCTCTCTCCCTCCCTCTTTGTTTTGTAGTCTTATTTCTAGGAATATATGATGACAACAATTTAACTACAGTCAAGAAAATAGTACCCAATTACCTTAAGACACAGAGCAAAATCTCACAAAATTCTTTATCATTTTAAGGAGCAGAAAGCTTTTTAAAGCAAGCTTCAGTAATTGAAAACCAAATGACTTCCCAGTATTCTTGTTTAAGGAAACAGGGAGACTAACTGCAGTCATGACCTAATTCATGGCCATGCTGTGTCTTCTCCCACTGCAATGTGACTTGGCAGCTCCTCCCATCAAGAGGGGAATGTATTTCCTCACTCTTTTTATCTGGACTGGCCGAGGATTTGCTCTGTCCAGTAGAATATGGCAGGAGAGAGGTATGTCCATCCTAGGCTTAGGCCTCAGGCCCTTTGTGTATTTGACTCTCCAGCTCAGACTTCCACCACTGTCACACAGTGAGACCACATGAGAAGATCCACATTGTCCTGGCCAAGGGCAGTATCGATGACTAGTCAGTTGCCAACCAATTCCTTGAATATGGGACAGGGCCCAGCCAATGTCCACAGAGCTGCTGACCCAACATGGAACTCGCCTCATTCACATGAGTTAGTTCAGCTGAGACCAGAAGAACCATCCAGCTGAACCAAAGACCTGTATGAAATAATAAATATTTATGGTTTTATGTCCCTAAGTTGTGGAGCACTTGTTATGCAGGCATAGCTAACTGATATAGGCCTCATCTTCATCTCCTCACCATGTGATCATTGGTCTACCTGACGTATATTAACCTCAGTGGAGTTGACACACACCAAGACTCTGGACATATACTTTGTACTTGCTACATTATGATAGGTGATTGATGTTTGGAACATCACCTGTGGTGCCTAAATGGCATCCCTACATTTAGAGGGATGTTTATGATGATCATAATCCCTAATTACATGGAACCCCTCTACTATTATTTATATTAAAGCAGCCATGCCCAAGCCTGGGCAAAACTGTGAAGTATGCAAATTGTCAACATCATCTCATCTGTGATGAAGTCCTCTTCCCTTCATAGTTATTGCCCTACTTCTTTATCAGACAAACTCTATTACTTATGGTATGGAAAAGAGTGAAAATCTCTATCAAGACCAGAGATTTTAAATAGAGACTATTTTCCCTACAAGAGCAATAGAAAAACTTAGAAAATCCTTGAAATTGTGTGCAAATAATTGTATGCATGTTCATATATGTTTTATTTGTTTGTTTTTTTACTGGAAAAATTGTCCAGTATCTCCTGTTAGTAAGAGATAGAATTTCTAGGCAGAAATTCGGCAAGGATATAGAATATTTAAACAACACAATCAACCAATAGGTTCAATAGAACACTCCATCCAACATTAGCAGAATATACATTCTTTTTCAAATGCACATAGAACATTCACTAAGATAAACTGTATTGGGGTCATACACAACCTGAAAAAATTTTAAAGAGTTGAAATTATGTATAGTGTGTTCTCTGAACATAATATAATCAAACTAGAAATCAATATGGAAAGACAACACAAAAATCTCTAAAAACATGAAAAATAAACAATACACTTCTGAATAATCCATGGGTCAAAGAAAAAGTCTCAAAAAATGAAAAAAATACATGAAACTGAATAAAAACAAGACAAAGCGTACATTTTATAGGGTTCAAATAATGCAGTGCTAGAGGGACATTTAGAGCACTAAATGCTTACAATAGAAAAAAAGAAAAATCTTAAATCAATAAATTAAGTTTCTACCTCAAAAAATTAGAAAAAGAAATATGAAATAAGTCCAAAGCAAGAAGAAGGAAGGGAATTATGAAGGTAAGAACAGAATTCAGTGAAACCAAACAGAAAAACAATAAAGAAAATCAACAACAAAAAAAGCTGGTTCTTCAGAAAAGATAATAAAACTGATAAACCTTTACTAAGAATACAAAGGTTTTGTTTGTTTGTTTGTTTTAAATAGAGAGAGAGAAGGCACAAATCACCAATATCAAGAATGAATTAGGGGGCTTCCCTGGTGGCACAGTGGTTGAGAGTCCACCTGCCAATGCAGGGGACATGGGTTCGTGCCCCGGTCTGGGAAGATCCCACATGCCGCGGAGCGGCTGGGCCCGTGAGCCATGGCCGCTGAGCCTGCACGTCTGGAGACTGTGCTCCGCAATGGGAGAGGCCACAACAGTGAAAGGCCCGCGTACCGAAAAAAAAAAAAAAAAAGAATACATTAGGGAGTATAACTACAGCTCCTGCAGTGTTAAAAAGATAATAAAGGAATATTATGAATGACTTTATGCTCATAAATTTGACAAGTAGAAGAAATGAGTCAATTGCTCAAAAACGACAAATGACAAAAATTCAACCAATAATCAGTAGACAATCTGAATCAGTCTATAACCATGAAAGAAAAGGAATTTGTAATTTAAAAGTTCCTAAATAAGAAATCTTCAGGGCCAGAGGGTTTCCCTTAAGAATTCTACCAAACATTTAAAGAAGAATTAACAACAATTTTACATAATCTGTTTCAGAAAAGAGAGGAGGAAACACTTCCCAACTCATTTTCTGAGGCCAGTATTTCCCTGATACCAAAGGCAGACAAAGACAGTTCAAGCAGTTCAAGAAAGAAAGCGAGAAAGCACATGGGCACAGGAGAGAGGGAGGAAGAGACATGGGGGTGGAGCCCCCTGGGGTCAGGCCAGGTCCCAGGCACAGCACGGAGGGGCCTTTTCCTCCCCAGGGGCTTTCTTCCCCTTTATCTGCCACAATGTAGAAGTGGGCGAGGAACGAAGGATCAGAGAAGGGGCCTCCACTCCTGCTCAAGTGGAGGATAAGAGGATAAGAAAGACATAGCTTGGGCTGGGAGGGATGGGGGTGATGTCTCCACATCCCTGTGCTTCTCCGTTGCACCCCACCCCCCGCCAGAGATTAATTTGTGTTCAGTGCATATTCATTACATTTTTGTCTCCTTAGTAATTTTTCCTTTGGAGAAATGCCCCCCTAAACCTGGTGACCCTACCCATCACAGGATCCTGACTCCCCAGGCAAAAGCATGAACACGTGACCCAGGAGGGCCAGACTATGCTGCCCTCTAGGTGGAGGCATTGACCCGGGGTTGAGCACATGACCCAAATAAGACAGCCTTTTTCGCTCTGAGATAGGAGACACCAAAGTGTCCAGAAGCCTGGAGTACACAGGAGCCGCCTGTGCTGCCTCATGAGAAGAACGACACTTAAAGTGAAGTCTTCATAGCAGACAGTAAAGTCCCAAGATGGAGACGGTCAAAGCCCCTATGGCAGTTGGTACCTCTCAATGCAATTGTACCTGAAGCAGCTGCCTCTGGGGTTTCCCAACGATCGAGGCCAATAAATTCTCTTGTTGCTTAAGCCAGTTTGATGTAGATTTCTGTTACTGGAAATCAGGCATCTTCTAATATATGATGTTACTCAGATCCAGCTGAAGTAACCTCATCGTTTGAGATTTAAATAAAATATATTTGTATCCCCTTCCCTTTATTCTATAGTAATTCATTTGTCTTTCCCAAGATGTCTGCAAGTTTGCCAGGATTTACAGTTTCCTACCTGCATTTAGCTCTGGGACCTTACTTTGTGTCAAGTGAAGTCTGACGGTCCCATGTAGATGCATTTCTCTGTACATTACACTGATTCAGCTGTGGAATTTATCCCCTTTACTTTGACATTGCCAAAAACTACTCACAAGGGGTGTCTCTGTGTGTGTGTGTGTGTGTGTGTGTTTACAGCACAGAGAGACAGATAACCTGAGTTGACTGAGTGTTAGACATACCTTCTCTGTAAAGCCATGTAGAGTTCCCACCAGGAGTGGAATCTCCCACAGGTCACTTATCTCAACCATCCATCTCTGGCCTCCTACTGTTTGCTTGGTAATCTTCCTCTTCTCTAGACTCTACACCTTTTCTGGCTTTCTTATTTTCCTGATCTCTCAGACTTGGATTCCTTCACCCAGAAAGCCAACCCCCTCATCCTATTATACTGAACAAGTTACCCTCACAGGCCTCCCTGTGCAAATCCCAAAACTCATCAACATCCTCAGTTAAACTAAAGGGCCATTTGTTCAGATCCTCACCTTCAGAAACCCAGAATTTACAACTGCAGGCTCGCCTGCTTCTGTCCTCAATATGTCATTGTGAAGGGAAGAAGCCATATACGAATTTATTTTTCATGATAAGAATTATGCTGCCATCATCTATTTTCCCACGCCCCCCCCCCCCTCCGCCCCTTCTCTTAGCAGGAAAGGCAGCTACAGTCAGTTGGGTTTCAAATAACAATGTCCTCTCCTGGCCACACGTGTTTTGATTGAGGGATCATGATGAGCACCTCTGTTCTCCACTCAGCTATGGAGACAGCATCATCACATGCACAGCCACTACGTAGCAAGATGGAAGAAATCCTAAGCAAAAATCCCCCTTAGTTGAAATGACCTGAAGTTAGTAAGGTGTTCGCCCTAGTCTGGGGTTGGAGAGGGGTCGGGGTAGACAGCCTGCAGAAATGGCAAATTACAAGGTTTGTCTCTAGGGCAGGGCTTCTCAACCTTGGCATTACTGACATCTTGGACTAGATCCTTCTTTGCTGTAGGAGTCTCTCTTGTGCATTGTAGGGTATTTAGGGTATTTGGTCTCTCCCCACTAGATACCAGTAGCATACTGACCCCTCTCTTCCCCATCGGGGAAAAACTTTTCCAGATGAGTATTATGCTAAGTGAAATAAGTCAGACAGAGAAAGATAAATACTGTATGATAGCACTTGTACATGGAATCTAAAAAATACAACGAACTAGTGAACATAGTGAATATAACAAAAAAGAAGCAGACTCACAGATATAAAGAACAAACTAGTGGTTACCAGAGGAGGCAGGGGGAGGCAAAACTGGGATGGGTGATTAAGAGTTACAAACTATGAGGTTCAAAATAAGCTACCAGAATATATTGTACAACACGAGAAATATGACCAATATTGTATAATAACCATAAATGGAGTATAACTTTTAAAAATTGTTAATCACTGTATTGTACTCCTATAACTTATATAACATTATAGAGCAACTATACTTGTAAATAAATAAGTAAATAAATTAATAAAATAAAATAAAAATGTCCCCAGACATCACCAATATCCCAAGGGGGACAAAATTTCTGCTGGTTGAGAATCTCTGCTCTAGGGGGTCACTCTGTAGAAATATACAACAGAAAAGAAATGGGCATTGACTATAACATTATAAAATGTCTACATATAACCTAGTCTAGGAACCCATTGAGTAAAACTAATTGCCTTGATTGTGTAGTTTTAATTGATACCCCAAAATCCAATTTAACTATTAAGGCAAAAGCAGAATGCTTATTCACTATAGTAATTTGTTTTAAAAATAACCCAGTCTGGCACACACCTTTGGTAATGATACATACTTCAGAAACATGCTGGGAGAATTAGCACCTAGAAAGTGCTTTAAAGATAAGACCATATTAAAATCATTAGTGTAGCTTTTAAAACCTACATTGTTTTAAAAATGGATTTTGCTAAGAGATATTCTGAGTTTGTAAACCAAACTTCTACTCATTTCTCCCTAATTACTTGTTAGTGGATTTTACAGATGTAGGGCTGGCTGTAGTGCTATGTTTATTGGTCCCTGACATTTAACAGACATAAAATTTTTGTTGACAGAGGTGACCTATTATATTACACTGTCATAACTGGTTCAGATTCTTCCCCAAGCCATTGCTGGACCTTAACTGAAGGGCATAAGGAAAAGGAAAGAAAGAAGAGATTGGGTACAGCCTAAGCCAGAGGGTGAAAATTCCAGAGCCTAAGAGGCTTGAATCCAGAATCCATGCAGCCCTCTATACTTGAGATCAGGTGGGGTGGCAGGGCTATGATTCTGGGAAGTTTGTACAATTTAGAGAAGGTCTCCAGGTGTGAAATGATAATACCATAGGAGCAGACACAAAGTGCAGAAATTATAGTAAAGGATAGGTTTGGTGGGCATCTTTTCAAGCTCACCAGAAATAGGGGTCAGAAAAGGAAGACAAACTCGTATCCTGCTGTTGAGAATAAAGTTTCTGATACATCTTAAGAGGTCAGGCCCAGTTCAGAAACTAGGAAGAACTAAGGCTTCTGGATGTGCAGAGCCTACTGGAGATGGCAGTGTTATATACTCATTAAGACAGATAACCAACAAGGACCTTCTGTATAGCACAGAAGGTCCCTCTACTCAATATTCTGTGATAACCTATATGAGAAAAGAATCTAAAAAAGAATGAACATATGTATATGTATAACTGAATCACTTTGCTGTACACCTGAAACTAACACAACATTGTAAATCAACTATACTCCGATAAAATTTTTAAAAAATAAAAAAATTTTTAAAAGATATTCTTGCACCCCATGGATCCAAGGGATAGTGCTTAGTAATTAGAAACAGGACTCTGGAGACTAACTTGTCCAAGAAGATCCTGACACCCACCAAGAGAGAAACGAGAGTATGAGGAACACTCCTAACTACAAATTAGAAACCTTTCTTTAGAGACAAGTTCCTTCATTCAGAGATGGAGAGATGGCATTGTAAGAGCTAAGGAGGAAGGGAAAGAGTACGTATCTGTCAGGGTAGAAAAACAAAATCGTCCCAAATATTTAAAATCAAGAGACAGAGCTACTGGGGGCAAGAGTAAGGGACAAACAAGGGATGTTGAGGCATCTGGCATTAACGTTAAGAAGCCAAGGCAGCAGCAGAGACAATCAGCATCACGGGAGCCCCGGCACAGGGCTTTCTGGATACACATGGGACCACACAGAGACACAGCTCTTGCCAGAGGTGGGGCTGCAAAGCAGGGAGAGAATCTGGAAGAAACAGCCTGACCTCACTCTGCTCTGATCTCTGATGACTCCATTGGCTACACCCTAATGGAAGCCACATGGCAAGGGAGCCTGGCTGTGTGGTCCAGAGGAACCACCCTTCTGTGTCAGAGTGGGTCTAGGTGGGAGGCAAATAGAGAATAACTAGCACAGGAATAAACATTTACTGAATGCCTACTATGCAGACACCAGACGAGGCATTTTATCTAATTAAAGTCATATGTAGAATTGGTGGATGATTTGAGAAAACCTTTCTCCAAATATTTGCACTATCAACGTGAAATGTCCAGCATTCAATAAGATTTGGCTTTATTTTTGTGCCCTGAGTCTTCTGGAAGAATAACATTTTATATAGGTAAGAAACAGTTTGGCAAAGGTTTTCCAAGTAGTTATAACCCTTGAGTTTTTTCATAATCCTTGTATGGATGTCACCTAATCACAATTATTTACTGGCAGTGTGTGGATTAGATCAAGAATCTCCTGCGAGTTTGGCTGAAGTGCTGCTTAAATGAAGGAAGAAATTATGGAGAATATTGTGGTAATGAATGACGGTGATTGGCTGTTGGGCTGTCAAGTAAAAGAAAATTTGCATTCCTTCCTTACAGCTGTGGGGCTCAGAACAAAAGTTGGAAGTGAATGGTCCACAGGCCAAATCCAGCTGTAGATGTGTGGTTTCCTTCTCAGAGTGTTGACCCACAGAATATTTTCAAGGTTTTGAATTGGTTGCCAATTTAAAAGTCAGACTATGCCACAGAGACACATTGTTAAGGCCACATTCTGGTTTATTTGAAAAAAAAAACCCCATAGGAATATTTGGTCCACATTTGGCTCAAAAAAACAATAAATGAGAGCTGAAAAGTGGCATACTCTTCAGTTTACCATAGTCCCTACCACTCCCTATTGTCCTCACTACATCGTGGCCACATACCAGCTGCCACTTATTATAACACTTGAACTTCTTAATTTTAATACCTGGATTGCTTAACTCATGTGTACCATCTGCCATGTCTCTGTAGGAATTTGGATTTGGATTTCTTGAGTTAGAACGAGAATCTCTGGGTAAGCTCACAGAGAGAGAGATTTTCACCTGATAATAAGCATGAGCTTCCCAGAGATGCACTGATTGCCATGGATGATAACAAGGTCACTGACACTGAGGACCTCCAAGGGAAGCTGGATCACAATTTGGCAGCAACTCTACAGAGAGAATTTAAGCTTTGGATGATAATCCTTAAAATCCCTTCCCTGAGATTTTACTGGAGTTTAGACTGTGATCTTTTAGAGCCATATACTGTTCCTCACCTCTGATTCTAGCACATGAACTAGAACATAGCTGAAGCCAATAAACATATGTTACATCAGATAATACTTTGATTCATTAACTATTCCTTACTTTAAGGCTATGATGGCTGAAACAACTTATTTTTTAATCTGGGGAAAATGTTATATCAAGTTATTATTGTTCATCAATAAATTAATAATCTTACCTAAGAATGATCCAGCAGTCATGAGACTCAAAACAAGTAAAGTTTAAAAAGGCATGAAAAAGTAAATTATAAAAAGATCAGAGAAGTTCCTAAATAATGTTTATATCCTTTAAAATTTTAGAAAGGGATTACTCCCGTGAGTAACTAACACCACAATTAGTCACTTGTAGGAAAAAAAGAGATACAGACTATGTTGGACTCAGCAAAAAACAATAGGGAGAGAATTTAACTAATAATGCAAAAACTCTAGAGTGTGACTACCTCTGAGCGTCTGATTAAAGACAGTGGCTTATAAAATATTTAACTTAGTTTAGCAGTTATATATTTTGTGCCTATTATATACATGCCATTCCTAAAAAGGAATAAAAAATTGAAAGTCTTTATGAAGAGCTCAAGACCCTTTTTTGTCCGTCCCTAAGAGGGGATACAGACATGGGACACAGGCCAAGATCACTATTTGGCTTCGTGGATAGAGCATGAAACTTTGTTGTAATCATAGAAGCTACAGTGTTATAAGCCAAAAAGTTAAAAACTGTAGGATCCGCATAGCCTAGACTCTTTGGATTTCCTGTATTTTTAGAATTTCTCTTTCCTGAAGGTTTTCCCATGCCCCTGGGTCCTTGAGCATCTTTGGAATATTTATCTTTGAGTTTGTTCTTTCCCTCCTTTTCCTGCCCTAGGATTCACAAGATATCAAGGGCCAGGGTAAGCTTGTGGTCAACGGGGAAAGAGGCCAAGATGGTAACATGACTTGTTTTTGATCTAGACCACAAAGCAAAGGGAATTTTTGAGACCCAACCATAGGCCAGCTCACCCAACCTAGAGTTTCCAAATAACAGTTTGAAGTTAACATATTAGGACAATAAACCATCTGCCTGCTTCTTCTTCTGTGCCACTCTAACTCCATCCCCACAGAGCATTAGCCTGCTTTAAATTCCTTTAATGTTTTCTCATAATGCTTAGAATAAAATCCAAATGCTCTCCCAAAGTCTACAAGGCCCAGTAGGATCTGATTCCCACCTGTACTTCAATCTCATTTCATACAACTTTTATTTACGATACTCCATACCACTGGCCTTTCATCTCTTTTTTAAACATACCAAGCTCATTCCTGGCTCATGGCCTTTCACATGCTGGTCCTCAGTTTAGAACACTTTCCCCCAGTCCTCTGCCAGGCTGGCTTTTTCTCATTCTTCTGATCTCATATTAAATTTCACTGACTCAGAGGAACTCGCCCTAACTACATACATCTCATACCTACAACTCTCTTGAACATCACTTTGTTTTCTTTTTTTAGGACAAATCACAACCTACGTTAATTTATTTCTTCTCTTTGTCTCTCTTCTAGAACATAAGCTCTATGAAAGCCTGAACTGAGTGTGGCTCCAATGCCTGGCACAGTGCCTGGCCAAGAAAAGGTTCTCAAATGTGGGAGTGATTGTAACAGCATGCATTGCCAGGAATGTCCAGCTCAACACTTCCCATATAGATGCATGGCAGGATTTGAGAGTTCAGGAGCTAACAAAGAATGGTCTACCTCATCACAACCACCCAGTACAGGCATAAGGGAAAACCCCAGAGAGTAATGAAGGAGTTTAAGGGAAAAGAAGATGGTATTGGTTGAGGTGAATTAAGCAACACTCTATAGAAAAGTAGCATTTCTTATCTATCTTTAAAATGTGCATTGGATTCCAATAAGTAAAAAAAAGAGAAGATGATATGAAGAGGAATAATACAAACAAAAGATTACATTGAAAGACATGTTTAGAGATAAATATTACACCAGTGGAGTGAGAGGGTTCATAAGCAAAGAGTGAGAGAGAAAAGTGAGAAAGCCAGTTAGGGCTGTCCCAGGAATCCAGAATGGCAGGATAGAGTTTGACCACATCTCATTATATACTGGGCATCCAGAAAAATTCCAAATTTGTGTTGCAATGATATTTAAGATGGATTGTAGCAGAGAGAGACTGGAAATCAGTTAAGAGGCTTTAACAATCAGTTGAATGGCAGCATTGGGTGCCTAAGATCTAGTTTTGTCAGTAGAAGATGACATAAAGATACCAATGTCAGAGAGACATCCTGGAGGCTGAATCTTGTGGATGTCTGAGATGATAAAGAGAGAGGTTTTAGTGAAGCAAATAATGTGGCTCATATTCAAAGAGAAGAAAATATAAGGATAAACTGGGTTGGGAAGAGGAAGCACTGAGTCCTGTTATGGGCAAGTGGTTTGAGTTCCCAGAATGACATCTAGATAAAGATGCCCTACAGTCAACTGGAAATGAAGATTCAATGGGGGGAGGGGTTGGTTGGACTGTGAAATCATCTCCTCTAGAGATAACAACTTGAAGTGTGCAGAAGAGTTCACTGATAGAAAAATACAAAAAAAAAAAAAAAAGGGCTTCCCTGGTGGCGCAGTGGTTGCGCGTCCGCCTGCCGATGCAGCGGAACCCGGTTCGCGCCCCGGTCTGGGAAGATCCCACGTGCCGCGGAGCGGCTGGGCCCGTGAGCCATGGCCAATGAGCCTGCACGTCCGGAGCCTGTGCCCCGCAACGGGAGAGGCCGCAACAGAGGGAGGCCCGCATACCACCAAAAAAAAAAAAAAAAAAAAAAAGAAAAGAAAAATACAGAGGTGAAGGAACAAAGAGAAAAGGCAGAACCTCGAGGAACATCTACATGTGGGGGCAGCTGGAGGAAGAGGGAAGCAAAGAAGTTTCATCAGGAAGTTCCAAAATAGACTGAACACGTGCTCTGTGTGTCAGAAGTTCAAGTTCCTAACAATAGTACCAATAAATGCATCTATTTATCTTCCAGCATGATTCTTCCTGCAGGATTGCAAATGTCTTATTAATGTCACCCACAACATCCATGTATCATGGCTGTTTATTATTCATCTCGAAGTGACAGCATACCTGGCACTTGTTTAAACATTTAGGAAGAGACTTCCTGCTGTAACAGATGTCAGGGAAAAGGAGGCAAGGTGTACACTTCCACCTTAAAATAAAATCAGGATTTAGGATCTGGGTTTTAAAGATACAAAATTCCTTTGTTTGTGTGAATTCTTTCCCCATCCAAAGAATTTGGGGAGAGAAATTTCATTGGTGTTTGTTTATGGTGAAAATAATTTTCTACGTGAATTATGAAAATTCTGTTAATTTTTCATTGAGGTTTGTATACCTCTCTGCACTTCAGTCTCTATATGAGATCTACAACTGATAAGCAGTCAGAGTTGCCTGAAGAAATTGGTACCAAGGAGTAGAAGACAGACCTGGTTGAATATGTAAGATTCACAATGATAATTTCAATTTTTATAACCCCAGGATTTGTCTTTCTAGAAGTTACTATTTTTTTAACTTAATCTTCAGCTTGATTAATAGCCTCAAAGTTCAAGGTCCCAAAGGCTAGCCCTACCTGGCCAACAAACCTTAATTTATGTTCCTTAAACCAGTGGTCCTCAGAGTGTGGTCTCTACCTTAGACCAATGATAAAAATTCCAAGGATTAGTCCAGTGCCCAGAGGACAAAATCTCCATTCTAAACCTCATCAGCACATTCCTTTTACAAATGAGAAGATTGATCTTTCTACTGTATTTCATAGCTATGTCCACTTGCATCCTGTCTTATGTTTGTTAAGATAAGAACTCTAAAACGGTGATCAATAAAACATATAAGGCAAATAACTGGGGAAGGAGCATGATTACAGTTTGAGTTGATAATCCAAGAGGGCCTGGTAGAGAAAATAAATTTTTAAAATTAATATTAGTTAAAAATGTGGGATGGGTAATAATATTAGCACTCTCCTATTAGAAAATGATAATAAAACTTATGATCTTAAAAATATATATGTTTCAGCATTTCCATAACAGTGGCCCAAAGTAGCATTACTTTATCTACCACCACACTCATGGGGATAAAATGGATGCAACTCTAATGCTATTCTCTATTAATAGGAATCAGGGCTTCTCAGGGACTAAAAGCTTAGCTAATAGTAGAAAAATATTAATATGAGTATGAAACATCTCACTACCTTTAAGAAACAGACTTTCAAAAATGCCTCAGGAAGACAAAAGAGGCAGCTTAATGGGGTGTACACATTGCAATCATTTGAGCAACATGAATAATTATAATTCACTGGGACAACATGACTATGAAATGCCTTGATGCGTAATAGTACTCAACGATGAAAAAGTGTAAGGTACACAAAAAGTTCATTGGAAAACAAAAATAAGGGCATATTTATTTTTTTTAATATTTTTAATAAGTAGGTTAGAGAATTTATATAGAGATAGATATAGAAATATAGATATGATATAGATGTTCTGTCTTTTATTTGATTTTTCTTCTAAGTAAATAGAAAAGAACAGATAGAGTTAATTTTAAGTCAAATAACTCAAGGAAAGTTAGAGACTTTTCTTGGTTAACCAGAGGAGTGATCACTTCCTATGGCCACACTTAACCATCAATAGGAAGTCCAGGCGTGTATTAGAGGCTGATGTATGAGGCAGCGTCCAAAGAAGAGGGTCTTCTGCCTAGACTCCCCCTTTCACTCCTTCAATGAGGAAACCACTGGGTGTTTTTATTCCAAAATTACTGAGAAACCAAGGCATCGTGAAGTAAAGGCTCACTGCCTGGGACTAAGATTGGATGGACAGGGCGCTCTCTGGGGGGCTCCATGTTGCTAGTATAAGGGTTTCTGATGACTCATTGCCATAGCAACTGAACCTTGACTCTAAAGACAAAACTCAGGCCAAAAAACATCAGCTCAGGATGGAATCGACTTTGAAGAGATTCGTTAAGATCCCATATGCCAACCAAAAATAAGTGACTGATAACCCAGAATCTGTAAACTCAGCTGGTCTGACACCGCATTCTGTATTACTATAGCTCTAGGAAAGTAGAAACACTGAGAAGTATAAAATACAGGGAAGGTACAAAACAAGTTTATAAATAATGAAGACATAAATCAAACCCATAGTATAATATTTCTTGATCATTTAAGTATAGGTGTAATACATTTTGAATCCCATTGTGATTACTTGTGTGTTTATATGCACGTATGTGCATGCTGTCTGCTTTTGAATTTTCTGAAGCTTTTAAATGAAATTGATAGAGATTTTATCAAAATATTTAGGAGCAGCTGTCTACTTAAATTCGTCATCAGCAATTAAAGATTTAAGATGATTTGATTCCTAAAGTATGTTTTGATTTATTAGTGGCAAAAGTAGTGTTTGAATGTTGAGGAAAAAATTTAATAATGAATAAGGTTACAAATATGAGCAATTAAAAAGTTACCAATAGTAGCAAGTGTTTTCTCTACATCTGGTCATTAAAGATCCTTGATCATTAAAGATCCTTGGTCACTAGAGATCCTAGAAGATGTTATTCTCTGATTTTTTCCTAGTAGGAATTTTGCCTTTCAATATCAGATCATACACCCAAGGATGGGGCTCTGATTTCTCCTTCCTTCCCCCAGAAGCGCAGGGCTGGGTACACACTCCTGTTGGCTTAAACTGAGATTCAGTAGGAAATCTAAAAAATAATTATTTTCCATTGTCTACTTCAGTCATTTTTGAGTAAAGGTGGAATGGTTACCGATAATGAAGGAAGCCCTGATCTCAGTCATACATTGAAAACAAAGAAGCATAAAATATAACCCTACCCTCCAAGACCTGAGCAAGGAGTGAAAAGAGGTAAGGCAGACTCTGGTACAACCATAAACCTGTCTACATCTCTGATACACCAAGTCTTTACTGGGAACACCATAGAGGAAACGTGGGTTTTTGTATGTGTCCTCCACCCAACAACAAAAAAACAAATGAGGTGTGCGATGCCTCTAACAGAGATTCGGGCACATTTTCTTACTTTACAGGGTCAACATTTTCAATGTTTATCTTAACAAGTAGTCGTGGGTTAGTCTGACATGCTTTTTAGAGCATCATAACTTGAACTTAGAGAATTGGTTTGAGTTGATCACAATAAAGGCAGAGATGAAATCCCATTTACAAAACTGCGGTGCCAGAAAAAGCAAACCTCTGTATAACAGTCCTGATCAATGTGTTAGCTACTCCACACAATATTCAATATTCCCACAAAAAGGTACCGGTACAACAAAGGCTGTGGACAGTGTCTTGGAGCCTCTTGTAATGGGATTTGACAAAAGCCAGGCACTTTGGGCAGGCTCCATCAATGTTAATTGAAGCAGAATTGATTCAAAGACAAATAGGAGTCCTTGAGAGGTGACAGGGTGGCTTGGGGATTGTGACTCTTTCCTTTTCCCATTACCCCTTTATATTTAATTACTTGTTCTAGCCAGTGAATTGTAATTTGATTTGCCATTAGGTGACTCTCGCTTGGTCTCATATGTTAGTTGAGTCTTTCACTTAAAGGAAAAAATGTCTCATAGCCTGTGACGGTGCCTGTTTCACAGGAAGGAAATTATCCCCTGGCAAGTGGGTCTCTAATTGATAAGGTCTCCTTTTCAGTTCCTAACATTGCAGAGGTATCTGTGTGCAAGTTAGCTACTTATTGGAGAGGTGATCCCAGGAAACACTGGTTGAGAAGTGAGGTGTTAAACAAGGAAGGAAAGACAGCCAGCAAAAGTGGGTTCACAAACTAGTTCCCACCATGGCCCACTGACGTGTCCCCTCATTGGGGACCTCAGAGCCAGCTTAGAATGCACCTCAGTCCGTCTCTCCAAAGGGTGAGGGAGGTGGGGCATTTATACACCAACGCTCCTCAGTCCTGGTTGAGGGCTAGATTCAGTGGGGAGGGGAGAACACCCCAGAACTTCTGGCCTGGGATGCACACAGGTACCCCAGCCCGAGAAAGCCCTCAGAAATAGGGACAAGGAGCCAACCGCATCCGCTACAATCTGCCTGCAAATATGTAAACTGCTTTCAACGCCAGTTGTCCTTCAGAAAGACACACAATAACACCTCCTCCTTGATAAGATGTTGGAGGGAATTAGGAAGAGGTTATTTTCGTCCCACTTGATGATACCCTTAATACAGACCTTAGGAACTAAGGTTAGAGTCAGTATAGTTTTGCGGAAGAATCTAACATCATGTCACCTTTAGTAGGTGTCCGTTCATTTACCCATGAGGTAGCTCCTGGGCTCAACATTCCTGTTCACTAGGCCCTCCCCTGGGTGCATCACTCTGGAACATCAGAATGCTAAAGAGAGGTCGAATTCAGCACACAGTGGGCTGAACCTGGATCCCACTCAGAAATAGGCATATTTTTTAACTTAAAAAATACTAATTTTTAAAATAAAACCTTTAATTTTCATATCGATTTGCTGTTAGTTGGCATACATTTGCCAAGCTTAGACAATAATTGTAGGAAGCAGGCAGAAGAGAATGGTAACCAAGTTACAAGAAAGGACAATGAAGTTCCCAAGGTGAGGTTCAAAAGTCAGAAGGCAGTAAAGCAGACAGGCGCTGGGACCCAGGTAAGGGAACAGCTGAGCACAGTGGTAAAGAGCCCAAGCTTTGAGGTCAGGCAGGCCTGGGGCATCCCAGCTGGGACTCCCACCAGCTTGGGGGTCTGGCCCAGTGACCTAGCCATTCGTACCTCAGTTTCTCGTCCAAGTAATGGGAGGTGATAAGACCTACCTCATGTGGGTTTTGTGACAATTAAATGAGCCAGTGCTTGTAAAGTGTTGTGCCCAGTGCCCAGTATGTGGTAAGGACTTAATCATTGTTACCTGCTCTTGTGTTATTATTACCATTTTAATGACTTCAAGGTAGAAAGTAGGAAATGTTCTTTCTACTGTGCATGGCTTGAAGTCCAGTGTAATATCCGTGGGACTATAATATGTACCACTGCAATCAGAGCAAATTCTGCTCGCCACCCAACACAGAATGAGTTACCTTAGCTCTGGTCTGTGCGTCACATTTGAAATCTCATGTGTGCAGGCGGGGAGTGCTTGGGGTTTTCTGGAAACTGCTTGCTTGGGGTTTTCTGGAAACTGCTTTCTACTGAAGTGGCAGATCCAGTCTGATGAGGCCCTGGGTGGAATTCTTCCCCGAGGTGAGTGAGACCTCTGTGCCAGTATTTAGAGAGACTCGACTGCCCTTGGATGCCCTGAGCCTGGTGGCGAAAACAGGTGAGAAAGGTGGCATCTCACACACCTGAGTGTATGTCAGTTTCACTTTCTGTGAAGGCAGCAGCGTCGTCCCTGAGGAGGGGGTGCAGCCCTACCCTGTCCTGCAGGAGGGACCAAGGTGTCTGGGTACAAGGTCCAGGCAGGGGCTGGCAGTCTCCTCCCCTGACTTCTGCCTATGAACCTCCACCTTTCCTTCTAAACGCTTTCAGCAAGGAGACATAAGATGACACTCAGAGGTTACTCGGTGCTCTCAACCAAAGGCCAATTCTAAGCAATTCAAATGTTCTTTCAATTCTTTATTAAGAAATAAAATCCCCACCATTTATTGAGTGCGGCCCCAGCCCAGTGTGTGTACAATGTGTGAGAACCATCCCTGTGACGTCCTTTTATGGGTACTTAGCACCATCACTATGGGAAGCACCATTATCCTCATATTTCCACATATTTTGTGTATGAGGAAATGGAGGTTCAGAGAATGAGTGTCCTCAAGTCTCACAGAAATAAATGGGGCTCTAGAATTAGAGCATGCTGGTAGGGCTTCCCTGGTGGCGCAGTGGTTGAGAATCTGCCTGCTAATGCAGGGGACACGGGTTTGCGCCCTGGTCTGGGAGGATCCCACATGCCGCGGAGCAACTGGGCCTGTGAGCCACAACTACTGAGCCTGCGCGCCTGGAGCCTGTGCTCCACAACAAGAGAGGCCGCGATAGTGAGAGGCCCGCGCGCCGCGATGAAGAGTGGCCCTCGCTTGCCACAACTAGAGAAAGCCCTCACACAGAAACGAAGACCCAACACAGCAAAAATAAATAAATTAATTAATAAACTCCTACCCCCAACATCTTCTTTAAAAAAAAAAAAAAAAAAGAGCATGCTGGCGGACGGCAGCACACTGGCCTCACAAGGCAATGCCTGACTAGAAAGTTCTGAAGGTGGTTATAATAGGGAGAGCAGAAGAGGTGGACACACATGCTGACCCCATGTGCAGACATTCCTGAAGGACCAATAGCGTTGTATCCAGCTGAGATCTCTGGCCGGGCAGCCACTCGCATGCCTACCCTGGACTTTCTTGCAAAGCCAGTGAGGACACAGGACTGCAGGAGATGGACAGAGACCTTGTTGCTGAGTCAGTGGAAGGTGTTTTATTGCGAGGCACGCCCAGTTATAGAACACAAGTCAGAAACGCCACAGGCTACGCAAACGCAAACACAGAAGTGGGCCTCGTTCTCAGATGCCTCCAGAAGGGGCACGGTTGACGGGGCAGGTGATCTCTGGTCCCTTCCCAACCTTCGAGAAGCATCCACTTACTCCTGGTTAGTTTACATTCAAAGTATTTGAAGCCACTTTTGATATCCATAATTTCTCCTCCATTCTAGCTGCAGGATCAGATAGGAACTAAATTTCCACCTACAAGGTTTGTGTTTCGTTGTGGAGTATCATACATCTCAAACAGCATGCAAGAGCCCCGGGTATAATATGTTTGATTTATTTCAACCCCAAGCCCGCACTGACGTCGCTTCAGTAGCAAAGCAAATGGGACTCGGGCCATTACCTGGATCCAGATGTGAAAAAAAGGAAGAAAGAAAATGTATTTTTAATCTAAAGATTGGTACTACACACATCAAACCATGCAGCCCCATTTACTAGGTAATCTGGGATGACAATTCAAAAATCCCTAGGGACAGAATTGGTTCATAAACAAGGCTAATTTCAGCCACAGAATTATATTTTCCAAAGCAGTTCTTCTCTTACAATCCCCAAGGTCAAGGAAGAGAGAAGAAAAGACAGGGGGCAAAAAAGCGCCAACCATTCAAAAGCATCCAGAACTGGTGTCAATTGGGTGATGACAAAGCAAAGAGAGTCCAATCAGGAACCGCAGCTCAGGGTGCTCCAGTCTGAAGGGTGCTGGGCTTGCGTCCCGCTCTGGGTGCTTCTCCGTTCCACCTGCTGTGCTCTGTCTTGGGGACCCGCATCCTCCTCCTCCTCATGGTCCTTCAGCAGATCCAGGACACCTGAGAAGATGGTCCATCCTCCAGACAAAATGTAGAACCTGTGGAAGGACACACAGGAAAAGGCCTGTCATGCTGGGGCCCAAACCAACTGACAGCTAAACACCGATGTAGTCAGGCAGAGGGAAGAGTGACATTCCTCACCTCCTCCAGGCTGGCTTCCTGCCGCCTCTCCAGGAAGGTGGCTTCATGCTTGGGAGCAGCTAGTGGCGTGGAATCTTTGAGATGCTGTCGTGAGTGCATCCGGGTATCCACCACCTCTCAGGCCACGATCTCTCTGTTGACAAGAACATAAATCAATTCCCCTGCATCACTGGCCTATGGAACCTTGAGGAGAGGGAGACACAACAGAGCAACACAGACACACAGAAAGGAGGGGAGGGAGGACAGGAGACAATAAACTCAGAAAGGATACTCTACCTGACACCTGTCCCTGGGGTTCCCCTGGGCAGCCGGGTGCCGACGGGAGGCTTGAAGTGCTTTCTAAGAGTGCGCAGAGGTCTCAAAGGTCTGAAAGGTCGGGAAGCATCATTCCACTGCCGGGCGGGCACCTGAGCCCAAAACTCAGCTCCTCGAGAACCTCAGCCAGCCTCGCCCCAACTCTCCCGAGTGGGTCCTGCCACTGAGATACTATATAACAGAGAGCAAAACGCAGTGGATATTAGCCAGGGGTGGCAGTGGGCAGGGGAACAGGCAGGGCAGGAGGGGCGTCAACCACCACTTGGGCTTCTCTTTAGTGGGTTCAATCAGCTTCCAACTCTCCACTTGCCACCAGGTGACAAATCTCTAAGAGTGTCCCCCAGGCCAGTGGTCCACACCCTTTGGTTCAACCAAAGCATCCTTTGGCTCCTGAAGGAAGCTTCTGTCACAGTCAGGCTCCCTGCCTAGGGCAGCAGAGCTCCAGACCTGGAGTGAGACCGGCGCCTGGCTCCACATCTGCCCCTCCTCTCCCAGAGCCCAGGGCCACCCCTCTGTCCTTCACAGGACATGTGTCCCCAGAACACGGGGTAAGGAGCACACCAGAAAGAATGGGGCTGAGAACCCCCGGAACTTGGAGAGCTACCAGGAAGGCGGAGAGAGGAAGGCATTCCAGAGACACTTATCCAAACAAACCTAGCTGCCAGTGGGTAGGCGCTGGAGGGGGTAGTTTGTCCTGGGCACACGTAATAAAAAGGGCACATTGTCTGTAGAGAATTTAAAAGTAATAATAAAACTAAGAGCCAGTGTGCTTTTCACTATGACCATGCACTCACTGGCAACTCTAAGCAGTATGGGCGGCAAAATACTCCTTCCCGCCCAGACAGACCCCCCCACTCCATGGCCTCATCTCGCCAGAGTCTTTGCTTGTGCCCCTTCCTCCACCAGAAATCTGCTTCCCCCAATCCCACCAGCCATATCCCACCCACTTCCAAGATCCATTTAAATGCTATGTCTTCAAGGAAGACTCTCACGACCCCCCTGGCTGGGGGTCATCCCTTCCCCATCTTAACTCCGAGGGCAGCTTATCAACATCTTTCGTTTCTACCTTACACTAGAGTTAAACATGCAAAAGTGTTATCTTGCCTACTGATGGCCATGAAGACGCAGTGGAAAGTGTACGGGATTTGGAATCAGGCCTGGGTTAGAATTGCAGCTCTCACACTGAACTAGCTGTGTGATGGTGGGCTGGTTATTAAATCTCTGTAGTTGTTTCCATGTCTATAAATTGGGGAGACTCTCCCCTCTCTCACAGGGCTAGGCATTCAACTAGAAAATGCACACAAAATGTCGAGCCTGAGATAACAGATGCTCTAAAGTTATTTGTTTCTCTACTCTCCTTAAAGATAGAATCTTATTCTTCTGTCCTCCCTTCACCACTCCTGCAGGACTTCCCAAGATGTCATAACATGTGGAAGGTATAGAAATGTGGATGGTATTGAAAATGAGGGTATAGAATATCTACCACATAGGCCTGTTTGGAGATTAAATGAGGGAATACTTGTTAGGCTCTTAGATCAGAACCTGATACATATGAACGACAGAAATGTATGTGAAATAAAACAGTCTTGTGAGTTCATATACAACTCCTTGACTCCATGAAGCACTCCAAATACAGATTATCAAGACCTTCCTTCCTCTGTTTCAAACTCCCTCCCACCTTCCCCACATAAAAATATCAGAGGTAAACGGAGATGGTAGAGTGTTTAGAAAATCACATGATGTTAGCACTAACACACCGTTTCCCCCTTTAGGTAACTAATGCATACTAAGAACACACAACGTGCCAGGTACCACGCTAAGAATGTTACCAAGAGTATCTTATCTAACCCTCCTCTGAACCCTATGAGGAGCTGCCTGACTATCCCTATTTGACAGAAGCAGCAACTGAGGCACAGAGGGGTTAAGTTACCAGCCTGTGGATGCACAGCCTGCGAGGACGGAAGCGTTCTGTACCATCTGGTTCAGGAATCACTGGCCACCATGGCTGCCAAGCTCTTGAAAAGTGGCTAATTCAAGGAACTGAATTTTAACTTATACTTAATTTTAACTAATTTAACTTTAGTCACACATGCCCAGTGGCTGCCAGATTGGCGAGTGTGGGTCTATCATATCTAAAGACCTCACAGGGGCCCTTGTTTGATGTTGGCGTCAACAGGATTTGCCCCAGACATGAAGTCAGGGCAGAACCTTCATCAGGGGCAGCGGGGCTGTGCTATTTACAGAGCCTAGGCTGTGGAGCAGACACACTTGACTTTGAAATGCAGGTTCTATCACTTACGGGTTGTGCCCACAGCACATTAGTTCACCATTCTGTGCATCTGATCTCTTTTCGGTTAAGGAGGCACAGTAATACCATTTCTAGGGTTAGTGCGATCAAGTAATACAGCATCTGAGAGCATTTGAAGAGTGGGGAAGGGAGGACAAAGATAAAAAAGTAAGATTCTACCTTTAGGAAGAGATTCTAGTGTTTATATATGTTTTCCCCTCATGCCCTGACTATAGAACTTAATCACCACCCCTCCCCAAGGTAAATAAGGGTCCTTAATGCCCTTCTTCCCTGAAACAGATCATAAAACCTTCCTGTGAGAGGTGCCCTCCCTACGCCCAGAGAAAAGGAGCATCCTCATCTCCAAAGACAAAGGGCCGCAGAGAAGAACCCCAGCAAACAGGCCTTGCTAAGTTCCCTCAGGTCACTGCGCTGACCTCATACTCCTAACCTGCCATATTCCTCCACCACGGCCCTCCCTTCACCACACACAGCACAGAAATATGCAGGTCTGTTTCTTCTAGTCTTCATTTCCTTATGAAGGCTCCATATCAGGTAAAACGTATATTAAATAAATGTGTATGCCTTTCTCTTGTTAATCTGTTCTTGTCCCTTTAATTTTCAGACCCAGCCAGGGACCATAAGAGGGCTGAGGAAAATGTTTTTCTCCCTGCACAAGTCTTCCTACTAATTCCTCCTGCTAAAGTAACGTGTAGCTTCTGTCTCCTAATCCAACCCAGCCTGAGACACCCTTTCCTCTCCTTCTTCTAGGGATAAACTGTCACCCTGCACATAAGGATGTACAAGCACGTCTACTTTTTCCCAGATAAAAGACATCAATAAATTATCAACATATTCTGACATCTCTATGCTAGATTCTCTCTGCCCAGCATCTAAATGCAGGACAGAAAAAGAAGTTAAGCACATGAAATCATATAATTTGACAGATTAGAGAGAGTAATCAAAGCCCATCTCCATGAATGAAGATCAGCACTGGGGACTCCTTGCAGGGGTGTGAGCCAAAGCCCGGGGCCCAGCGACCTGTGTCTGTGGACATATATTTATATATACACAGATCTACAGGTACACGTTTATATACACACAGATCTATATGTACACATGTTTACATATACACAGATCTATATGTACACATGTGTATATATATATATATATATACACACACACATAGATCTATACGTACGTAAAATTAAAGCATTTGCTGAAATGGCTGAAGTGACTGGAGCTGGAAAATGGTAGTTTTCTACTAAGTTTTAGTTCCCCAGGAGTAACCCTAGGAGAAGGATTTGAGAGCTAATAGTTGATGGGGACCGTACTGGAAACACCAGTGGGAGGACAGGGAAAGGACAGTGACCAGTAGAGGGGTGTCGCTGGGCCAGCTGTGGGTGACTTGGACACTGGGGCTCAAGCCCACGGGGACTCTGGAGAACAGCTGAGAATCATGTACCTCAAAACTACCCCGGGCTCCATCAGCTGCTGGTTGAGGATGCCCCTCAGGAAGAGGTGACACCCAGAGATTCCTGGACTGCCGTGCTCAGATGGTTTTTGGAGAAAACCCTCCTGCAAAGAGATGCAACTAATGGCAGTTGGAGGTTGGCCTCTGAAAGACCTGAGGGATGAGGGCGGGACCCTGGCAGCCTCTGCCACATTTATGGTGCTGATGAGAGCCATGGCATGGAAGGGGGGAGGCGGGAGGGAAGACTGAGGAAACTGCCATCTGTGAAGACCTGAAGTGACGGGGTGACACTGAAGCCAGGACCACAGGCTTTCTCTTGCAGGTTCCTCGAGGGCTTGTGGCCCGGCGGCCAAGGGAGGGGGGGTCCAGGCTCCCAGCTGCAGCAGACAAGAGGCAGGAGGCAGTTTGGAGTGAGGGTTCAGGCACCGGTGGCTGCTCAGTTAGGACGCCCGTGAACTCACTCACTGTGCCTGAGCTGCAGGCCACATCGGGGCTGGCAGATAGATTGGCCCCATGTGGATGTGAGAGCATCACTTGATCTGTGGCATGAAGTCCTGATTCATCCATAGGAACCATCACAGAAGGACGAGAGCAAGACTGGCTGGGGATGCGATGGGTCAGCGTGTCCTTCAGCACCTCAGCTGGGTCGGGGAGGTGGGGTGACCAGCGAGCAGTGGGGATTCGGCCTGGTGTCCTTCTGCATTTATAAAGGATGAGACTGAGAGTGCTGGCGGAGTGGGCCAGGGCGGCTGTGGTCAGTGCCTCTGAAGTGGATCTGCTGTGGAACAGGCTCGTCTGGTACCGGGTTGTCTGTATGCGCCCTCCCCAGAGAGCTGGCAGATCTATATATGTACCTATAGATCTCTGTATATATAAATACATGTACCTATAGATCTGTGTATATAAATATATGTACATATAGATCTGTGTATATATAAATATATGTACCTATAGATCTGTGTATATATAAATACATGTACCTATAGATCTGAGTGTATATAAATATATGTACCTAGAGATCTGTGTATATATAAATATATGTACCTATAGATCTCTGTATATATAAATATATGTACATAAAGATCTGTGTATATATAAATATGTGTTCCCAGGCTATGTTAATTGGATTTATAAATAATGAATGATATATATCTGGCTGATATTTGAGCTTTCATGTATTTTGCATTGTGCTGGTTCTGTCTCTCCTGTAAGTTGATAAGATGCTCAAAGGCCAAGAGTGCATCACGTCCTTTTTCTATAATTTTACACCATGCCTGGCATGACGCTCTGCAGAGTGAATATTCAGTCAGGGCCAACAGAGAGGAGGCCACAGAGGTCAGTTCTATTTGGTCCATGGGCTTGTCAAGGGTGAGAAAGCTCCTAAGAGAAGGAAACTGGGATGCTATTTTCAACTTTTTGAAGGATGAGACTGGAAGCCCAGAATGGATGCTGGCACTGAGACAGGGCACAAGTCAGGACAGCAGAGTCAGGTGGTGCCCTCCACGCCCTCCAGGCCAGCAGGACGGGAGAGGCTGCAGTCCCAGATGTGCTCTCTCAGCGCGTTTCTGAGTGAGAGTCCTGTCCCGGCCAACTGAGCCTGAGGGCCTAGACAAAGTCAGGTCCTTCCCCAGGAGACCTTCCCTGAAAATCCTGGCATTTTTGCTGAAAATCATTAGCTCTCTGATTTATTAAGCACCTCAAAGTACATCACAGAACTGAGTGCTAATAGGTGAGGGACCAAAATAGGTAAAGAGGAGGCCCTACCTTGACCCATCTTATACCCTAGAAGGGAAGATTGGGGGACAATTATCAGGGGCAGGTAGGACTGAGCACTAACACACCTGACTACAAACACCCCCCTTTGCCTGGGGCTCTCAACCCTCTCCTGGCTCCACTATTTCCCTTCTTAAATAAAATAAAGGTTTATCAGCCATTCTAGACCTGGAATCGTTATTAACCAGCTCCCCCAGGATGCAAAGATTCTAAAGGACCTTCCAAATCAAAGAAAGGTGAAATGACACTCTGTTTCAGAACTATTTTGTTGCATTATTTTCTAAGCCTTTTACAATTGACAATCCAGATAAGGTATTGATTAAATAGATCCCTCACATCTGCAGCTAGGCTGTTAGCAGAGGTCACTGTCACAGCCTTTCGGCCCTTCCTGGTTGAATCTGGTGCCTCACAAGCGAATGGCCATTCAAATCCCTGCACTCAGCCCCTTGCAGGGACTCTTGCACCCCTGCAGGCATGCGGGGCATCCTACCCACAGGTTGCACCGTGCCCCAGCTCTGGGAACCTAAAAGAACATTTCTAAGGCTTTATCTGGAGAAATCACACCAACATATGGTTTTACATAGACCCTGCTAATTGAGAAAATTTAAATTCTATAGCAGCTTTCTAAAAATAATTCTAATTTGAATAGAAAGTCCAGCCCTTTACAGATCCCAGACTGGTTTGCTTTCTTCCCCCCATCACATGGGAACTTGAAGAAGCTACAACAGTGACAAGCAGACAGAGCAATGGGTAATTCATCTGGGGACGAACAATAAACAGCTGTCACAATGGCTGGAAAGAAGCCAGAATTAAGAAGGGTGTGGAGGGACGCATGTGACAACCAGAGACCTCTTCGCACCAAACGTGAAGACGCATAGCAAACTTCCTCTAACTGAAGCCTGTCTGCAGAGAAAGGCTTCCTCTGACAGCCAGATAAACTGACTTAGCCAACAAACCATCATACAAATGAGATACATCAAAAACACACACAAGGGCTTCCCTGGTGGCGCAGTGGTTGAGAGTCGGCCTGCTGATGCGGGGGACGCGGGTTCGTGCCCCGGTCCGGGAGGATCCCACATGCCGCGGAGCGACTGGGCCCGTGAGCCATGGCCGCTGGGCCTGCGCGTCCGGAGCCTGTGCTCCGCGACGGGAGAGGCCGCGGCGGTGAGAGGCCCGCGTACCGCAAAAAAAAAAAAAAACCACACACAACAGCCAGGGCATGTGGTCTCAGAGTGAAGCTCTAAATGATCTTCCCAATTCACAAGGATTCTGCACACTCTTTATGGGAGAAATTCTCTCCTCAACTTTTCACACGTGAGAAACACAATGCCTGTGGGATGTTTCATTACAGTCACCTTCAGAGCTGCAGGTCAACTTAAAGAGAAACATGGCAAAAGGGAAAAAGGAAACACATTCCATCAAGCTTATTTACTCTCCGGGTTCTTTGCATGCATGTTATGGGGCCATCACTGCCTGAGGATAACGTCACGTGTTGCCAATGACTTTACCCACAAGGAAGGAAGACTTGGGCACTTCCTTAAGAGTCATGTGAAAAATATTCTCCACTATCCCAACTGTGCTCAAGTTTGCACTGAACTCATCATTGGCTATTTAAACTGTAGAAAGTTATCATTTAAACATGGCCCCTTGGTAGCCCCGTTAATGTTGAAAGTAGCTGCATACTAAAGCGAGGCTTATTTGAAGTCAATTCTAATTCTGCCTGGTCTCCAATCCTAAGGCAGTTTAACATCTCCCCACCTTAGCTCTAGAGCAATTCTTTTCCTTCACCCCCATATTGCATCTGTCCTTGACAGTCTCTGGGTATTATGAATCAGGAATGGGCAAGGGATTATTAATTGTGTGGAGTGTTTTTATGACGCTGATGGTCAGTGCTCCAAAGAAGACTACAAACTACTATTTGAACGTTTTAGACACATTCTTGTCTTTAGCAACTGGAGTATAAACTCCCTGAAGGCTGAGCCTTCTTATGCATGTTCCTTTTGTATGTCTCATGATGCCTAGTAGAGTGCTGGATGTTGAGTTAAGGTGACTATATTTCCTAATAAAAAATCTGATGCTCACTGTAACAGGACATAGCTTTGTTTTCCCCCTGTGCTATACAGTAGGTCCTTGTTGATTATCTATTTCATATATAGTAGTGTGTACATATTAATCCCAACCTCATAATTTATCCCTCCCCCAACCTTTCCCCTTTGGTAACTGTAAGTTTGTTTTCTAAGTCTGTGAGTCTGTTTCTGTTTTGTAAATAAATTATTTGTATCATCTTTTTAGATTCCACATATAAGCAATATTATATGGTATTTGTCTTTCTCTTTCTGACTTACTTCACTTAGAATGGTCATCTCTAGGTCCATCCATGTTGCTGCAAATGGCATTATTTCATTCTTTTTTATGACTGAGTGATATTCGATTGCATATATGTACCACATCTTCTTTATCCATTCCTCTGTTGATGGACATTTAGGTTGCTTCCATGTCTTGGCTATTGTTAATAGTGCTGCAATGAACATTGAGGTGCATGCATCTTTTCAGATTATGGTTTTCACTGGGTATATGCCCAGGAGTGGGATTGCTGGGTCATATGGTAGCTCTATTTTTAGTCTTCTAAGGAACCTCCATACTGTTCTCCATAGTGGTTATACCAATTTACATTCTCAACAACAATGTAGGAGGGTTCCCTTTTCTCCACACCCTTTCCAGCATTTTGTAGACTTTTTTTTTTTTTTTTTTTTTTTTTTTTTATGGTATGCGGGCCTCCCTCTGCCGTGGCCTCTCCCGTTGCGGAGCACAGGCTCCGGACGC
>NC_041231.1:59609508-59629787 GCF_002837175.3 Physeter macrocephalus
CATGGCTCACGGGCCCAGCCGCTCCGCGGCACGTGGGATCCTCCCAGACCGGGGCGCGAACCCGGTTCCCCTGCATCGGCAGGCGGACGCGCAACCACTGCGCCACCAGGGAAGCCCTTGTAGACTTTTTAATGATGGCCATTCTGACTGGTATGAGGTGATAGCTCATCGTAGTTTTTATTTGCATCTCTAATAATTAGCAAAGTTGAGCATCTTTTCATGTGCTTTGGGCCATCTGCATGTCTTCTGTACTAGGAGCTATCTTGCAGTGCCTCCAAACTGGGGTTAGACATCCCCCAGGCTTCCAAGGGTAGGTCCCAGAGAAGTGTCCCTGATAAGGATGGTGCCAATCAGCCTCCTCCCGAAAAGCTTCCACTGTTTCTCATTTACTCCTCTCCCACTTCTACCTGTAACCCACTGATTAAAGACAGAGGCTGGGAAGGAGATTGTCAATGCCAGAAAGCCACATGTGCAGCTCACTGATGTCAATACTGCAAAGAATCTGCCAGATCATCACAAAGGGGAAAGGGACCCTAGGAAGTGTCTGTGATTGGCCTCAGGACAAGGCATAGAGAAGACCCAGGAGTTTTTGGTCTCCTAAGCCTGATCACTTCCCTCTTGGCCCTTGCAGACTGTGGTTTACAGAGGAGAGGTGGTGCATGTATCTCCTCAGGAATTCTGGGAGTGGAGCTCGTTGACTTGCCTGGGAGAGGCACCCAGGAAACAAGAGGGAATTCTGCCCATTAGTGAGAGGTGCTGGTGATCCATAATGGGAACTTACTAAGCTAATGTAACCTTAGACAATGCTCGGTTTTGATTGTCTCACCTACAAAATGGGAATACCGAATGTCTTCATGACACCAAACATTTTGTATTCAGACATGATGCTCATGCAGTTGGTCTAACCCACTGGAGCCATCAACGAGAAAGGCTCTTTTGCTGTAGTCTGAGGAAGGTTATTAAGGTCAGCTCCCAAAATGGGTTCAAGTGAGTTTTGGCATCCAAGAATATACCAGTAAATTTCCAATCTATCAATCTTTCCAAAGCTGTGACCCACAGGAATCAAGTTCCCAGACAGGATATGAATACAAACAGAGTTCACGTTAGTCTGTGTGTGGTCTACCCAGATGCAAACAGATTACTCAACCAGGGCAAACACAAGAAAGAGGTGCCAGCATCAAACCCAAATGGTGACAGGGCCAATTACAACTCCTCTCACCTTCCTGAAGTTGAAATGTCACTGACCCTGGAGAAATCCTCTGTCTATAAAAGCCCCATAAAAGAGGTACCACACCACTATGCCTTGCATTCCCATGGATGCCCTGAGCAGGAGGCCAGGGGAATAGCCCACACGCTGTGCTATGCAGCAAACCTGTAAATGCCTTGATTTTGGAGAAGAAATCTTTAATTTAATCCAGAAGTCACAAACTCACATGAACTCAAAGGCCCTGGAGGTAACAGAGACAATGAAGAGGGCTGGGTGGGTGCATGTGAAACCTGATATCACATGATTTCCATTCCAGTGGTCACTTGTCACAAGGAGGGATTAAGGCCTGGGGATGCCAGATCTTTCCATTTTTCAAAAGAAGTCAGAAATCTAGATTATTTATGGCAAGCTTCCTGATATTAAAATATTGGCAACTAGGGCTTCCCTGGTGGCGCAGTGGTTGAGAGTCCGCGTGCCAATGCAGGGGATGCGGGTTCGTGCCCCAGTCCGGGAAGATCCCACATGCCGCGGAGTGGCTAGGCCCATGAGCCATGGCCTCTGAGCCTGCGCATCCGGAGCCTGTGCTCCGCAACGGGAGAAGTCACAACAGTGAGAGACCCGCGTACGGCAAAAAAAAAAAAAAAAATTGGCAACTATAAATTTTTGTAATTCCCGTGCTGGCAAACAAGACACATCGAGCAGGCAGATTTGGCTTGTAAGTTACCAAATTCTTAGGTTTCCTTTATAGATAAAATTATAAAGGTAGAAAGAGACAAATTGCAGTGGTTTCAATGTAAACATATTCATAACCAAGAAACAAGTGTTCAAACACTAAATTTTACCAACATGGACACAGAGACCCAGAGAAAAAAGCAGTGTAGTCCGGTCCCTGCTGGTGGGTGGCAAAGTCAAAATAGAGAGCTAGGTTTCCTGACTCCTGGACAGTAAACTTTTCCATGAAGCTCTAGTTCCTTTCTCTGTATTGGTTTCATCGATATATCCAATATTAACCAGTAGGCTGGTGCTATTTTGTTGTTGTTAATGACTGATGAAATTGATGTGACCCTGTCTTAATTTATATAAACCGGGAAGAGGCAGGAGGAAAAATCACTAACAGACTTTCTCTCTTATATAAAATCCAAAAGATAATTTATACTTTTCAACAAAATCCAAGGATCCACTCATTTTCTTTTTTAAAAAACTACTGTATGAAGTGTCCTGCATTCTGGTTTATTATATAAAATTAGAATTCGGTTCTCTTTTCGTCTGACAGTTCTGAAACCAACGGTCCTCAGGACCACCAACAGTACTATCTGATGTCTGCAGGGAAAGAATGATACTTAGGTAGACAAACAAAATTATCCCAAACCACTGGTTGTCTAAACAGGGCTTATGGATATCAATACTATCAAGGTAAAACACTCAGGAATCCAACATTATCTTCTATGAAAGCAAAACTGCATAAAAATATTTGGAATGTTAGGTAAGAGTCAGCATTGTAAAGTATCAGCAAAATTGATAGTTGCCCAAGCATAAAGTTCCCTTCAAATCTAAGGCTAAAAATGGGGCCCTATTTGTTAAAATGTGTTTATTGGCTACTTTCTCTCATTCATCTGCACTTCCTTTCCTTTGTTCTTGTCTGTTCTTCACATCTTATCTCCTGTTAGGACGTGATGCTCTAGAATCCCACTTCTCTCTCAGGTTCCCACCCCGGTTCCATGGCCACCACGTGGAGATCAGTCTCTTCAGAAGGTCTGTGTGAAGCACGCACAGCATTGCCATTTAACCAGGCTCTGGGAAGACGCTTCTCTCAGGAAGTTCCCTCCTCTGCTTCCTCATTTGTTTAAAGCTTCTCATTTGTTTAAAGACTTAGTGAACACTCAGGGGGTTAGACACTGACCCTACCCATTCAGACCCATTCATCCAACAAATGGCACTCTTCGGTGGCCATTGTCACCTATATCTAAGTAGGTCCTTAGCTTTAAAGCTGCAGAAATAACAACAGTCATAAATTTAAGTCCTCCAGGCTTACTTCCAATCACCTTCTCTGTCTACTTAACCCTGATTCTATCAGAAAAAGTTAATCTCTCCTTGGCAATTTGGTCTCAGTCACCACAATTTCTTTTCACTAGTATTAAATATGTATTCTGTTACCTGCTAAGTTGCATTTTAAGCTCCTTGAGAAAAGACACCAAGTACTATTGGCATTCGGAAACATTCCACCTAGCAAACACTGACTAGAATGTCCTATACTTAGTAGGTGTCCTTGTAGTAATTTGTTGAATTGAATTAGGCCCAAATTCATGCCTGGTCATCATTTTAAAACACATCGACCTTTGAAGATTCTTCTCGGTGCTCTCACTGGAGAAAGTGGGGTGAGTTCATCACTGTGCTGGGCAACATGAAAAGCCAAATGGATCTGCCTGGCCTTCTGAGTTTGTTACACAACCAGAATGCGAAGCTGGTGAGAAATCACATCTTTCCAGGTTGGCAGATCCATGAGGACCCCATGAAGATACTAACATATGAACCTGACAGAGGGGAGTAGGCATTTCCATTAAAGGTAATAGAGATGAGAAGGAACCTGTCATATCACAGGGCCTATCTGCCCAAGGAGAGGGTTCAATTAAAACGATTATTTATATATGTTCTGTAGAGCTGGAAAGACTCCATTCTTTATACCCCCTTGGGAATCTGGCAACCGACAAAGAGTATGTCCATTTTTGTGGGTGAAGCAAAGAGTAACTCAGTGAATAATCCCAGATCCCTTAGAGATTTAAGGTCTGTCTCCTGAGCTCAGACAATGGAATGTTTAGGCCACAGATTTCAAGACAAAGATTCTTTGGCAGGTTTATCTGTCCCTAATCAGAGTGTAAGAGCTAATGACAATGACATTTACTGTCATTTTCTAGGCATGGCTTTACAGAATGAGGCTATTTATTTCTTCCTAAATACAGATATGATTTAGATATTCAGTAGTGGCTTAACAATGGTTTCCTAGGCTAAAACACATATAAATAGCACAATAATTCCACTTAGGTAAGGTTTTTTTTATAAAATAGACCTGCTTATTAAAACAAGTATCTTTCTTTATATTTAGTCAAACAATACACAGAGTAATAGCAAAGAAATTCAAACACCTAGTACCATTAGGTGCCCCATTTACAAACCTTACACTGTTATCAGTCACTGCTCACTCTAAGCGTGATCACAGATAAACCTGATTAGACCTCCTGCCGCCTAAGTTTCTTACCTGTGTGTGTGTCTAGGTGTGTCTGTGTTTTGGGTGGGGCTCTCTGCTCAAAAATCATCTACCCAGCATTATGAGTGTCTAACTCCACGTGGCGTTTCTTCATATTTAAGTTTTCACTTTCTCTAACATCGAAATTAACAGAAGAATACATCTCTCCTGTCTGCCAGACTACTTAGCACAGAATATTCCCCTTTTCCCTTTCCAGATTTCCTGGTTTCTCTTCTTTGCATGGCTTTGGCAAAAAGGATAAAACAGGCACTCTAGAGATAGGACCAATTTTGTGAACCCTTTTATAGTTTATTTCTAATTTGAGAAAGAGTTCTACAATGAAATTGAGTCACTCTGTCTGTTACTCTAAGGTTTATTCCACAACGCTCCGTAGCTGCTGCTCACAGATACTACACTATTTTAAAAGTACTTGGAATTACTTAAGTACCAACCTATTTCAGACCGTTTCCATTAAAAACATGTAAATAAAATATTTTCTCTATACACATACACCACACACAAGCACACACAGTATTTAAGTGCCCATAGGAACATACTATATTAGATCCTCTGACATTTGTTTTTTGCTAAGAGCTTATATTAAAATAGGCAACACTGACTCAGACAGACAGATAGTGGGCACTCAGCAAACACTACCTCACCACCAGACTGTGAAGGACAGTGAAATGCCTGTCCTATACACCAGGGGTCCCCAACCCCCAGGACACAGACTGCTACCGGTCTGCAGTCTGTTAGGAACTGGGCCGCACAGCAGGAGGTGAGGGGCGGGTGAGCGAGAGAAGCCTCATCTGCCGCTCCCCATTGCTGGCATTACCGCCTGAACCATCCCCCCCTCCATCCATGGAAAAACTGTCTTCCACGAAACCGGTCCCTGGTGCCCAAAAGTTTGGAGACCACTGCCTTATACCACAGCCCCAGGGCTTCTGAGCTGAGAACCAAAGATAGGTGTAAAACTGAGGAACACACTCCAAGATCTAGTGACACTCATTTCCAGTAGGCTAAGGAGGCTGAAAAATCATAAATACTGAGCTTATCGAACAAAACAAAGAACCAGGACAACATGGCTTGAGAAATGAAAAAGGAAGATGGCTCAAAAGAAGCTAGAGATTATTAAAGGGAAAAATTCTGCTAATATTATCATAAGATCCAAATGAAGAAAACAGGAGTAGATGTGTAGATGATAGGTGGCTGCCCAGAAAGCTCTGATGAGCTAATCTTTCCAAAGGGTAAGAACAAAGACAGTAAGCATGGGCAACGTGAAGGATACACAGTGTCAGAAAGGCTGAGAAAGAACCAAACAATTTTCAGAAAAATATAAAGACACACAAGCGCCTTTTTCTTCTATGAGTCCTACTTTTAAGCTCAAGGAGAGGAGGAAAACAAAGGTAGGGCAGTACAGCTACCTGTAGCAGAGCAAATGCTCACAGCAGACAAGGAGCACAAAAGCTCTTTTGCTGTCATTTCTCTATCAAGATGGTTTTCAAACAAAAGGGTCAAGCGCGGCAAAGACAAAATCTACTTATTTAGTTATGTGCAAGCAGATTGGTCATTTATTAAGTCACTCCCAAGTGCCAGGAATTGTACAATCCTTTGAATTTCTGCAAACTTTGGAGAGGAAGACAACATGGTCACTGACTGCATGGAATTTGCATTCTGGTGGCATTAACACTGAAGTAAAACCGGAAGATCCTTTGATGCAATCACACACAGAACCTCCAAGGTTAGAAAGGAAGTTATCCATCACTCCTTTGCCAACCTTGGAATATGGAAGATTCACTTTGTTAATGGAGCTGTCAGATTTCTTTACAATGTCTAAAAGAGGATGAGGAAATAGTCATGAAGCACTTGACTGAGTCTGACACACCAGAGCCCAATAAATCAGATCCTAAAATGCTGAAGGCTTTATGGGGTAATTGTAGAATACTCAATAAAACTCATTCTGGGTTTTTTTTTTTTTAACATCTTTATTGGAGTATAATTGCTTTACATTGTTGTGTTACTTTCTACTGTATAACAAAGTGAATCAGCTATACGTATACATATATCCCCATATCTCCTCCCTCTAGCGACGCCCTCCCACCCACCCTATCCCAACCCTCTAGGTGGTCACAAAGCACTGAGAAGGTCTCCCTGTGTAATGCAGTTCCTTCCCACTAGCTATCTATTTTACATTTGGTAGTGTATATATGTCCATGCCACTCTCTCACTTCGTCCCAGCTTACCCTTCCCCCTCCCCGGGTCTGCAAATCCATTCTCTACATCTGCGTCTTTATTCCTGTCCTGCCCCTAGGTTCTTCAGAACCGTTTTTTTTTTTAGATTCCATATATATGTGTTAGCATATGGTATTTGTTTTTCTCTTTCTGACTTACTTCACTCTGTATGGCGGACTCTAGGTCCATCAACCTCACTACAAATAACTCAATTTCATTTCATTTTATGGCTGAGTAATATTCCATTGTATATATGTGCCACATCTTCTTTATCCATTCAGCTGTAGATGGACACTTAGGTTCCTTCCATTTCCTGGCTATAGTAAATAGTGCTGCAATAAACATTGTGGTACAAGACTCTTTTTGAACTATGGTTTTCTCAGGGTATATGCCCAGTAGTGGGACTGCTGGGTCATATGGTAGTTCTATTTTTAGTTGTCTTTTTTTTTTAACATCTTTATTGGAGTATATTTGCTTTACAATGGTGTGTTAGTTTCTGCTATATAACAAAGTGAATCAGCTATACATAAATCCCCATATCTCCTCCCTCTTGCGTCTCCCTCACACCCTCCCTACCCCACCCCTCGAGGTGGTCACAAAGCACCTAGCTGATCTCCCTGTGCTATGAGGCTGCTTCCCACTAGCTATCTATTTTACATTTGGTAGTATATATAAGTCCATGCCACTCTCTCACTTCGTCCCAGCTTACCCTTCCACCTCCCCATGTTAAGTCCATTCTCTAAGTCCGTGTCTTTACTCCTGTCCTGCCCCTAGGTTCTTCAGAAATTTTTTTTTTAGATTCCATATATATGTGTTAGCATACGGTATTTGTTTTCCTCTTTCTTACTTAATTCACTCTGTATGACAGACTCTAGGTCCATTCACCTCACTACAAATAACTCAATTTCGTTTCTTTTTATGGCTGAGTAATATTCCATTGTATAATTCCATTGTATATATGTGCCACATCTTCTTAATCCATTCACGTGTCGATGGACACTTAGGTTGCTTCCATGTCCTGGCTATTGTAAATAGTGCTGCAATGAACATTGTGGTACATGACTCTTTTTGAATTATGGTTTGCTCAGGGTATATGCCCAGTAGTGGGATTGCTGGGTCATATGGTAGTTCTATTTTTAGTTTTTTAAGGAACCTCCATACTGTTCTCCATAGAGGCTGTATCAATTTACGTACCCACCAACAGTGCAAGAGGGTTCTCTTTTCTCCACACCCTCTCTAGCATTACTGTTTGCAGATTTTTGATGATGGCCATTCTGAACGGTATGAGGTGATACCTCATTGTAGTTTTGATTTGTATTTCCCTAATGATTAGTGATGTTGAGCATTCCTTCATGTGTTTTTTTGGCAATCTATATGTCTTCTTTGGAGAAATGACTATTTAGGTCTTCTGCCCATTTTTGGATTGGGTTGTTTGTTTTTATGATATTGAGCTGCATGAGCTGCTTGTAAATTTTGAAGATTAATTCTTTGTCAGTTTCTTCATTTGCAAATATTTTCTCCCATTCTGAGGGTTGTCCTTTCGTCTTATGGTTTCCTTTGCTGTGCAAAAGCTTTGAAGTTCATTAGGTCCCATTTGTTTATTTTTGTTTTTATTTCCCTTTCTCTAGGAGGTGGGTCAAATAGGATGTTGCTGTGATTTATGACTTAGAGTGTTTTGCCTATGTTTTCTTCTAAGAGTTTTATGGTGTCTGGACTTACATTTAGGCCTTTAATCCATTTTGAATTTATTTTTGTGTATGGTGTTAGGGAGTGTTCTAATTTCATTCTTTTCCATGTAGCTGTCCAGTTTTCCCAGCAGCACTTACTGAAGAGGCTGTCTTTTCTCCACTGTGTATTCTTGCCTCCTTTCTCAAAGATAAGGTGACCATATGTGCGTGGGGTTATCTCTGGGTTTTCTACCCTGTTCCGTGGATCTATATTTCTGTTTTTGTGCCAGTACCATACTGTCTTGATGACTATAGCTCTGTAGTATATTCTGAACGCAGGGAGCCTGATTCCTTCAGCTCCGTTTTTCTTTCTCAAGATTGCTTTGGCTATTCGGGGTCTTTTGTGTTTTCATACAAATTGTGAAATATTTTGTTCTAGTTCTGTGAAAAATGCCATTGGTCGTTTGATAGGGATTGCATTGAAACTGTAGATTGCTTTGGGTAGTTTAGTCATTTTCACAATGTTGATTTTTCCAATCCAAGAATATGGTATATATCTTCATCTGTTTGTATCAACTTTAATTTCTTTCATCAGTGTCCTATAGTTTTCTGCATACAGGTCTTTTGTCTCCTTAGGTAGGTTTATTCCTAGGTATTTTATTCTGTTTGTTGCAGTGGTAAATGGGAAAGTTTCCTTAATTTCTCTTTCAGATTTTTCATCATTGGTGTATAAGAATGCAAGAGATTTCTGTGTGTTAATTTTGTGTCCTGCTACTTTGCCAAATTCATTGATTAGTTCCAGTAGTTTTCTGATAGCATCTTTAGGATTCTGTATTTATAGTATCATGTCATCTGCTAACAGTGACAGTTTTACTTCTTATTTTCCGATTTGTACCCTTTTCTTTCTTTTTCTTCTCTGATTGCCGTGGCTAGGACTTCCAAAACTATGTTGAATAATAGTGGTGAGAGTGTGTAACCTTGTCTTGTTCCTGATCTTAGTGGAAATGCTTTCAGTTTTTCACCATTGAGAATGATGTTGGCTGTGGGTGTGTCATATATGGCCTTTATTATGTTGAGGTAAGTTCCCTCTATGCCTACTTTCTGGAGGGTTTTATCATAAATCGGTGTTGAATTTTGTCAAAAGTTTTTCTACGTCTATTGAGTTTATCATATGGTTTTTATCCTTCAATTTGTTAATATGGTGTATCACATTGATTGATTTGTGAATATTGAAGAATCCTTGCATTCCTGGGACAAATCCCACTTGATCATGGTGTATGATCCTTTTAATGTGTTGCTGGATTCTGTTTGCTAGGATTTGGTTGAGGATTTTTAACGTCTATATTCATCAGTGATATTGGCCTGTAATTTTCTTTTTTTGTGATATCTTTGTCTGCTTTTGGTATCAGGGTAATGGTGGCCTTGTAGAGTGAGTATGGGAGTGTTCCTTCCTCTGCAATTTTTTGGAAGAGTCTGAGAAGGATGGATGTTATCTCTTCTCTAAATGTTTGATAGAATTCACCTGTGAAGCCATCTGGTCCTGGACTTTGTTTGTGGGAAGATTTTTAATTACAGTTTCAATTTCATTACTTGTGAAAGGTCTGTTTATATTTTCTAATTCTTCCTGACTCAGTCTTGGAAAATTGTTACCTTTCCAAGAATTTGTCCATTTCTTCAAGGTTGTCCATTTTATTGGATATAAGTTTCCAAGAATTTGTCCATTTCTTCAAGGTTGTCCATTTTATTGGCATATAGTTGCTTGTAGTAATCTCTCATGATCCTTTGCATTTCTGCAGTGTCAGTTGTAATTTCTCCCTTTTCATTTCTAATTCTATTGAGTTGAATTTTTTCTCTTTTTTTCTTGATGAGTCTGTCTAATGGTTTACCAATTTTCTCTTCTCAAAGAACAAGCTTTTATTTTTATTGATCTTTGCTATCATTTCCTTCATTTCTTTTTCATTTATTTCTGATCAGATCTTCATGATTTCTTTCCTTCTGCTAACTTTGGGGTTTTCTTGTTCTTCTTTCTCTAATTGCTTTAGGTGTAAGATTAGGTTGTTTATTGGAGATTTTTCTTGTTTCTAGAGGTAGGATTTTATTGCTATAAACTTCCCTCTTAGAACTCTTTTGCTGCATTCCATAGGTTTGGGCCATTGTGTTTTCATTGTCATTTGTTTCTAGGTACTTTTTGATTTCCTATTTGATTTCTTCAGTGATCTCTTGGTTATTTAGTAATGTATTGTTTAGCCTCCATATGTTTGTATTTTTTACATTTTTTTCCCTGTAATTGATATGTAGTCTTACAGCATTGTGGTCGGTAAAGATACTTGATACATTTCAATTTTCTTAAATTTACCAAGGCTTAATTTGTGACCGAAGATATGATCTCTCCTGGAGAATGGTCCATGAGCAATTGAGAAAAAAAGTGTATTCTTTTGTTTTTGGGTGGAATGTCCTATAAATATCAATTAAGTCCATCTTGCTTAATATGTCATTTAAAGCTTGTGTTTCCTCATATATTTTCACTTTGGATAATCTGTCCATTGGTGAAAATGGGGTGTTAAAGTCCCCTACTATTATTGTGTTACTGTGAGTTTCCCCTTTTATGGCTGTTAGCATTTGCCTTATGTATTCAGGTGCTCCTATGTTGGGTGCATACCATTTTCATGGAATATCTTTTTCCATCCCCTCACTTTCAGTCTGTATGTGTCCCTAGGTCTGAAGTGGGTCTGTTGTAGGCAGCATATATCCGGGTCTTGTTTTTGTATCCATTCAGCCAGTCTATGTCTTTTGGTTGGAGCATTTAATCCATTTACATTTAAGGTAATTATCAATATGTATGGTCCTATTACCATTTTCTTAATTGTTTTGGGTTTGTTATTGTAAGTCTTTTCTTCTGTTTTGTTTCCTGCCTAGAGAAATTCCTTTAGCATTTGTTGTAAAGCTAAAGCTGGTTTGGTGTTGCTGAATTCTCTTAGCTTTTGCTTGTCTGTAAAGCTTTTAATTTCTCTGTCGAATCTGAATGAGATCCTTGCCGGCTAGAGTAATCTTGGTTGTAGGTTTTTCCCTTTCATCACTTTAAATATGACCTGCCACTCCCTTCTGGCTCACAGAGTTTCTGCTGAAAGATCAGCTGTTAACCTTATGGGGATTCCCTTGTATGTTATCTGTTGCTTTTCCCTTGCTGCTTTTAATATTTTTTCTTTCTATTTAATTTTTGATAGTTTGATTAATATGTGTCTTGGCATGTTTCTCATTCAATTTATCCTGTATGGGACTCTCTGTACTTCTTGGACTTAATTGACTCTTTCCTTTCCCATATTAGGGAAGTTTTCAACTGTAACCTCTTCAAATATTTCCCTAGTCCCTTTCTTTTCCTCTTCTTCTTCTGGGACCCCTATAATTCGAATGTTGGTGTGTTTAATGTTGTCCCAGAGGTCTCTGAGACTGTCCTCAATTCTTTTCATTCTTTTTTCTTTATTCTGCTCTGTGGTAGTTATTTCCACTATTTTCTCTTCCAGGTCACTTATCCTTTCTTCTGCCTCTTTTATTCTGTTATTGATTCCTTCTAGAGAATTTGAAATCTCATTTATTGTGTTGTTCATCATTGTTTGTTTGCTCTTTAGTTCTTCTAGGTCCTTGTTAAACGTTTCTTGTATTTTCTCCATTCTATTTCCAAGATTTTGGATCATCTTTACTATCATTACTCTGAATTCTTTTTCAGGTAGATTGCCTATTTACTCTTCATTTGTTAGGTCTGGTGGGTTTTTGCGTTGCTCCTTCTTGCTTCACTTACTGTGTTTGGGGTCTCCATTTCACAGGCTGAAGGTTCATAGTTCCTGTTGTTTTTGGTGTCTGCCCCCAGTGGGTAAGATTGGTTCAGTAGGTTGTGTAGGCTTCCTGGTGGAGGGGACTGGTGCCTGTGTTCTGGTGGATGAGGCTGGATCTTGTCTTTCTGATGGGTGGACCATGTCTGGTGGTGTGTTTTGAGGTGTCTGTGAACTTATGAATTTAGGAAGCCTCGCTGCTAATGGGTGGGGTTGTGTTCCTGTCTTGCTAGTGTTTTGGCATGGGATGTCCAGCACTGGAGCTTGCTGGTCATTGAGTGAAGTGGGGTCTTAATGTTGAGATGGCGATCTCTGGGAGACCTCTTGCCAATTTATATTATGAGGAGCTGGAGGTCTCTGGTGGACCAATGTCCTAAATTTAGCTCTCCTAACCCAGGGGCTCAGGCCTGACACCTGGCGAGAGCACCAAGACCCTGTCAGTCACATGGCTCAGAAGAAAAGGGAGAGAAAAAAAAAGAAAGAAAAAAAGAATATAAAATAAAGTTATTAAAATAAAAAATATATTATTAAAATAAAAAAATTTAAATAAAAAGAAAAAAAAGAAGAGAGCAACCCAACCAATAAACTTATACACCAATGATAACAAACACTAAAAACTATGCTAAAAAAAATGGACAGACAGAACCCTTGGACAAATGGTAAAAGCAAACCTATACAGACAAAATCACACAAAGAAGCATACACATACACATATAAGTGATGTAACAATAAAGTTTCCTATTTCTCTCTTCCCTGACTCTAAATGGAAAACTCAGTATTTCTGGTCTTTGGTGACCTTATCTACTAGTCTCTTTCAGTACAAGCTCCTGTGCATCATGAGTTCTTTTTTCCTCTTTCTGCCTCTTATACATCATATAATGATGACCACAGTAAGTTTAGTGAATATCCATCATCTCTAGATTACTGGGTTTTTATAAAAAGATACAGTTGAGAAACAGCCCAACAGAAGAGATGACTGGGAGAGGTATGGAGAAAGGGCTCAGAGCTTCCCATCCCTCTCTAGATGAGTTACTCTCCCCAAACCTCCACGTGTTCACCAACCTGGAAACTCTCCAAACCCTGTCCTCTTAGATTTTTATGGAGGCTTCATTACATAGGCACAATTTTCTCTTTCATATTTTTCATCATTAGTGTATAGGAATGAAAGAGATTTCTGTGCGTTAATTTTATATCCTGCTACTTTACCAAATTCACTGATTAGCTTTAGTAGTTTTCTGGTAGCATCTTTAGGATTCTCTATGTATAGTATCATGTCATATGCAAACAGTGACAGTAGTAAATCTCATTCTTTAACAATTTTTATAAGAATGTCAAAAACTAGAAAAGTATTAAATGTTTTTTTTTTAAAACAAGTCTAACAATACAAAGAGAATCCAGAAGACAAAGTTATGGGATCATAGCAACATTGCAGTCAAGGTCCTGTGCACACGTCTAGAAGCAGCAGTATGCTAGAGCATGCCTGTGGGATTGTGTGCATCTTTCCCCAAGTCTGCATGTTCCTAGTTTGAACTTGGCAATGGTGGGAGTATTTACAGCATGGAAACTGGCAAGTGCTACAAATGAGAGATTTTCATTCTTCTTTTCCTTTCTTCCTCTCTTTTTTTCTTGAGAGCCATTGGTTAAACATTCAGCAGTACACTGACGTCTTGATGTAATAAGCTGTGACTTCTATAGCACTGTGTTTCCCAGTGGGCTTACTGAGTGTGTATTTTTTAATTTTCATACATGCTACCAGATTTTATTTTCCTTAATAGATAAATTTATGCTGTGACCATAAACATATGAAAGGATACACACAGCAGAGTTCTCGTCAGTTATATGGTGAATGGTACACCTGATTTTAATCATAGCCAATCGAAAGGTGGAAAATTTTATTCCAATGTTATTTTAATTTGTGCCACCCAGATTACAAATGAGGTGAGTGACATTTTTGTAAGTTATTGGCAGTTTGCATTCTTTCTTCTGTGAATGGCCTGATCATATACTTTCCCACTTTTTAGTTTTGTATCATTTGGTGCAATCATATTAGTTACATTAACTTTTGTCCTGCCCTGTGTTAGAAATACTTTTTTCCAAGTCTACTTTTGATCTTTAGATTCTGTCTTTGGTGTCTTTTGTCAAACACTTTTTGTTGACCAATGTGTCTCTCTTTCTTCTATAACTCCTAGTTTTCTTGTTTCACCTAAGCAGTACCCTCCCCCACCCAGGTGCTATGTTCTTAAAGTTTTGCGCCCTCCCCAAGTTCATACGTTGAAATCTTAATGCTCAGTGTGATGGCATGAGGAGCTGGAGTCTTTGGGAGGTGACTTGGTCTATAAAAGAGGCTTTTGCCATGTGAGGACCAAGGAGAAGTCACAGCTGGAGGAGGGTCCTCACTGGACCCTGCTGACCCCCAATCTCAGATTTCCAGCCTGCAGAACAAGAAGAAATACATTCTGCTCTTTGTGAGCCATGCAGTCTGTGGTATTTTGTTACAGCAGCCAGTACAGACTAAGACACCCAGGCTTCAAGGAAAGTCACATTGTCAGGTAACTAAGACCATGGCTCTATACTCAAACTGCTTCATTTCGATTCCAACTCGGCTACTGTGAATAAGAAATATATTCTTTCTCTCTGGAAGCTTAGAAAATTTCTGTCTCCATGTGCTTCCAGAATTTCACCAGGAGATAGAGATTATACATATATACCATACATTCTGCTATATACACACAGCCCTGTGTGTATGTGTGGATTTTATTTATACATAGTGCTATACATATAAAACATAAACACCCACATGTATTCATGGATGTGTTTACATGTGTGTATATATTTATATGTGTGTATAAATATTTGTGGATATATACATGTCTGCACATATGTATGTATATCCACATATATACACATACTTTTGTTTTCTCATGAAACCAGCCTGGACCTGGATTATATTTTTCAAACCAATTTTAAGTCTTTCTTTATCTTAAGGAACTTTTCTTCTTCTTTTTAAAAAATTATTATTGCTCCTTTATCTGTTCCTTCCCCTGTCCCCAGAAAATTTTAATTTGCAAATTAAATGTCTTGGAACTGCCTTCTACATCACATATTTTCACTCAGTATATTCATTTCTTTGTATTTTTGCTCTGTGTTGTGAGATAATCATTACACTTGATCTCCTAGGAATCATAGTTGGTCTTCAGAAGAGGCTATTCTTTCAAATTTTGTGCTGATTTTCTTTTCTAATTTGCAAAGCATTTTTTTCTTACTTCTAGAATTTGGAGATTCTAATTGCATCACTTAAAAAAATCTTCTTACATTTTTGATAAAGTCTGCATCTGTCAGTTCTATTACTTCTATCTCAATAGGAAAACCTTTTCAACTGGTTAATTTGGCTGTTCACACATATTTCAGTCCTCTCCATTTTCAGTACATAGTGGGTTGTACTTCCTGCCCACATGAAGTTCAGTGTGACTTGCTTCTGCCATTAAATTGAGGAACGTGTTGTGTGTAACTTCAGAGCAGAGCTTTAAGGGATATTCATGCTTCATAACACTCCTTTCTCTCTGTCCCAGCAACCACCACTGTTCAAAGAGAAGATTTTCTATCACCTTGAGCCTCAGAGTATGAACAATGATGCTGTGGAGAAAAGCCCTCCGATCAGCCCTCAGTGAACATAGCAGGTGGGTGAGAATTAAGCTTATTTTAAGCCACTTAATTTGGGGGTCTTTTGTTATTGCAGCAAAGTCTCACATGTCCTACTGTACAGCCTACTTAGTCTTCCTCTCTGGTAAAATTGTGCTTTTCTAGTCACTATTAAGTAACTTGTGCAGATAAAGATGTTGGACTTTCTCATGTGGTGAGAGTGAGCTGAAAGGGGTATTTCTTTCTTTTTTTTTTTTTTTTTACGGTACACGGGCCTCTCACTGTTGTGGCCTCTCCCGTTGCGGAGCACAGGCTCCGGACGCGCAGGCTCAGAGGCCATGGCTCACGGGCCCAGCTGCTCCGCAGCATGTGGGATCTTCCCGGACCGGGGCACGAACCCGTGTCCCCTGCATTGGCAGGTGGACTCTCAACCACTGAGCCACCAGGGAAGCCCAGAAAGGGGTATTTCTTACACTAATAGGCTAGCTATGAAAGAGCTGGTTCTTCTCAGATATGAGAATGAATACTTTCTAATCTCAATTTCTCACAGTACAAATGATATTCTCCTTTTACATACCGAGACTAGGAGACATTCAGCTTCTCCATGGAGTAAAACACTGTGTTTAAATGGAGTCAGCACTTGGGGACCTGCCAAAGAGCAGAAGCAGTCGGTGGGGAGAGGTGGGCTCCTCACAAATCTCAGAAGTCATCATCTTGACCAAGTCCAATATTTATGGTGAAGTAAACCACCTTCTGCTGCTTGTCCCTTGACTCTTGTCCAATGACTCTGAGAAGCAAGCTCGATTCCTGTTCTCTTGGGAATCTCTGGGGAATGTGGGGTCACAGGCCCACCCTCAAGGGTTCTCCAGTCTTCTTACTCTGGTTGCTGTAATGCTCCAGAAAAGGAGGTAAGAGGAATAGGTGGACAAAATGAGTGACTGGGCAGCTGTCTTCACAGATATCCCCTGGAGATTTAAGAAGAATAGGAGAGCTGCCAGGTATCCAGAGAGAAATAAATGTCCTGATTTACAAAGGGAGTAGGGATGATCAATGAGGAAAGAAAACAGACTCCAGAAATTGGTGAGCTTGATATCATGCCTTAATTAAATTCTAATGTGTATCTACTAACCCCAAACTATTACATATAGGATGGATAAACAACGTCCTACTGCATAGCACAGGGAACTAGATTCAATACCCTGTGATAAACCATAATGGAAAAGAATATGAAAAAGAATGTATATATATGTATAACTGAGTCACTTTGCTGTACAGTAGAAATTAATACAACACTGTAAATCATTGATACTTCATTAAAAAAATTAAAAATTCTAAAGCATATATTAAATAAACTGTGGCTGCTTCAAAAGAAGATGTGATTACCAAGAATTAATATTTGCTTACCTAGATAAGGTTGCTAAATCTGGCTGATTCAGGGACATAAAATAACAAGCTCAGCAAAAGATTTTACCGTTTCAAGTACCCTTTTAAAGAACATGGAGAAAGGACTAGGAGTGAGATGGATTAACAGCTGGTTGAAAAAAATATTCCTGGAGAGTGTTGATTAATAACTTCAAATCAATGTGGAAGAAAATCTGTATAAGTTGCAGAAAGTTTTTATCCTTTTCAATGACATATATCAATGTCAGATACAATAGCAGAAATCTGGCTGAACAGAAGCTCATATAAATAAGGCCCAGGGACTTTCAGTAGCCACAAGGTCAAAATGATGCATGAATGATACACTTGCTGAATCAGGGTAGGAAATCTTAGGCTGTATTTTAACGATGCACAGAGTCTAGAAGGTGGACAAGGTGAGAAGAGGTCAGAGTAATTTACTTGGTACTGGCAGGCCTGTATCATGCCTTTGTGATGATGAGAAAATGGAGGTCCCTCCTCTGTGAAGACACAACCCAGGCAGGGAGTTTAGTGGGGGGAGCATAGGCTGGAACTTGGCCTCCCTACACCACCTTTGCCAGGCACCACTGCACAGTGTGCAGCCTGCACAAATGGACAGCAGCCTTGGTAATAAACTGCTGTCAACTGCACTGCTCAGACCTCACCTGGCAGATCTTGCTCTGAACTGGGTATCCCTTTTTTTAATTGAAGTATAGTTGATCTACAATGTTGTTAGTTTCAGGTGTACAGCACAGTGATTCAGATACATAAATCTAAATATATATATATATATATGCATCTCCCCACAACTAGGGCACCTGCTAGACACTGGTGGGGGGCCTTGACACCCAAGGGGACAGGAAGAACTCCCGAGTGACGGGGTAGGATGTGGGGGGGAGCGAGGGGGTAGGAGAAGTGGAGGCCAGATGGTACCAGTGCCCCTGAAGGGTGGCTTGGGGAGGAGAGGGGGTTCAGAGGATCGGGGGGAATGCAGCTACCATTTCCCCTGCTCACTCAGGCCCCGGGAAGCCTGCTGGGCTCCCGAGCCTGTTCCTCCACCCTCTGAGGCCCCCTCTGGCACCTTGGGTCCTAGGGGCATGGGAGGGAGGGGGGTAAGAAGAATAGAGGCAAATGGGGAGGGACCCTCTGGGATCGGCGGATCAGGGGGGAGGCGCAGCAAGTGTTTCTGCCAACCACTCAGGGCCCAGGGAGGCTGCTGAGGTCCTGGGCCTGAAGATCCACACTCAAATGCCAGAGGCACTTCAGGGAACCTCCAGCCATGCTGAGCCTAAGCTCCGCCCCCACCCCCCAGGGCCTTTTCCAGCTGCATGGGTCCTAAGCATAGGCCCCGCCCCCCACCTAAACCTGTCCCCTACCTAAGCCTCGACCCCTGCATAAGCCCTGCCCCCGACAGCCAAGGCCTTTTCTGGCTTTTTTTTCCTTCTTTTTTGCTATTGTGCTTCTGTTTTACCTTCCACTTGTTGTTTCATCTATATTTTTATTTTTTCTATCATATCTGTAGTGTTCTAATCTTATTTTATTTTTTATTCTTTGTTATTGTTCTCCTTCTTTTTTTCTGGCCTTTTTTTTCTTTTTTGGCCTCCCTGCGCGGCTTGTGAAATCTTGGTTCATGGGGCAGAGGTTGGGCCTGAGCTCCTGTGGTGGGAGCTCTGAACCACTGGACTAACAGAGAACCTCAGATCCCAGGGAATATTAAACGGAGTGAGGTCTACTGGAGGTCCTCACCTCAGCACCAAGACTTGGCTCTACACAACAGCCTACAAACTCCAGGGCTGGAAGCCTCAGGCCAAACAACCAGTAAGACAGGAACACAGTCCCACCCATCAAAAAAAAAAGTTGAGACAACAAAAAAATATGTTACAGATGAAGGAGCAAGGTAAAAACCTACAAGACCAAATAAATGAAGAGGAAATAAGCAACCTACCTGAAAAAGAATTCAGAGTAATGATAGTAAAGATGATCCAAAATCTCGGAAATAGAATGGAGGCACAGATCGAGAAAATACAAGAAATGTTTAACAAAGACCTAGAAGAACTAAAGAACAAACAAAAAGTGATGAAACACACAATAACTGGAATGAAAAATACACTGGAAAGAATCAGTAGCAGAATAACAGAGGCAGAAGCACGTATAAGTGAACTGGAAGATAGAAAAGTGGAAATAACTGCCAAGGAGCAGAATTAAAAAAAAAGAATGAAAAGAATTGAGGAAAATCTCAGACACCTCTAGGACAACACTAAATGCACCAACATTTGAATTATAGGAGTCCCAAAAGAAGAAGAGAAAAAGAAAGGGTCTGAGAAAATACTTGAAGAGGTTATAGTCAAAAACGTCCCTAACATGGGAAAGGAAGCACACCCAAGGCAAGGAAGCAGAGAGTCCCACACAGGATAAACCCTAGGAGAAACACACCAGGACACATGTTAATCAAAGTAACAAAAGTTAAATTCAAGGAAAAAATATTAAAGGCAGCAAGGGAAAAGCAAAACATAACATACCAGGGAATCCCCATAAGGTTATCAGCTGATTTTTCAGCAGAAACTCTGCAGGCCAGAAGGGAGTGGCAGGATATACTTAAAGTGATGAAAGAGAAAAACCTACAACGAAGATTACTCTACCCAGCAAGGATCTCATTCAGAGTTGACAGAAAAGCAAAAGCTTTACAGACAAGCAAAAGATAAGAGAATTCAGCACCACCAAACCAGCTTTACAACAAATGCTAAAGGAACTTCTCTAGGCAGAAAACACAAGAGAAGAAAAAATCCCCCAAAAACAAACCCAAAACAATTAAGAAAACTGTAATAGGAACATACATATGGATAATTACCTTAAATGTAAATGGATTAAATGCCCCAACCAAAAGACACAGACTCACTGAATGGATACAAAAACAAGACCAATATATATGCTGTCTACAAGAGACTCACTTCAGACCTAGGGACACAACAGACTAAAAGTGAGGGGATGGAAAAAGATATTCCATGCAAATGGAAATCAAAAGAAAGCTGGAGTAGCAATACTCATATCAGATAAAATACACTTTAAAA
>NC_041231.1:59629797-59635382 GCF_002837175.3 Physeter macrocephalus
ATACATGGAGGCTAAACAGTGTGCTACTAAATAACCAAGACATTACTGAAGAAATCAAAGAGGAAATAAAAAATACCTAGAAACAAAAGAGCTGGAGTAGCAATACTCATATCAGATAAAATACACTTTAAAATAAAGACTTACAAGAGAAAAGGAAGGACGCTGCATAATGATCAAGGGATCAATCTAAGAAAAAGATATAACAATTATAAATGTATATGCACCCAACATGGGAGCACCTCAATGCATAAGGCAAACGCTAACAAGCATAAAAGGGGAAATTGAGGGTAACACAAAAATAGCAGGGGACTTTAACACCCCACTTACACCAATGGACAGATCATCCAGACAGAAAATGAATAAGGAAACACAAGCTTTAAATGACATAATAGACCAGACAGATTAATTGATATTTATAGGACGTTCCATCCAAAAACAGCAGATTACACTTTCTTCTCAAGTGCACATGGAACATTCTCCAGGGTAGATCACATCTTGGGTCACAATTCAAGCCTTGGAAAATTTAAGAAAATTGAAATCATATCAAGCACCTTTTCTGACCACAGCACTATGAGGTTAGAAATCAATTACAGGAAGAAAACTATAAAAAACACAAATACATGGAGGCTAAACAGTGTGCTACTAAATAACCAAGACATTACTGAAGAAATCAAAGAGGAAATAAAAAATACCTAGAAACAAAAGACAACGAAAACACAATGACCCAAAACCTATGGGACACAGCAAAAGCAGTTCTCAGAGGCAAGTTTATAGCAATTCAATCTCACCTCAAGAAAAAAGAAAAATTTCAAATAAACATCTAAACTTATACCTAAAGCAACTAGAGAAAGAAGAACAAAGAAAACCCAAAGTCAGTAGAAGGAAAGAAATCATAAAGATCAGAGCAGAAATAAATGAAGTAGAAATGAAGAAAACAATAGCAAAGATCAATAAAACTAAAAGTTGGTTCTTTGAGAAAATAAACAAAATTGATAAACCTTTAGCCAGACTCAACAAGGAAAAAAGGGAGAGGATGCAAATCAATAAAATTAGAAATGAAAAAGGAGAAATTACAACTGACACCGCAGAAATACAAAGGATTATAAGAGACTACTACAAGCCACTAAGAAAATTGAAATCATATCAAGCACCTTTTCTGACCACAGCACTATGAGGTTAGAAATCAATTACAGGAAGATCCAAAAAATTGCAGAGGAAGAAACACTCCCAAACTCATTCTACAAGGCCCCCATCACCCTGATACCAAAAGCAGACAAAGATATCACACAAAAAGAAAATTACAGGCCAATATCACTGATGAATATAGATGCAAAAATCCTCAACAAAATCCTAGCAAACAGAATCCAGCAACACACTAAAAGTATCATACACCATGACCAAGTGGGATTTGTCCCAGGAATGCAAGGATTCTTCAATATACACAAATCAATCAATGTGATACACCATATTAACAAATCAAGGAATAAAAACCATATGATCTTCTCAACAGATGTAGAAAAAGCATTTGACCTAAAGATGCCACCAGAAAACTACTAGAACTAATCAATGAATTTGTTAAGTTTGCAGGATACAAAATGAATGCATAGATATCTCTTGCATTCCTACGCACTAACAACGAAAGATCAGAAAAAGAAATTAAGGAAACAATCCCATTTACCATCGCATCAAAAAGAGTAAAATACCTAGGAATAAACCTACCTAAGGAGGTGAATGACCTATATGCAGAAAAGTATAAAACAGTGATGAAAGAAATCAAAGATAACACAAACAGATGGAGAAATATACCATGTTCTTGGATTGGAAGAATCAATATTGTGAAAATGACTATACTACCCAAAGCAATCTACAGACTCAATGCAATCCCTTTCAAATAACCAATGGCATTCTTCACAGAATTAGAACAAAAAAATTTTACAATTTTTATGGAAACACAAAGGACCCCAAATAGCCAAAGCAATCTTGAGAGAAAAGAACGGAGCTGGAGCAATCAGGTGTCCTGACTTCAAACTATACTACAAAGCTACAGTAATCAAGACAGTATGGTACAGGCACAAAAAAGAAATATAGATCAATGGTATAGGATAGAAGGCCCAGAGATAAACCCACGCACCTATGGTCACCTAATTTATGACAAAGGAGGCAAGTACCTACAGTGGAGAAAAGACAGCCTCTTCAATAAGTAGTGCTGGGAAAACTGGACAGCTACATGTAAAAGAATGAAATTAGAACACTCCCTAACACCATGCATAAAAATAAACTCAAAATGAATTGAAGACCTAAATGTAAGACTGGAAATTATAGAACTCTTAGAGGAAAACATAGGAAAAACACTCTTTGACATAAATCACAGCAGGATCTTTTTTGACCCACCTCCTAGAGTAATGAAAATAAAAACAAAAGTCAACAAATGGGGCCTAATGAAACTTAAAAGCTTTTGCACAGCAAAGGAAACCATAAACAAGATGAAAAGACAACCTTCAGAATGGGTGAAAATATTTGCCAAAGTAGCAACAGACAAAGGATTAATCTCCAAAATATACAAACAGCTCACGCAGCTTAATATCAAAAACAAAAACACAATCAAAAACAAAAACAAATCAATAAATGGGCAGAAGACCTAAATAGACATCTCTCCAAGGAGGGCATACAGATGGCCAATGGGCACATGAAAGGATGCTCAACATCACTAATTATTAGAGAAATGCAAATCAAAACTACAATGAGGTATCACCTCATACTGGTCAGAATGGCCATCATCAAAAAAACAATGCAAATAATAAATGCTGGAGAGGGTGTGGAGAAAAGGGAACCCTCTTGCACTGTTGGTGGGAATGTAAATTGATACAGCCACTGTGGAGAACAGTATGGAGGTTCCTTATAAAAACTAAAAAATAGAACTACCATATGACCCAGCAGTCCCACTACTGGGCATATACCCTGAGAAAACCATAATTCAAAAAGATACATGTACCCCAATGTTCACTGCAGCACTAGTTATAATAGCCAGGACATGGATACAACCTAAATGTCCAATGACAGATGAATGGATAAAGAAGGTGTGGTACATATATATACAATGCAATATTACTCAGCCACAAAAAGGAACAAAACTGGGACATTTGTAGAGATGTGGATGGACCTAGAGTCTTTCATACAGAGTGAAGTAAGCCAGAAAGAGAAAAACAAATATCGTATATTAACACATATATGTGGAATCTAGAAAAATTGTACAGGTGAACATATTTGCAGGGCAGAAATAGAGATGTAGACATAGAGACTGGACTTATGGACACAGAGGGGGAAGGGGAGGGTGGGACGAATTGGGAGATTAGGATTGACATATATAGACTACCATGTGTAAAATAGATAGTTATCGGGAACATGCTATAAAGCACAGGAAGCTCAGCTCAGTGCTCTGTGACGACCTGGATGGGTGTGATGGGGGTGGGGGGTGAGAGGGAGGTTCAAGAGGGAGGGGATATATGTATACATATAGCTGACTCACTTCACTGTACAGCAGAAACTAACGCAAGATTGTAAAGCAATTATACCTAAACAAAAAAAAATAAAATATAATGAGGGAGAAAAAATTCTTTTAAAAGAATTTTATAGAAGAGCCTTCACTAAGCATAAGCTGAACTAGCAAAGCTCTTCCAAGATTCCACACAATTTCACAGCACACAGTGTTTGACTTGCACATACAAGAGGCTGTGAGACACAAACATAAATAACAAACATTTTCTGCCATGAAGTTGGTTATAGTGTAGTAACAAAGACAGACATGTACACAGCCATCATGTTAAGCTACAAACAATTATTTCCTGAATGCACCCAGTATACAGAACCTGTACAATAGAAACCACATATCTTATTTATGTTCTCACCTGCAGGATTGGAGCCTGAAGCATCCAAAAATTTGCCAATTTGCCATCCATGTTTATTCTGTTGTCTTCCAATGTGTAAACCCCAGTAGGAATACGAAGAACAAATTTATTCACAATAACCCCCTAAAGTCTATTCTTAGGTATCAGAAAACAGACCCAAACATAGTGCCCTCTGTACAATCTCATTAATGTTCAATCTTATTTAAATCAGAATTATCATTCGTGCTTCCTAGGGAGCCCACACATCTGGTTTGCCCTGGAGGGTCCTGGGTCCCAGCATATTTTTAATACCACCTCCTTCACTCTTAAGAGTGTCCAGTTCGGACTATAAATTATACGGTTACCTGATGCTAACCTATCTTCTAAATACCCTATGCTCCACTTTGTGGAATACAAAGAAAGAAGAATAAAAAACACTATCTGGGTAGTTTTTTAAAATTTTATTGAAGTATAGTTGATTTACAACGTTGTGTCAATTTCTGCTGTATAGCAAAGTGACTCAGTTATACATATACATATATATTCTTTTCCATTATGGTTTGTCACAGGATATTGAATCTAGTTCCATGTGCTATATAGTAGGACCTTGTTGTTTATCCATTCTATAGATAACAGTTTGCATCTGCTAATCCCAAACTCCCAGTCTATCCCTCCCCCACCCCCCTCCACTTTGGCAACCACAAGTCTGTTCTCTATGTCTGTGAGTCTGTTTCGGTTTCGTAAATAAGTTCATTTGTGTCATATTTTAGATTCCACATATAAGTGATATCATATGATATTTGTCTTGGCCTCTTTGTAAATGGAATCTTGACAGCAGTCCGCATCAAAAATCAAAGAAGGAAGTGGTACCAGAGACCTTTTAGATAATTGAAACGGAAGGAAAATAAGAATAAATGGGTTTTCCAAGGTCTTTTACATATTATTGTTAGCAAATGTGGTTCAGTGTAACCATCTTAAATGGTAATAGTTTGTCCCACAGTGGTTTTCTTCATAGAAGTCATTTTTTCTCTTTCTCCTGCCTGGGGATTTATGATTTAACAGGCTGTAATAGGCAAGATAAAGCCATTCATCATGCAGGCTTAATGTGGGAAAGTAAATTTAACCTGGTGAGCTTGATATATAAATATTGGCCTTTTGGGGAGCACACACAGCGCGTTTACTTGAGTGTAAAATCCAGTCTACATACTATGTCCAACAAATTTCTCGAGTCTGAGGTTCAGGGAAGTGTCTCTTTAGGGGATGGAGACCAGTGAGGATACGCCTGGGCGGAGGAAGAGGTTATGTGTTCCCCAGCCCTGCTCTCCTTTTGACAGGATTTTAATAACAGTACATCTTTCTCAGTATTTATATCTATATTTACATCTAAATTTTACCTGGTGAGCTTGATATATAAATATTGGCCTTTTGGGGAGCACACACAGCGCGTTTACTTGAGTGTAAAATCCAGTCTACATACTATGTCCAACAAATTTCTCGAGTCTGAGGTTCAGGGAAGTGTCTCTTTAGGGGATGGAGACCAGTGAGGATACGCCTGGGGGGAGGAAGAGGTTATGTGTTCCCCAGCCCTGCTCTCCTTTTGACAGAATTTTAATAACAGTACATCTTTCTCAGTATTTATATCTATATTTACATTTAAAAGACAATGGAGGGCTTCCCTGGTGGCGCAGTGGTTGAGAGTCC
>NC_041231.1:59635682-59685557 GCF_002837175.3 Physeter macrocephalus
GCCGGTGCCCCGCAAAGGGAGAGGCCACAGCGGTGAGAGGCCCACGTACCGCAAAAAAAAAAAAAAAAAAAAAAAAAAAAAAAGACAATGGAAATGAACATCTTGTCACCTGGAAATTTGAGGTGGGTCTGTTCTTGGTGGATTTATTCTCAAAGATGGTTGGAATGCCCCTGACAATGGCAGGGCATATGAAAATCACATTTTGTGAGTTTTAATGCCATGTCTGTACATTGTTCATCAGCCACCAACCGTATCATGTTCCAAACAGGCTTTGGGTGGTAAATGTGGGGACTGTCACCAGGGGGTGCTGTCGGAGGCTGTACATCCACCAGTCAATATAGAGAAATATTGTCAGCTGATCAGTCAAATGACTTGACTTTTAGCCAATGTTCTAGCATTCTCTAGATAAAGCTGAGATTCAGACTCAGAAATTTGGAAATGCAGCTATACATCTCCATGTAAAGCTTTAATAATAAGAGCCATGCTTACAGTTCTCAGCTGGATATGCCCCATTCATATAATTTAAAATATCTTGGGATATTTGTCATTTTATTTTAAAGTATTTAAACTAAATTGCGAGGCTGTGTACATGAATAATGCAACTCTCATTAGAAGTGGTGATTAAGTCAAGCTGTCATCAGTAGCCAAAGGTTTTGCCAAAGCCAAAGCAGAAGCCATCTTAGCTAGGACAACTTGAGTTAAACACAAATAATGTTCAGAAGCACAGTTATCAAAGAATGCTATGAAATATCTTTTTTTTCTGAACATCTTTAAAACAGGCATGTATATCGTGTTAATTCAGTTCAAGAGGTAATTCAGTTCAGTTCAACAAAATGCAGAGCACCTATAACATGGGATCAGGCTAATATAAAGGCAAAGAGATGGACTCAGGATATTAATTTTCAATTTGCCCAACTGCTTCAACTACATATACACATATGTACTGGATAAGGAAGGGATATACACAATTATGGTAGTGAACCTGCCTTTGAGAAGCTCGGAATCCAGAATCTGGATTGTGGGGAGATATGCACACAGAGAAATTACGGGACAGGACGGTCCAGGGGACTGAGAATACAGCTAAGGTGGTCCCTAAGCTGGTCAGTGAAGCCTTCAGAGAAAGGGTGGGACTTAAAAGTGTATTGGATTCAGGAGGACAGAAGGCATCCCAGGAGGTCAGAGTTAGTGGGAAAATCACAGCAAAGAAATTTGCAAATTTTCTAGAGATTGAAGTGGGACAGGAAAATCAAGGAGACAGATGCTATGGCTCAGTTAATGTGACAAAGGACTTGAATGATAAGGCCAAAAAACATGTATGGAGCCTTACAGTAAACTCAGTATCAGGGGGCAGGGCATGGGCCAAGGATCAGTGTTGCCACAGCCTTTCAACAAATCTCTAATTCACACGGCCAGGCCATTCACGGTTATGATGGGTGACCTCATCCTCGCTGAGTGAGGATGCTAAACGGAAGACGGTTACTCTGTGAAATGCACCCAGACACTAAATACTTTGCATGCCAGGAGGAAAGGCTTCAGTTACCTAGGGGATCTGATCATGCATTCACCATTCTGTGCTGGAAAATAAAATCTTGGCTTGTCTTGAAAAGAGAGTTTGTGCATGCAATTAACTCACTATACACTGACTTGTCACCTCAAGGAAATTAGTTCTTTCCATCAATTTTAAGTACATTAGAGCTTTCAAGCAGCAAAACACATCCTGCATTATCAAGGACATCATTAGTCATGTGTGTCAAGCCCTGAAATGTCAAAAATGATTCTAACATTTCTCGTAAACTGTTCGAAGTCCTGGAAGTCACAGAGGTGTGACTTTGTTTACAGACAACAGTAAAGAACGGTGGGAAAAAAAAATAAAATAAAGAGGTGAGCAGGTAAATTACAACTATACATGTTTATTTCATTTAGGGCTTGAAGGTATTGCCCCTGGTAATAATATGACAGCATATGCACTAAGCTTTTGATATAATTCTGACAAATGGCTCCAGACTAAGACTTGGGGGTATCAGAATATTTAGCTGTATGGATTAGAAAAGGCATACGATTCGGGAAAATCATTTGGCTTCAAAATATATGGTTCCTATAGTTGTTTCTGTACAGATAATGATACACAAAATACTGTGTTCAAATTACATTTAGAAGAGTAATTTCCATTCTAGGTTTCTTAGTTGAAAATCTCCTAACTGCGTTTAAAAGCCTGAGAAAGTATTCTCCGGCCCCAGTTGTTCACTCTTTTAAAATATCCTTCTATAAATAAGGCTAATAGCTTCATTTTCTTTACAATAATGGGATTAACTATTTATGGACATAACGACAGGTCAAAAACCAATCTCCATTAACTGCCAGATGAAAACAGTTCAGTAACTGCTTTCGGCTTTTTATTTTTAATGTGTTGGATGTAACACAACATTATTTGAGATAGTTATTGACCTTTGTCAGAATACTATCAGCACAAACCTACCCTGAAACTAACAGGCAGATGAGATGCAGCTTCTGCAAATTCAAGGGGCTGAAGGGCTAGGGGAGTGAACCGAGCCTTGACCGTGGGTCTTTCTGGTGGTGGCAGCCACTTATCGGAACACGATTTACAAAGCCAATACACACTCCAGCGGCTTTTGTGTTCCTTCTCTAATACTGTCAGTTCTTTCAAGGAGAAAGTGTCCCACAGCATCTGTGTGACAGTTTACCAACATAGCCAGCTACTGCTTGACAACAATGAAACATAAACTGTTTCCTACAGCTAGAATTTTTAAAAATCAGTTTTCTGATGTTTATTAATTAAATTATTAAATATTATTAAAATAATATTGGCAAAGATAAAATTATAGGAATTAGATTCTTTTAGTCAATCTTAACCACACCGAAAGTTTTTTCTAAAAAAGCACTCTTGATTATTAATGAGTTGGGAGGAGCTTATGCTGTTTCCTTCATTTTACCTAGAAGACCCATCCACCTTCCAAAAAACCTGTGATCCGAACTGTGCGGTCAGCATTCTGAACTAGAGAAAAGAGTTTCTGGTCAACACCTTATTTTTGTCTGCCGTATAGATTCTCTCTCTGTGCATCCTTTCCTAACCCGGCATAGTCAGTAACTCACCCTACGATCGGCTCAGAAGGAATTAACTGGCTCTTCAACGTCACCCTGCCCTTTCTTCCCCCCTTCTCTTAGAGTCCGCCCTACCCCATAATTTGCCACTAGGAGGAGTCATTTCATTTTACCAAAAAAGCCTATATAACACTGGTACCTTTTTATGGGTGCTGGTCTATTAAATCATTTTGACTTGCTGGAGCTAAGAGAGGGCGAGTCTCCACATTACCCAATCAAATAAAATCTAATGCCAACACTAAGCTCATAACCTGCCCGAATTAAGATCATTTGTATGCAACATGTGGCTTACTGGGGGCATCACTTGTACAGCAATTCTTTCCAGGACCTTAGTCCATTTCCTATTCCATCCTGACACCACTATTGGAACTTGGTGGTTCAATGAGTCAAAATGAATTCAGGACTCCTCTTCCAAACGATGCATTCATGAAATTAACAAGATTTTGGAAATACTAGTGTTAATTTCAAATCATCTAATCACATTACATACAGATTACTTAGCAAGTACAATAAGTTTCTCAGTTAATTGGAAGCATAAAATAGAAGTGTTATTTTGCTTTTCATCATCAATCCTTCCCTATTAGAGAGATGATAAAAGTCAGAAAATCCTAATTTGTTAGATCTAGAGATCATCCCTGGATCATTAGTTTCTAGCCACTTTTGAGCACCTACACCCTGAGAAGACCCCTCCCACACCCCTAAAATGTACAAAGGACAATCTGAAAGCCACTTAGTAGAGTCCATCCACTTTGCTTAACAGGAAGGATGGACACATGGCTAGTTTAAGGTGTAGATTTCTCTCCTGGTTTTCTCTCTGTCTTTCTCTCTGTCTCCCTCTCTGTCTCTCTCCCCCTGCCCCTTTTCTTTTATCCCCTCCTCTTCCTCTGCTTCAAGATGAATTCCATTTGCCTAGGGCCATATTTCATTTCCTCCTGGTGTACTGCCTTCTTGCCGCGTGGTTTCCTTATTGGTCTGCTTTTTGCACCTACTCTCAAGACAACATTCTCCCATTTGGAAACGAGTTTCAGTATACTTGGCCCCTTCAGTCTCCACCCTTATCCTCCCTGAAAAAGATATAACTCTGAGCGGTCTTTCTGCTCTGACTTACTTTACTTATTCAATAATAAGAGCAGTTATTTCTCACCTTCACTTTTTCTAATAAGAAAAGACTGATTTCTTGAGACAATATCTCCAGAACAATAAGAAAACTTGTTTTGACAGTGTTTTTTGCTTATACCCCTCTTCCCCTCTACCACTTTTCAATATTTCTCTCACAGCTATAAAAAACACAGTGACAGTACTTCAACTGATGCCATTTACATTTCTAAGTACTCCTAATCTCAACACAGTTGAGTGTTTTTATTTTTTACTTATTTTTGTTGAAGCATAGTTGATTTACAACATTATATTAGCTTCAATTCATTGTGATTCAGTATTTTTACAGATTATCCTCCATTAAAAGTGATTACAACATTATGGCTATAATTCCCTGTGCTGTACAATATATCCGTGTAGCTTATCTACTTTATACATAGTAGTTTGTATCTCTTAATCCCACGGCCCTAATTTGCCCCTCCCTCCATCCTTCTCCCCACTGGTCACCACTAGTGTGGTTGGCTGCTTTTAGAATCAATGGTTGTCCCATCTACCCAGCTATCTAGTCAGCTCATGGGCTCACTCATCATCATTAATTCAGGAACTGCCCAAGGTTTCCTGCCTAAGATGTGATGAGATTGATCAGCATCTCCTTCAGTCCCTGGTACAAAGCAGGTACTTAGTAAATACTGTTGACTGACTGAAAGTGAGGAAAGCAATCTGATTAAACTAAGTCATACTAATACATGAATTCATGTTAACTCTTGTGAAATTCGTATTTCCAAATTCAGCTGTATATCTGGTTCCAGTCTTTTCTAAATGCACAGAATTCTAAAAAGCTTTGTGTTTTCTCACAATTGCTTCCTTACCAGGGCTCCAGCAGCAGGTAAGACACGTACCTAGATTCCGATGATCAATTTGTGAGAAGGGATTGTCGAATTTACCCTGGTCCATTTCTGTGGAACAACAACATTATGGAACTGCTCCCTCAAACATCCATCAAGCGTCTTGTCATCGGACGTGTGACTGTTATTTCACTGAAGGATCCTAAAGAGAGCACCCATTTTATATGTTGTTGCTTCAACAGTTTGAGAGACGCACCCAAATTCAGCTTTGGTTTCAGAGGGAAAGGGAAGGGAAGAAACCAACATTTATGAAAATGTCTCTTAGGGCCAGACACTGCTGCATATTCCATTTACATACTAAAATTTACAATCAAACCTATTTTTTTGGTAATTCGTTAATTCACTCAATCATTCATTCACTGCACGTTTATGGATTATTTGTTATACGTCAGTTACTATGCTTAGCACTGGAGATGAAAGGGTGAACAAGACATGTAGGAGGAAATGTATAGGTTAGAATGGTCCATGTAAAGGCAGAGTCATTATCCCCACTTTCCAGATAAGGAAACAAGGCTCAAAGGGCTTAAACAACCTGTCTAAGTCACACATGTTTCAAGTCATCGTAAGTCTCAGAGCCAGAATTCAAACCACCCAGGCCTTCCTGGTTATAGAGCTCAACCCCTTTTTTCTACCAAACATATTCCCCTTCATTGAGTGACTTCTACTCAAAATAAGGTCCCAGACTAGCATCATCAGCGTGACTCTTAGGCCTCTCCCCCACCAGACCTACGGAAACAGAATCTGCAATTTGTTTTTCATTGAACTATAGTTGATTTACAATATTGTGTTAGTTTTAGGTGTATAGCAAAGTGATTCAGTTATACATATATATGTATGTATCTATATTCTTTTTTTATATTCTTTTAAAAATTCTTTTCCACTATAGGTTATTACAGGATATTGAATACAATTCCTTCTTCTATATGGTAGGACCTTGTTGGTTATCTATTTTATATATGGTAGTGTGCATCTGTTAATCCCAAACTCCTAGTTTATCCCTCCCCACTTCCCCTTTGGTAACCATAGTTTGATTTTTATGTCTGTGAGTCTGTTTCTGTTTTTAAAATAAGTTCATTTGTACTATTTTTTAGATTCCACATATAAGTGGTAGAATCTGCATTTTTGACAGTCCTCAAGTGATTTGTGTGTACATCATAATCTGCACAGATCTAGGTCAAGAAGCTCTTTGGTGAGGTAAGGGAAGGAAAACAAAGAATCACAGCATTTTGTTAAAACTATACCAAAAGGGCTATAATTCCACCAGCATTGTCTGCCCTTTGAGATAAAAGATGTAGGCTGAGCCTTCACGTTTATAACCTAACTTAAATAGCTTATGCACTTACACTCGAAGAAAAGCACAAGACACAAAATCAAAGTTGCACTGAGACTCTCAGAACACACACCAACTCCTGGAAAACATTGATTTGAATATGCCAGTTTGCTAAGAGTCTTCGGGATACGCCAGACTTAGACCACTTCTGTCCTCATTCAGTAAATCCTCTTAATTAGAATGACCTTTATTCCCTCTAAGTTACCAAGCTAACCTATATTTCCTTCCAGACACAAGTTAACTACCACTTCCTCGGGCATTCACTCATCAAATTGTGGAAAGTCCCTTGCAACTGAGAAAGGTCACTTGCAGGAAGCAAGGGCTTTCAAAAAATGTCAGTCACTGCAAAACTTCTCTACAGGAACTTTTCCAACCCGCTGGCCAATAAACTCTCTCCATCTCACTCCTTTGGACCTGACCCACTGCTTCCTCTGTTAGTCCTGGGTTCTTGGCTTTAATTGTGACAGATGTCTTCTGAGCTCTGAGTGACTGAGACCTGGACCAGCTTGTGGTCTTTCCCCATCACTCTGGAAGGTTCCAGTGCCTTTTTGTATTCACTTAAAACTTCATATCTAGAAACAGCTAACCAACCAACCAATAACAAAACCCTTCTGAATGCTCTCTGAATCTTGGTCCTAAGACATGGCTTCCTCCAGTTCAGTGTCAGAGGTCATCAATAAACTCTAAATCATCAAATCTAATAACCGCTTTTGGCAGGTTACAGTATTTTAAGGCATTATTCTTCCTGAGAAACTCCTTCCTCAGAACTCCCAGGGCTCTTTCTAGAATGTGAATGAGTCACTCTGGGGGAAATCAGGAAACGGACTACAAAACTACTTCATTGTAAGTTCAAAAGCTACGCTTCAAAATGTACAAACCATTGGCACAAATGAGCAGGAAAAGAGGAAGGAGAGGAGCTGTGTAAGCGGGAAGGCATGAGACTCAGAAACCAACATCCTCCCTAAAGTGCAGCATCCGTGGCCAGAAGCTGGGGCTGTGAGGGGCCAGCATCCAGATGTCTCTTCAATGATGCCACTGAGGACACTGCAGGGCACACGATGCCTGCTGATGTCCCTCAACAATGACATCTATCTGGTCTTGTGACTTTGCTCCTGACCCCCTCGGACCACTCCACACAGACATCCTTAATGATAAGGATGCTTGTTAACCCCTGGAGGTTTGAGAGATCTTGAACACCAGGAGGAGGTGGCGGGAGCATGATAAGAAAATTCCCACATCTGACCAAGGTAGGACCAGATGGAACCAGTTCAAGATCCTCTCTTTCAACAAGACCCATGTTGTAATTCACACCCAGTTTTATTTTCCCAGATTGGTTATTCTTGAATATAACTGTATTGGCCATTAACCTTCCTTAAAACATTCTCTCTCCCTCATCAATCTTTATGAACCGAAAGATCACAGCTCTCCCACTAAGGGTCCCTTCTGAAGCACTGGCTGTTTCTGCTTCTCTCACATCCTGCAAAACCACTCCCAAAGCTTCCATCTACAGCCTTCTGTTACCTGCCTGCCTCCTCCAAGGCCTTTTCTCCTAACACCTTGGTCAAAAGAGCACTATTTCTCCAAATTCTTCAGTTCTTGGTCTTCCATTCCAATGTCTCTCCTCCTTTGTGTGTTTCTACAGTAGTTCTTGATTGATTTAAAGGTGACATTTGAACAATTTAGGCTGTAGATCAAAAGAAACAAGCAAGTAGATGGATAAACAAACATGAATGCTACACTGAAAATGCTTACACTTTGGGAACAGACCCCAATTGTGTACCAACCACATGTGAAATTCAAACAGACTGAGCCTTCAATGGTAAGATAGATTGGAAAATTGGAGTAATTCACTGGGTAATTTAGTAAAAGAAATAAATAAATTCCAGCAATGAGGGGAGCATTTTTTTTTTAATGAAAGGCATCAAGTTTGCCAGTCTACATTGATCAAATTGATGAGAAAATTGCTCAATTCTCTATTTCACATTTCCTGGAAAACACAGTGGAAGACATTCAGATGACTGAGCAATTTCATAAAGTGACTAAAGTATATACATTATACTCAGGCCTTAATGCAATGTACATGTGTGCAAATGCCTTGCATGTACTACCATGGAAAGATGAATCTGTGTTTGCATAATGACCTCCACCAACAGTAGCCCTGTAGGTAGTATTAAAAAGAATACTGAAAGATCAGTGTTACACATCTCTCTCAGCAGCTGAAAGCTGGGTTAGGCTCTCCTTGGGGACTTTCTGGGTACAGTAGACAGTACAGAATTTTCTAAAGGCAGCCTCATATCTCCCTCAGGCAATATTCCTAAATTTTCTCAAATCAAAACAGATATTTGGTGACCATGTAGATAGTAGACCCTCTAGGCTTTGCAGGCTACAGAGTCTCTGCTGCGACTACTCAATTCAGCTACTACAACGTGAAAGCAGCCCCGGGCAAGACACAAGTGAATGGGCATGTCTGTGCGCCAGTAAAACACTATTTACAGAACCTGGTGAAAGGCCAGACTGGATCTGTTGGCCACAGTTTGCCCACCCCTGGTTCAGATTCTGGGGTGTAAAACTGGGTCAGAAAAACAGTCAGTTAATCACTCATCATCCTACTCACCATATTAATCATTATGATCCTCATAATCATCATTCCCATTTTATAGATGAGGAAAGGCCGAAAGATACACTTACAAAGTTGTTTATAGTGTTTGGGATGGGACTCTGATGATCTGTTCTCAAGTCTAATTTTCTTTCCAGTTGAGCACAGTTTATTTTTTATATAACATAAAAATAAAACATTCTAAAATCAACTAGAAAAATAATAAAATAAAAAAACAAAACGTTCTAATAGTAGTTCAGTACCAGAGTAGAAGAAACGGCAAAAGAAAGAGGGTGGGGCAAAACTAAATTTAAAGGAGTAAAATTAAAGGAGTGCAAATTAACTGTGCACATCAATAATAGTGTTCACTGGAAAGAAAGAAACATGACTGCCAATAGGAATTCTCACCTGTCTACTGTGAACCACATTCATTTATCTCTTATCGGAGCTCCTTTTATTGGCTGTACCTCATCATTAACTTGGCTATTTTGAGTTTTACTTCATAATTAGAAGTGTCAGAGTAATAGACATAGAACATTAGTGACAAAAATGGTCAGTTTCTTTTGAGCACCTATTTCCCAAGTTCAGCAGTAGCCTTCAGGCATGAGTATACCTGAGCCCACAACAGGTAAAGATAATTCAGAACAGTTCACAGAAGCAGGTAAAAATATTCAGATTTTAGTGATGCTATTTTGTTGTCTGAGCACATATATTTCATTAAAGATAACAAATTCAAGAGAATATTTTTATTCAGTTGTCCTCTACGTTTGTTTTCAATAAAATAATTTGTGTCTTCAGACAAGACATATGTACTAAAACAGAAATATTTTTTCTTGCTCTAAAGCATTCGACTCAAACTCCCTCAAATTTTTATTAGTCGCTACTAATTATTCTGGTTGCATTTGGATTTAGCAAAATATTTGTTTTGAGATTGTTCTGTTCAGAGTGGATTGATTGGCAAAAGGCAAACACACTTCTTCAATTTTTAATCCACACTAGATTTATCAAAATTCAAATACAGATAGTATTTTTAAAGAGCAAAGTTATTGTTTTTGTCTTTCCCTTCTCTTTGAGCCACTAGGCAGGTATTGTTGGTTCACCATGATGCATCTCCCCTACTCCCTGGGCACACAGAAGACTCTGCCTCCCGGTCCCCCTGTAGCCGGTCAAGGCTCTGTGACCAGTTCTGGCCAAAAAAACAAGAGCAGAAGACATGTCACCTCTGGGCTGAGGTGGTGACAGCCCCAGCACGGCCCTCCAGTCTTGTTGCCTAGTCTTGGCAAATGTGGAGCAGGTCTGTTGAGATGGCAGAGCCACAGACTAGAGCTGCTTGAATTACTGAGTTACCTGGTAGAAGGAAGCTTCCCTGGAGAGTCTCCTGGCCCCCGCACGCACCCCCCGCAACAGGGCCAGCCTCAGGGGCACGCCTATGGAATCACACAGGACCCTACACTCTGTGCTAAACCAAGCACAGAGTGTCCTGCTGTTAATGTTCTGAAATTCTGAATAATTGTTGGAAAGAGGGTTCAATATTTTCATTTTGCACCAGGCCTCACAAATTGATACCCAGTCCCACCCATGGAGCAGACTTTGCATGAGGGGTGTGTGTGTGTGTTTGTGTGTATGTGAGTGAGAGATAGAGAGAGCACTGAGATTTTGAAGCTGTTGGTTTTACATCATATCCCTCTCCTATGCTGACTAACACAATCGTGAAACGTTTCAAGCCTCAGTAAGTAAAACCCTAAGCCCCTCCTCCCTCTGAGACAGATGTTTTCACTCGGTGCTCCTACAGTACTATTATCTGTTCCAGCACAACACTTACACAATTTACTGTGGTTATATCCTAGCCTGTCCATCTCCCTGTGGTGGGTACCATGGATTCATTTCCTCCATACACATGCCAGCCTTTCTAGTCTAACTTCTTACATGGCAGAGACTGGAAAGCTTAAAACTACATTTCCCAGATGACTCTGCAGTCGAGATCTCTGCTGTGACTTAGGCTTTGCCAAGGAGATGTAACCTGCAGACGTTTGGAATAAAGAAGAAGACCACTGCAAGAAGACCAATGCAAGACCACTGATGCTCCTGGGGAGATGGGCTCTTTCAAGCCTGGTGTAGGGGGATCCCTCCCGTGGCAGCGATGGCAGAGGGTCTTGCCTGATGTCACGAGCAAGGCTGTGGTTGCGTATCACCCGGCAGCTCTCACACTTGGCTGCATGGCATCTGAATGCAGTCCCCAGGGCTTTCCAAAGATTTTGTCAGCTACCTAACACCCTCAAATAAACGGGGTTGTTTTTTGGTTAGAGTAGACTCTGTTGTCTGAATAACAACATAAACTTATACTCCCTCCCCACCTGCCCCGCAGAGCATAAGGTCTTAGAGGACAAGAACTGAGTCCAATCTATTTTCAAAATCACCTCTCTCTCCCACCCAGGACCAGCTTAGTGCTTTGATATTTTAGGAAGAAGGGCAGACAAGTAGGCAGGCAGAAAGGAAGGAAAGAAGGATCAAAGGAAGAGAGACATTCTTTTCGAACATTTATAGAACAGGAATACAAATCTGTTAATAAATGACCCTCCTACTTTAAGTGGATTATAAATGTAATATATGGCTCTGACACCCAGGGCTTCAAATAGTCTCGCAGTGATAGAAAAACTGAGCATCTCAAAAGCCACGGTGTATCCTTCCATGTGCTATGGTATAAAGGTAAAGTTGAGCATCTGTTCCGTTTGGGTTTCTGTAAAGTATCTATTTGACCCACTCTGTTTCTCAGATAAGAAAATTCTTTAAAAAACAGAAATTAGGCAAATACAAAAAGAACCCTGTGCTTTTCCACGACTTGCAAGCCAGGTTTCCACAAGGCAAAGGTGCAGGGCATTGCCCACAGTAGGGTAGCTGCTGTCCTGGGCGGGGAGAGGAAATTTGTCAAAAGATTCCAAAGGAAGCCCCTCCCTTCACCCAGGTTCCTAAGACATTTGCTCATAGCCCTTAGGGTAGCTTCTTTGGTGGTAGCAACACCTTGGGCTGCCCCATATTAAAAAAAATCTGAAGTCAACATATTCAGCAAATAAGAATCATGCTACCCAGGCAAATACACTCTTTGCTTCTCCAGACGTTCTCCTCAGTGTGGAATCCAGCACGACTTTATACAGTATCAGCTGCTTATTTGTGATCGTACAGTCACTGCAAAGTAGGTCAAGACATACTGGAGCTTTCCCGTTTCCGCAATAGTATATGCCAGGTGTGAAAGCTAAGACTTATCAGGGCTGGGGTATAGGAGAGGAGGGAGAAAACAAGCAGAGGGGAAGAAGAAATGCAATCTATTTCCCTCTAAGCCCCTTCATAAATCTTCATCTTCTTTCCAACAATATCCAGGAAAATCACAGCTTCACCCGAGACAGGGATGCTCATTACCCAAGTTCAAAACCTATGAAAAATTACAGTAGAAAAATCATTCATGGCTGATTTATGGTGAAATATAAAGAAGTAGAAGTGTTAGACCAATCACCTACTTTGTAAATATCCTTCAATCTGAAACCTACTCTAGAGCTTGGCTCCAATCTGCTTCTATAATTAGAGTACCAAAACATGAGGCATTAATACCTCCAAGAGATCATTAATCATCCCAGCTCCCTCAGGATGGAGGCCCAGCCACGGGCTGGAGGGAGGGCTGAACAAATGAAATAGTCATTGATCTCTATTTGAAGACCAGAGCAAGACCGTTTACGCCATGTGTGTTTGTTGGCATCTATCACACTGGAATTGCTACGTAAGACCATCAATAACAATACCGTTTCACTCTAACAGACTGAAACAGAGAAACAATGCACATTTTCTGGTAATCAACCAATTAAGATCCATTTGAGGAGCTTACACTTGTTTAGTACTTAGTCCCTAATAGGTGATTAAACAGCAACTAACATCATCGTCTCCTATTACCTCAGTACTGAGACAATTGATGTGTATGCAATAAAACAGTCCACAGTCTCCTTCATGACTCCTTCATGAATCGACATCTTTTCTGAGAGCAGTAAAATCTCATTAATATGAACAGTGTAGAGGGCACACCTTCTAAACAATGGGAGAAAGTAGTCATTATAGACACATTTTGCTTAAATAAGTGAGGTGGCCTTCCTTTCATGGTCTGTTAGAAATACCCTAAGATTAGGAGCCAATAGACATGGAATCAACCCCAGCTCACTTGCTTTGGTTGGAAAGATAAAGCCCTAAGTACCCTATTTCCCTCTTCTGTCCATTGCAGGTCACGATACCTGCCCATCTTCAGAGGATGGTTTGGAAGATGCTAGGATATAATACTTATAAAGTAGCTTTGCAAAGTTGGGATCATGAAGACAAAGGTAAACTACCACTAAGACAAGAGAAATAAATTTGGAGTCCTCTAAAGATATGTATTAATGAACAGATAAGAATAATTTACGAGCATATTACTAGTTTATCTATAAACGAAGGCTTAGCTATCACTTGAAAATTATCTTCAAGCAGAGCAATCATTTCTAATTTTACACATTTGACTGGTTTATTATGTGTTCTCTCTCTATATGATTATACGTATTAATCCCTAGAGCCAGATCACATGGGAAGTAGCAGGGCTTCACTGTGCTAAAATAGCCCCTGGTCACCGCCATGCCTTAGCCAAGGGCCTCCTGCATCCCCTGTGGATAGATCCCAAATAGAGGGCACGGAGTCCCCTGCAAAAACACTAACTGGATGACTCCGAGAATTCTACCCCCGTTCTCCATGAGCCTGTAGCAGAACACAGTGAGTGAAAGCCTCTGTGACTCTTTCATCATCTACCTTGTGGCCAATAAGGACAGAACCAGGCATAGATACAGAGTCTGCCTCCTGTTCTGATATTCCAGGTACCCATGTGCTACTGAGCCTGCTGCTGACCTTGATTTAGGACGCAGGCAGCAGTGAGCAGTAGCTATAATTGAGACCTTAGTTCCTTGACCAGGAATCGAACCCTGGTTGCCTGGATGAAAACCAGGAGTCCTAACCGTTAGACCACAAAGGCCAGCGGCTAGGTGGAAGGTAAAGAGAAAAGTAAAGCATTTATTGGAAAAGCAGAGTACATGGGGAAAGACGCATGGGCGAACTCAGCAAGAGAGTCGAGAGAGTCACGGCTTTTGGGAAGTTTAAATCGTTTATAAGGGGGCAGTTTTCCAGGCCTTTGTCGTCCCCCTGGCCAATAGTCTTGCTTTGCCCCCATGGCTACTTTGTCTTAGGACCCTCCCCTAGGTGCTCACACACCCCTCAGCCAAGATGGATTTCAGCACAAGGGCCTCTGGGAGGGGGTTTGGCATGACTTATTATAGTCTGGCATCCCCTGCTTTTTGACCCCCGAGGAGGCTTTCTGCGCATGTGCAGTGTCTCCCTTGCCCCAAGGATGGGAAACATGTGACCTCTTGATCTTTACTCAAACAGGGTTTAGCGCCTCTCTGTTCCTGCCACTGTTATCTTAGAGTGTCCTCAGGAGACAAAGCCTGGCTACTTACCGTGTTTCTGTTGTTATTTCTATTTCGAAGTGTAAACAGGAGACTGATTGTAAATACCCTGGAGCCCACCTACCTCCTCCCTCAACCTGACGGACCTTCGAGAACTCCTTCCAATACTTTCCAGATGCCCTAAAGCAGGGCTGTTCAATAAACTTCCTGTGACGGAGGAAACATTCTTTAACCTGAACTCGGCAGCAAGGCAGCCCTAGCCCTGGGCCTCAGGGGGGACGGCCCTGCTGCTTTCACATCACTCTCGCTTCCCCACAAGGATGTTGCCTCTCTCTGCCCTGCTGACCTTCCCACCCTCTTCAATGAATGTTTCCTTTTTTCTCTGCTCTAGCCAGATGGATGGTTATTGTTCAAATTGAATTCTTCTCTGTGAGGAGACCAGTGTTGGGAACTCCCAGCCTGCCGTCTTACAGACATCACCCTGTAAGATGCTGAGCATTTGGTGTGACTGAGGAGCTTAGCATTTTAAAATTTAATTAATTTAAACTCAAATAGCCATATGTGGTCAATGGCCACTGTACTAGCTAGCCACTGCAGCCTCGGAGTTCTTTTCCAGTCCAAACCCAGTTTTGCCATTCTCCTGGTGGGACCTTAAAAGTTACTTAATCTGTAGGAGCCTCATTCTGCCAAATGGTGGTAATAGTATCAAACCATGTAAAGTCTTGGTGAGAATTAAAAATAATGTATTAACTACCTGGAGGAGGCACTCAGGCTATTATGATCCAAGATTCTCTCCCAACCTAAATCCTCCATCACCTTTTAGCATCAATTCCTCCAGGAATCCTTACCTGGTCTTAAAATTCAGCCTAAAGCCCCTTCCTAAGAGATCCTTTACTTAATTGTCTGTATTTCCTCACTAGACCTCGGGCTCCCAATTTACCATTATATTCCAAGCATCAGTGCCTAGAACACTGCAACCCAAAGAAACTATTAAAAGGTCCTTCTACCAACTTCCAACAGATCCCAATACAGTAAGGCCCCTACATACGAACAAGTTCTATTCCGAGATCCCATTTGTAAGTCCAATTTGTTCATAAGTCCAACAAAGTTAGCCTAGGTACCCAACTAACACGATCAGCTAGATAGTACTGTACTATAATAGGTTTATAATACTTTTCACACAAATAATACATAAAAAACAAACACAAAAATAAAGAAAACATTTTTAATTTTACAATACAGTACCTGAAAAGTGCAGTGCAGTACAGTACCAGCTACATCACCACTGCTTTTACGCTTGCTTCCAGACATCCTGGGCTTGAAATAAAGATACTGTACTACTGTACTCTCTACAGCACAGTAAAGTACACAAAAGGACAACCATTTGTAGAGGATGCACACACGTGACAATGTATGCCAGGCACGTGAACTAATTTATGTGATTGGACATGTGAACGCATGTTCGCATCTTTGAAAGTACGCAACTTGAAGGTTCGTATGTAGGGGACGTACTGTATACCACACACTGTAGGTGGTTCCTTCAGGGCTTGTAGTTGTTGGTTATCCAGGAACCATTGTCTATATTCTCATCACAGAAAGTAAATCTGGTTTCCTATGAGAGCCAGGTAACCTGCTAAAAGCAGATTCACAGTGGAAGTACCCCAAGTGAATCTTCCAGCCTCGTGTGGACAGGAGGAGCTGAATGAGTCCAAGTACTGTCCTGGGTACTCTTGCTCACCTCTCTGAAGGGCAGCAAGCCCTGAGATCACCAATGAATGACTGTGTTGGCAATGCATGCTGGGAGCCCTGTTAAGCCAGTAAAGTTAGCACTGCCCGCACCTTCACAGGGGCCTCCCTGCCACCCCCTCCCCTCCCACCCCCCTCCCCACCCCCGGTTCAGACAGAAAACACACGATTAACCTAAGCACACAATGGTCTATGTGCAGCTTATAACTCTATGGCTACACCCAAATGGTTTGATCAGGCTTCCGCTCTTTTGTTTTCCTTCAGAAAGATCATTGGACTTGGAAGAGAGCAGTAAATTAGCCCAGTGCTTAAAGAAAGGATGGCCATTCTAATGCCTCAGTATAGAACCAATCTCATTATTTCATGGAATAACAGAGGGCTTTTACTGTTACTTAATCTTTATGAGACTCCATTTCCACATCTCCCAAATGACAGTAATAGTACCCACCATGCAAGTTTGTGGTGAGTATCAAAAGTAATGCATTAAGTGTCGAATCTGTAGATTGCCTTGGATAGTATAGTCATTTTGATAATATTGATTCTTCCAATCCAAGAACATGGTATATCTTTCTATCTGTTTGTGTCATCTTCAATTTCTTTCATCAGCATCTTATAGTTTTCAGAGTACGGGTCTTTTGTTTTCTTAGGTAGCTTTACTCCTAGGTATTTTTCTTTTTGATGTGATGGTAAATGGAATTGTTTCCTTAATTTCCCTTTCTGATCTTTCATTGTTAGTGTATAGAAATGCAATAGATTTCTATGTATTAATTTTGTATCCTGTAACTTTACCAAATTCGTTGATGAGCTCTAGTAGACTTCTGGGAGCGTCTTTTAGGATTTTCTTTGTATAGTATCATGTCATCTATAAAAGATACTCAGGCTATAATAAGGCAGCATTCTATACCTACTTAATTCCTACGTCGCTTCGTCCATGAATTTTTACCTGGTCTCAACATTTGGGAAACGATCCTTCCTATGAGGACTCAAGACACCAGAATTTTCTCAATTTATGTATATTTTTCCTCTCATTAGACCTTGAATATCCTGTTTACCACTGCATCTCAAGCATTAATGCTTAGAACACAATAGGAACTCACTCCATGTTTAAAGAATGAATGAATGAGTGAATTAATGAAGGAATGGATGCTTATTCCTTAGCCATCAATAGAATCATGTGGGCATGATTTGTTCTAGTTAGGGTTTATACCCTGCTCCCTTTCAGAACTGGAATTAGCTGGTAGGACAGGCCGAATAATGGCTCCCCAAATCTGTCCACCTCATAATCCCCAGAACTTATGATATGTTAGGTTACACCACACAGAAGAATCCATTAATTATGGATGGAATTAACATTGCTAGTCAGCTGACCTTAAAATAGGAAGATAATCCTGAATTATCTGGATGGGTCCAATGTAATCGAAGGGGTCCTTAAAAGGGGAAGAGGAGGCAGAAGAGTTGGGTCAGAGAGAGATGAGCCACAGAAGGAGGTCACAGTGATGCAGTGTAAGGAGGATGGCACTCACTGATGCTGGCTTTAGGAACGAAAGGAGGAGGCCACAAACCAGGGAGTGTGGGTGGCCTCCAGAGCCTGGACAAGGTAGGGGGCACCTTCTCTACCAGAGACCCCAGAAAGGAATACAGCCCCACTGACCTCATGATTTTAGCCCAGTGAGACCTATGTCAGACTTTTAACCTACAACATTGTAAGATAATAAATATGTGTTATTTTAAGCCACAAAATTTGCAGTAATTTGTTATACAGCAATAGAAAACAATCGACCTGGGTAGTTGAAAAAATATTAATGGCTGAGTCCCATCCCCAGAGATTCAGATTCAGTTAATCTGGGATGTCGCCAAGGCATTAGGATTTTTAAGAGTGCTGCAGGTGAATCAGATGTGAAGCAAAGCTTAATAATCATTCAATTATCCAACAGTATTTGGATATCCTATCTCTCTGTCTCTCTGTCTCTCTCTCTCTCACACACACACACACACACACACACACACAGACACACACACACACACACACAGACACACACACACCTGCCCAGAAAAAAAAAAAACAACATCAACCAACTTCCATGCTCAGCTTAAAAGAAATAGGGGGAGAAGCAAATTTAATATTCCTTAATTTTTAACAGGAATATGTATGTTCCTGAGCAGTGTTTTGCTTGGCCATCACAACAACCCAGGTAAATTGGTAACGAAGAGATCACAATTCAGTCCATCAAGGAAAGAGATATGAAGACGGGGCAGAGCCATTCAGTGAATTCTTCAACCTGGGAGTCAGTAAGTCAGGAGCCCATCCTGAGACCACTTGGTGGCCAGGATCTTAAAAATCGAAGTGTCTTGGACCCTTGGAATTAGAAACCCACCTTGAGTGAGCATTCCTGCACACCACGCCCAGGAATAACCAAACTAGGAAACAAGTGGTATGAGCATAAGTCACGAAAACCATTTTCACATTCTTGACTTTGTGTCTCTCTTGCCATTGTTTCAATTTAGTAATGTACTCCTGACTCAGTTCATGAGTAGTCCATCAATGGAATTTCATCTTATCTCTGAGATCCGGTGTTAGCAAACCACAGCCCACAGGCCAAATCCAGCCCACAGGCCAAATCCGGCCCACTCCTGTTTTTGTAAATAAAGTTTTATTGAAATACCACCACGATGATTTGCTTATATATTATTTATGGCTACTTCCTTGCTACAACAGCTGAGTTGAGTTGAGTAGTTGTGACAGATACCATATGGCCCACAGTGCTGAAGATGCTTTTATCGTATGGCCCTTTATGGAAAAAGTTTGCCAACTTCTACTCAGATCAAGTATGGGGGTCCTTCACTCTCCCCATTGCCAGCCACCATAGTTATTCTTCAGCCTGTTAATTTCATAAGGACAACTTAAAGAGCCTGGTAGAAGTGTCCAACAATAACAGTTCATGGATGTAGACAGAATACCTAAGACTCATTTTTTTAATAATAATTTTGATTTAACCAATGATTTAGTTCAGAGAAACTCAGTATTCTTTGAACATTATCTCATTTTTTTCTGACAGTTTTCATTAGAAAAAAAGTTGGGAATAACCAATCTATTAAAGACATCACTTTAATCATTTAAGATATTACCAGTTCCCTTGTGTTTTCTCCCACTGTCAGTGTTTTGAGAATTAATTGCTCATTTGTGCGTAACACTGTATAATGCAACCTAAAAAGACATGGTATTTGCCTTCTGGGAGCTTACATAATCTAAGACAGACAAGGATGGCAGAGAAACAGTGCTCCTCAAGTGATATGCTAAACAAATCCATAAAACAAACAAATGAGCCTTAGTGTGATATATTCACAAAAGGTGAGTCCAGATTTAAAGGGAAGCAAATAAACAAATGTTCATGAAAGTGACCCAAGCCTTCTAACAAGCTAATTATTTAATGGCAGTTTTCCTGGAGATGAAGGTGTAGATGGAGTGATTAAGGTGACCTGAGAAACAATTCTAGGCATATGTTTTTTTTTTAATTAATTAATTAATTTATTTATTTATGGCTGTGTTGGGTCTTTGTTGCTGCGCGCAGGCTTTCTTTAGCTGCGGTGAGAGGGGTCTGCTCTTCGTTGCAGTGTGTGGGCAACTCATTGCAGTGGCTTCTCTTGTTGCAGAGCATGGGCTCTAGGCGCGCGGGCTTCAGTAGTTGTGGCGCACAGGCTCAGTAGTTGTGGCTCGCAGGCTGTAGAGTGCAGGCTCTGTAGTTGTGGCACACGGGCTTAGTTGCTCCGAGGCATGTGGGATCTTCCCGGACCAGGGCTCGAACCCGTGTCCCCTGCATTGGCGGGCAGATTCTCAACCACTGCGTCACCAGGGAAGTCCCTAGGCATATGTCTTAATTACACTGAAAGGGGATAATTATCTGTAAGCATGGGCACAGAAATTCACCCAGGAAGACTAAGGAAAGTTGAAAGCATTCTAACATCCAACACTGGAAAGAAAGACCAGGCTCTACACATGGGATAGCAAACATGGTGCATGAGTGCCCCCCCAACCCCGTCTCTAACCTCACACAGTAGGCACCTCCAATTGACCACAGCCTTCTTGCTGGCCAGGCGTAGACACGGCCTTAAAATTCTTTTCATCTCAGCACTCTGATCAGGCTTCATACTGACAAATGATCAGAAGCAGCCTTTACATTTAAAAAGGAAAGATATCACCTCTACTTTAAGTCTTTATTCATTGGACATTGAGAGATGAATATCTCGTTGCCCTGATCTCTGCCCACTGACCCAAAAAAAGGTTGACCAATGATAAATAATAACCTATATAGTCCTTAGATATCAGCTCAAAAGGCGCAACATAGGAATTACAGGTCCCCAGAGGAAAAAGCGACTGCTAATCAGAGTGAAACCTAGCATCATGAGAGAAAGGAAGTGGATGCCAGAGGGCAGGGCAGAGCCTGCCCCCCATCACTGGGCAGGCAGTGGGCATCATGGCTGCACCTGGCTCCTTCACATCCAGGCACCCAATCCTCGGCTACCAGAAGTGACCCTGCTGGTAGCACCCCACTGCATCCCTCCCCAGCAGAAGCCCTTGGTAACTCAAGGCTATACCGCCTCCCCTGGGAGGCCCCCACTCAATGACTGGTTGATACAGGAACAAAGGCTGGGGATTCTTCCCTGATTCCCAAGGATCATCCTGACTCCAGTCTCCCCTTGGGTTTTGTTGAGGCTTCAGTTGCAATTGCCTTGCAATTCAATTCCCCCTTCTGCCCAATCCAGCCACCCTCACTTCCTTAAAGATGCTGTTCCAAAGACCACTGCCCTCCAAACTCTTTTGCATGTAAATCGCCATCTCAGAGTCTGTTTCCAGGGAAACCAATTTAAGACAGAGCACCATCTGAACAGTGGATACCGTTAGGTACTTTTTTTAGGTCTCACAACCATTCAATGAGATTATTATTTCAATGACCATTTGAAAGATGGCTGAGGCTCAGGTAAGTTAAGACACAGGCTTAAGGTACATGCTATAGCCAGGAGGTGAACCCAGGCAGGTGCTACACTGTTGAGATCAAGGACTGATTGGCAGGGTGATCACAAGAAACCCAAACATTCAGAGGACCAGGTGACACTGGAAAGACGAAGGTTGAAAAGTTCAGAGGAGGCACTAGGTCCAAGTCAAGAAAGGACAAGAAGTTTGAACCAACAGTGCAAATGAGTATAAATTCAAAGCAAGACTAACTCTGAGACAGGAAAGGTTGCTCCTTGAATATCAATTATGTTTCTTACCCATGGGTAATCCCAAGCCTACATTTGTACACAAAAAGCAAATAACAATAATAATAATAGCACCTACCATTTATGGGAAGGCAACCTCCAGCCAGGCACTGTGCTACTGGTTTTATATAAAATACTCATATACATGTATACTACCTGTGTCACACAGACCACCCATACACATATACTACCTGCATACACATATACCACGCATACAGATATACCACCCACAGACATACACTACCTGTGTCATGTACACCACTTATACACATCTACCAGGCACAGACATATATTACATCACTGCATGCAAGTATCATGGTACTATTTTGCAGATGAGTACAAGTGAAACTCAGAAAAGCTGAGTGACCTCTAACTGTGAAAGTCAGTACTAATGGAATATTACTCAGGCACGAAAAAGAATGAAATAATGTCATTTGAAGCAACATGGATGGACCTAGAGATGAAGAAAGTCAGAGGAAGACAAATATCATATGATATCCCTTATATGCGGAACCTAAAAAAATGATACAAATGAACCTATTTACAAAACAGAAAAAGTCACAGACATAGAAAACAAAGTTATGGTTACCAAGGGGAAATGGGTGGGGGAGGGATTTTTTTTTTAAAATCATTGTTAAAACCCAGATCTGTCTCAGTGTCCAGCCCGTCATGCTTCTCCTACCCCACAAAAAGTTAGTCCCAGTGGAATTCTATGAATCTAATATTTATAATAACAATAGCTAATGTATATTGAACACATCAAAAACTAGATATTTTCTGCCTCTTAAATCTTTACAACATCCCTAGGAGGTAGGTACTATTATTATTATTATTGTCATTTTACAAAAGACAAAAAAGAGACATGGAGAGATAGAAAAAAACTTGTCCAAAGTTGCACAGCTAGTAAGAGGTGGAGCAAAATTTAAACCCAGGCATCTGACTCCTTGTGTCACTGACCAGAAGCTGGGGTAAAGGAGCTGGGGTTTCAGACAGTCCCTTCAAACAAATAATGAATCAAAATTGTTCTCAGGGGCTTCCCTGGTGGCGCAGTGGTTGAGGGCCCACCTGCCGATGCAGGAGACACGGGTTCGTGTCCCGGTCCGGGAGGATCCCACATGCCGCGGAGAGGCTGGGCCCGAGAGCCATGGCCGCTGAGCCTGCACATCCGGAGCCTGTGCTCCGCAACGGGAGAGGCCACAACAGTGAGAGGCCCGCGTACCGCAAAAAAAAAAGAAAAAAAAAAAAGAAATAGATAATGACAACCGAATCAAAAAATGGGCAGAAGATCTAAACATACATTTCTCCAAAGACATACAGATGGCCCAAAAGCACATGAAAAGATGCTCAACATTACTAATTATCAGAGAAATGCAAATCAAAACTGCAATGAGGGGACTTCCCTGGTGGTTGAGCGGCTGAGACTACGCACTTCCATTGCAGGGGGCACGGATTCGATCCCTGATCGGCGAACTAAGATTCCCGCATGCCACATGGCACAGCCAAAAATAAATAAATAAATAATAAAGATCTTAACACGCTTAAAAAAAAAGGTTATTAAAAAAAAAACTACAGGGGCTTCCCTGGTGGCGCAGTGGTTGAGAGTCCACCTGCCAATGCAGGGGACACGGGTTCGTGCCCCGGTCCGAGAGGACCCTACATGCCGCGGAGCGGCTGGGCCCGTGAACCATGGCCGCTGAGCCTGCGCGTCCGGAGCCTGTGCTCCGCAGCGGGAGAGGCCACAACAGTGAGAGGCCCGCGTACCGCAAAAAAAAACAAAACAAAACAAAATTGTTCTCAGATTTGTAACCTGAAATCTCAGAGATACAAGATGCTGCCGTCCACTGGGATGAAGAAACTGGAATCAGGTAAGAATCGTGGAGTGAAGGTGAAATTACTACCTTTACCCAGTTTAATTTTGAGTAGATGATAAAAATATTCTGTTACATTTCATATTCAGATGGTATTTAATATTTTCAAAGGGTTTCTACTATATTACAGAATTTCTATCTTATATGATCATTTATATGATTTATACGGGGCTGGGTTAAGCTGACCATTTAGGGGTGGCCAGGAGATGGAGGTGTCATCTAAGAGTGATCAATAGCCAAACCCAGAGGAGCAGGAGCTGGCGGGGGGTGGGGGGGGTGGACGTCAGGACAGCAGACCAGACGGAGGAAAGGAGAAACACCGCTCTGGCTGGGGAGGGAGGATGCTGACAGAAGATGCCTTGCCTACCTGAGGGACAGAACAGCCTGGAACATCCTAATGACTTTTCCATATATATCAAGAAGCAGTTCTCACTTTTTCCTTCAAATGCCTCCTTCCAAAACAAGTCTGGAATCGCACCCCCCCCCCAAGCCTGATGTCACCTCTGGCAGCTTGGTCACCACAGAAGAATGTTTCAGCCCCCAGGACCTTCACCCAGGCTAACACAACACTGTGCCCCTCCTGGGCTGTAGCAACTTCTCCTGGGCCTGATTCGGAGCTGTAATTGAACTTGCCCTAAGCAGCCCTTGGAGCTGCTCTGGGAACCGTTTTCTTCACCACAGAGACTCTGCGTGGATGGCCCTTTGTCGGCCTCTGACACTTCAGCAGAAAGAAAGGAGGCAGCATCCTTATTAGAAGGCCCTTGCCATTTATGCTCCCTCAACTCAGCAGTATAAGTTCATTCTCCTTCCTTCTCAGATATTCATTTCTCCTGGATTGCAAAATGCTGTCTCCTCCTCTTTTTGCCCTCCTCCTGGGTGGTGTCTCCCCTAAGAACTGGGGGCTCCAGCTCCTCCTCTGCACTGGGATTTATCTTCCCACCCTCACTTTATGGCTCTTTAGTGTCAGTCCTTCCCCTAGACTTATGGGCCCCAACTTAACCCATCCATTTTGCCCATACAAACAAGAGGCATCTCAGCTTCACTCAAATCCTCCTGACTCTGCAAACCCGAGAACGACTCCTGTCATGTTTGCCATGAGACCTTGGTGCAAAGGAGTGCAGTGACTCACTGAACTGTCACCAGCGTCGCAAAGGCCCAAGTGGCTTGGCTCCTATTCCATCATCCTCTAGACCAAGGCCTCCTTCCTCCTTCAGAGCAGGATGACAGCAAATATACTCTCATCTTTATTCAAGCCAATAGCATCTCTAAGAGCAAATAGCTTTACCTAGTTTAGCAGTGGCATTCGGTAAGATCTCTCTACTTGCACGGCATGAAACCATTATCAGGTAATGTTGGCAAACAAGCATCAGTGCCTTCTAAGCACAGGACACTGTGTCCCATTGCTTCTGAGTCATGCACGATGGACTAGCCAGTTTCTCAGGTCTGGTTTTGAAAATGAAGTCACCAAGTGGTTAGAGGCACCTCTGGCTCTGGTTGTCTCTGGCCTACGTGCCACAGGAAATCCAGGCATTTCCTGAAACTGAATGGGTACCAGCTGCCTGCTCGCTGGGTGGTTCACTTACCCAGTCCAGCTTCCTAAGATCTGTTCAGATGAAGACTGGATCGTGATGGGAGACAGGCTGGTCCCAAGGTCCCTGCTGATGGGATTAGTGGGGATCAACCCGGGGTCACCTTTCAGAACCACGATGTTGCAGAGGAAATTGCCAAATAATGAGCTTCCTATTGGATTGGAAAAGGGATGGGAAGCCACAGAATCTGGAAGCTGAGGGTCAGGGGAATCTTCAATGAGAAAGTTATTATAATACGACAAAATTCATTGTCTTTGAGGTGAGTGACCAAGACCTGGTTTGGCCACTGATTTACTCTGAAAGTTTGGGCAAAGGAGCCATGAAGTGTACCTTCTGCCAAAAGAGAATGTCCTGGATGCCGAAAAAATGAGTGTTTTACCATTCTGGTTGTAAATGTTATTGAATTGATAGAGAAAATAGACCCTGACCCTAAACCTAACCGCCTCTCCTTCCATACTCCCAGGGCCCCCACCACTCACACACACTCCCCACCAAACGTCCAGAAAAGTCCCCAGACCCCCAGTAAGTCCCCTCTCTCCCCAGTAAGTCCCCACATCCAGAAAAGCCCCCAAGTCCCCAGCCAGAGTGTGGAGGAGAGAAAACAGCAGAATGGACGACCAGGTCCCCAAAGGAATCAGGACAAAAGCAGCATCTGGGAAGCAAATCAAACAAGTCCAGAACCTCCTGCATCTTAAATCAACCTAGCATTTAAGTTAATATCAGCTAGGACACTGGGGCCTTGTTGAATTGAAATAAAAATCAATGTGTTTTGCAGAACATTTTCCAGAAAAGGATGAATCTGTAAGAACAATCACTCATGGGGAAGACAATGAGGGGAGCTGAGATGTCTTTTGGCTCTAATTTCAACCACCACAGAAAAAAACCAAACAATCATGGAATTCTTCTCATATTTAAAATTTAGAAGAAGCTGAAGAAACTAAACTTGCTTATCCTTTATAAAACAGTGCTCCAAGGTAGGGTAGGATAGATAACCCCATATAAATCCTGGAAAGTAAACAGTGCTGAAAAAACAAAGGACTCTTTCTATCAATATTGGCTTCAAAACAAGAAGACGGCCGAGGCAGACAAAAGATTCTCCCCACAGAACCACTTGTCTTCCTGCCCCTCCCGCTAAAAACCAAGCAAGGCTGTACAGTCATAGGGGCAGGTGTGCAGCTCACCACTTGGCCCACCTGGTGGGCCTCTGACCCACCTTACCCCTTCTGACAAGGCTGGTGCTCAGCTTGTCAGCAACTGCCCCAGCGCACCTAGACACCAGAACACTTAAAGCAAAACTAAACTTCTAAGCTAGTTGGAAAATGGTTGCAGTCCTGAATCCCTGTGCATGTCCCCCACCCTGACTGCCTTTGGTCTCTCTTTGGGAACTTTCTAGAACCTCCCCATGATTCAGCATCTAAATGATAACAGCGGCCACTTCAGCTGCCACCAGGACCCTGTTTCAGGCTTACAGCCAGGATCTTTAGATTCAGTGGTCCCCATGCCTTACCACTTGGTGAATATTAGCATCACTCCATCCTCTTTCCTCTTCTTGTGGTTCACGAGTAAGAGAATCATATAGAGTTACTTCTTCCCAGGCAAAACCACCACCTCACCATCCCCAGATCAGCCCAGTGGAGCTATGGCTTTCAAAGTATCGTTCTAGGCAGTGCCTTGTTTTTCTTCCTGAGCAATACACAGCACCTCAAGAGCGCAGGAAGCCTGGACTTGGCATCAGAGTAGCCTGGGTTTAAACAAAGTCCAGATCTTCCCCTAGTTTAGTGGCCATCGTGCAGCCATGTTCCTGAGCATCAGTTTTTCCACCTGCAACGCTAAAGACGACAAAGGACTCTTTCAGGATTTCAGGAGGATTAAAAATAATATATATAAAGTGCCAAGCATAGTGCTGGGCATCTTCTAGGAGCTTGATTAAATGTTCTAATGTTATGATCACACTAGGAAGGGCAGTAGGTAGGACACGTGGAGTGAATACTCGTGTCTATCTCTGTACTCAAGATACATTCCTCTCATTTCCTGAATTTTTTGTCTACTGAATCTTTATTTTGTGCAATAACAATCAACATCCTGCTCTCAGAGCCCACTTGGATAGATGATACTCTACTGGAAAACTATGCCCAGTCCAGGGGCCCCTGGTGCAACCCTTTCTCTTGCCTCCATGATGTGACGACCCAGGACCACAAAGTCTGTGGACCATCCATAACCACCTCCTCACCTGTGAAAGGACTCAAATAATACCCGAGGCTGACACTCGGTGGACTTTGGCCTTGGAGATCCTGATACTGGGACGCCATTGAATCGAGATCTTGCCCTACGAACTGACAGCCACAAAACACCAAAGTCCAGCAAGACACCCCAGCTAGCTGTGTTCTGCCTGAGAGGTAATCTTAATGGCTCTGCTGCCTGGGCCACTGAAATGCTGCCTTCAGTGCCAATGCTATGAAATTTCATTAAGAAACCAGGTATGATGCGGTGTTGACAATTCACCCTTGTCTAGACAAGCTCAAGGCCAGCCCGATTTATACTGGATTTTGAAATGTCATAAGTTTGGGAATCAGGATATGTATATAATAGGCTGCAACGATAGCAGCTACTGTCCACTGAGCATGTTTTAGGTACCATGCCCTGTGCTCACTATTTTCCATATGTCATTTACAATCACTCCAAAACATAGCCATTACCTCAGTTATACAGATGGGATGCTAAGGCCCAGAGAGGTAAAATAATTTGCCCTGAATCACGCAGCAAAGAAACAAAACCAGGATGCAAACCATGTCTGCTTTACCTTCAAAGCCCCTGCACTCTTCAGTGCGTGATACCTCTTATTCACATTTAATTCTGACATTGGGTGGAAATCATCATCTCCATTTGGCAGGTGAGGAACCAGAAATACAGAAAGGTCCACACTTGTAAGTGGTGAAGACAGTATAAAAACCCAGGCACACTGTCTCCCTCCATCTAAAATGCACACAAGTGTGCAGACACTAAAAGTAGAAGACTCAGCATTTATTTCATTAAAAAACAATTGGGGGCAGCCTTGGGTGATGGGCAGGGGAGAAAATATGAGTGAATAGGATTCAGGATACAGACAATGTGAGCCAGGTGACCTGCAAGAGGCCTATCAACTCCATCTTCCCTGGAGACCATCTCCAGGGAAATGGTAACCTATGGGTTTCCCCCCAATCAAGTTTGCCCTCAGTCTTTGCTATTTTTTTTAACGGGTCTCACATTCCCAGCTCAACAGTCTGGTGGAAGAAGGATATTTGTCACCTCCTGGCTGGGCTAACGGACTTCGGATCATCTCCTATTCTCCAGCCTTCAGGGGCTTGAACACAGATCTCTCAATTTATTTTAATCATGCAAACTGCTTTCTTCCCTTTATTTCTGACCTGGTCAGTTCAAGGAGTTTTCCATGATCAGTGCAAAAGGCAACACGTCCCATCTGATAGGAACAGTCAACATTTGGTAAAAGGTTAACATGTGACTCAAATGGTCAAGATGAAATTGAGACTGAAGTTAGCAAACGCTGCCTGCTGCAGGTGCCCTCCAGAAAGCTCACTGGGTCTTGAATTCAATGCCTTTATTTCAAGCAAGCAGCACAACTGCCACTGTTAGAGAATATTAAGAGAGTAAATAATGACACCTTTACACACTTGGCAGCCTCTCCCACCGAGTGGCTTCAACATCACTGCCATGAAACCATCCCACACAGAGTGAAAGGAAATAAAATCACTGCTCTCACCAGCAAAATAAATCAGCGGGCATTCCTCCCAGGGGGGTTTCAGGGGAAGTTTGCTCGTGGAGAAGCTAGTATCGTGTAAAACTGAAATTAAAAAAAAGAAAAAAGAACAAGACAAAACTCTCTTCAGGATCAAAGATTTCACAGACTAAGAGAAGGTTCTGGAGCAGCTTTCCTAGTTAAGCTGGCTGAGGAGGCCTCTGCTGCCTTGGCTGTGATGGGAGATGCATCCCCACACCTCCCAACCCACACAGGACTCAGTCCCCCGGGGCCAGGGCCAAATGACCTTGGCATGCCAGCCTTAACGCAGGAGGGTAAGTGTACATAATAAAACTCAAGAGCTTCTGAACCCCTCTTAAGAGTGGTTGCTTTAACTAAATGGGGCCCTTAGACCCAGACTTCAAAAAAAAAAAAATTATCATCAGAGATGATCAAGTTCATTTGCCTCTATTCTACAGATAGGAACAGGAAGGCACACATGGGAAAGGACTTGCTTAGGGGGCTCTTGGAAAGTTTGTTTTTTTTTTTTGGCCGAACCACACAGCTTGCGGGATCTTAGTTCCCCGACCAGGGATTGAACCTGGGGCCCCTGCAGTGGAAGTGTGGAGTCCTAACCACTGGACCGCCAGGGAATTCCTTCTTGGAAAGTTTTTAAAAATATTTTAATAAACATAAGGGAGCCTAGAGTGAATGAGAGTGCTCATAAAAAAAAAATTAGATATATTCCCCCATCTTCTTAATGAAAGAAGCCCATCTCAATTAAGGAGACCTTTAACAGGCCTTTATAAATATTAAAATCAACTTTTGCCTAATTAGGTAGTTGATGTTTTCAAAATTTACACCCCAGTACCAACTTTCACCAACATTCATCTCAAGAAGTGTTAGCCTCATTCAGTCCCTACATTCTCCCGCGCATCCACCCCCAGAGGGGCCTGAGATATATGAGACGTCTGTCTTTCATTTTCCTTCCACAGAACTGCACAGGCCGGGGCCTTCCTGACCGTCCTCTGCAGCTGCCCAACCGCCTCCAAGCCAAGCACAGCCTCTCCATCCCCCTCTGTCCATCCCTTTCTGTCTTCCTCAGCACAGAAAGGGTACCACCATCATCACAGCTGTTCAAGCCAAGGGACAGTAATAGCAACTCCACTCCCCAGCTTTCTAATAAGATACTTCCCATTACCTATGATCCAGAAGAATAGATCAAAAACCTATTAGCATTGCATGCAGTGTAAGCATATATATGCTTTGAATGAAGATCTAAGTAAGGAGCTTGTATTTGGTCCTATAAATTTATACCTGTCCTCGCCGCTCAGGACACTGTGCCTGCTTACATCATATTTATAGGTGTGCTCTACAGGGCATGCTAAAGGGAAAACAACTTCTAGAAAAGAAGCCTAGTGGTAGTAGTAGTAGTTACAATAAATTTAATAATCATAATCAGTCATATCCGGTCATATTTACTGAGCCCTTACTAGTTGCCAGAGAACATCCTAATTGCTTTATATATTTTAATTCACTCAGTCTTCACAGTGATCTTATGAAGTGAGTACTGCTATTACCTTGCTAATTATACAGATGAGTAAACTGAGGCACAGAGAGGTTCAGCAGTAAATTGCCAGAGTGAAACAGTTAGTTAATTAGCAGAGAAAGGGTGTAAACCCCAAAACTCTTTATTTGAAATGTGTGCTCATAACCACTATCCCACGCTGCCTCCCAATGAGCCATTACTGAGTTGTAATTCTACACTTTACATATGAATGGATTAGTCATGTATATATTAAAAATAATGATGCTTTAAAATAATTTAAAACCAACAATACGTAAGGCCCTCAGTTACATCCCTTGACTTTTGGAAATGTTTAAAAAGACAAAAAAAAAAAGAATAAAAGGATGTATTTTTAAAAGTGAAGAAATCAATGGCAGGAACAAAAAGAAACTTGAACTAGCACTTTTGTACACATAAAATCATGAACTAGAAGAATCATGACTTAGAAGAAATACTTTCTGTTGCTCTTCAAAATGGAAAAGATATCACCACCACAATATTGTTTTAAAGAAACATTTTGACCTCGTATAATTAATGGCAAAATTCATTTAAATGTTAAAATAGTTGATGCCATTATGTACCATGTGTCCTTGATGTGCACAGTGTGCAAGGGAGGATTGCTGCGTGGATGACTCAGGAGAGCGCCACCCGGGGCACTTGAGACAGGCGTTCCCTTTACCACATTCTTGGAGACACACTGGAGACGGGCAGACTCATGACAGAGACGCCTGTTTTTGCCTGAGTTTCTGGAAAGCAGAGGCTGGGTTAAAGGGAAATGGGAGTGAGTGACCTGGGGAGTGTGGCAGAAAGGAGGACCAACACAGCAGCCACCAAGTGCCACCAATCTATGCCACTCAGACTGTGCCCAGGGGACAGAGAGCAAAGAACGCATCTTCAGGCTTTGGCCTCCCTCTGCTCAAAGATTTGTCCTGCACGGCAGGAAACGCTCACATTCCCAGGCTGAACGTGCACAGGCAAGACTGTGGTCCTCGGGGCATCTCATGCCTCTGTGTCAACAGGAAGGTCTCAGGCCAGGCCAGAGGGCAGGCACAGTCAGGGGGCACCTGGATGGAGCCGAGGAGAGTCCACACTGGGCAAGTCACAGCAGCAGCAGCTGAAGGAAATGCTGAAGCCCAGGGGGCCTGATGCACACAAGGCGTTCTGAGGAAGGGCTGGCAGGGCATACTTGTCACTGGCTGAATCACGGGGCCCAAAGAGGGCCGAGGAGCAGGTCCACTGCAGCCTGAAGAAGCGTAAGCACCAGGAGGCTTGGAGGGGGGGTCTCATGCGCATCTTTATTACCTACTTGAATGAAGACACAGAAAGCGAGTTCATAACCATTCAGATGTTACAAGACTGGGAAAGATAACTAGCAGACTGAATGAGTGAAGCAGAGCTCTAAAGATTTTGACAGGCTGGAACGATGGGTGACAACTAGTCAGATGAAATTTAATAAGGAAAAAAGATTGCTTGGGTGGGTTCCCTGGCTAGATGAATCACCAGGAGGAATGAACATCTGCAGTAAAAAAATCATGAAAAGAGAATGTTTTATCTCTAATTCTTTCTTCTGAAGGGCTGGGTAGGGACACCAGAGAGAACGCAGCACAGCATCATCGACCAAATGTCCACGAGCCAGGCCTTCCCCCCTCCAGATGTCAATTCCCTGGTCTCTTAACTCCATCCAGGAAGAAAACAAGAATGGCTTGTTGGATTTGATTCCCAAGTTTTTGTTTTGAAAATGCTCAAACATAGAAAAGTTAAAAGAATACTACAATGAACCCCCATAGGCTTATCACCTAGATTTTAATTATTAACCCTTTGCCATGTTTAGTGTATGTGTTTGTGTGTGTTTACCCCAAGCATGTGAAAGTAACTCAAAACCCTTCAGCATACATCGCACGACCACATGCCATTATCACACTGACAACTAGCAACAATTCTCTAATAATGTCCAATGTCCAGTCCAGATTCAAATTTCCCCAGCCAGCTCATAACATCTTTTATAACTTTCCTTTTTCACACTGAACCTGGCCAAGGTTCCCATGTTATATGTGGTCATCATATCTCTAATAATCTAGAAGAATCTCACCATGTTTTTGGTTTTAGATTCATCTGGTTGCTTACTCTTGGTGTCATGTAACTGATTCCTGTATTCTCAGTATCTCCTATAAACTGGAAGGTACCTCTACGTCTTGATTAATTTCACCTTGTGCATTTCTGACAAGAAGGCCCCACCGAGGATGGTTTCCCAAAGCCTTGCATCATTTTAGGAGGCACATTGCATCCATCTGTCTCACTTTTAGTGATAAATCTGATTACACAGATAAGTAGTGATCACAAGATCTCTCCCTTATGAATACTATATGTTTCTTTTTTCAGTTAGCAAGTAAACTGTTGTATCATGTTTTCACACCGTGTGAGTATACTTTTTTTCCCAAGAACACTTTTCATAAAGGTTTTACTATCCATTGACAATACTTGTCTGGGTCAGTTATTTCACAGGGACTGTCAAAATGGAGATTTTCTAATTCTGTCATTACTTTTTTTTTTTAATTTATTTTAATTTATTTTTTGCTGCATTGGGTCTTCGTTGCTGTGCACAGGCTTTCTCTAGTTGCGGCAAGCGGGGGCTACTCTTCATTGTGGTGCGTGGGCTTCTCATTGCAGTGTCTTCTCTTGTTGTGGAGCACAGGCTCTAGGCACATGGACTCAGTAGTTGTGGCTCACGGGCTCTAGAGCACAGGCTCAGTAGTTGTGGTGCACGGGCTTAGTTGCTCTGAGGCATGTGGGGTCTTCCCAGACCAGGGCTCTAACTCATGTCCCCTGAATTGGCAGGCGGATTCTTAACCACTGCATCACCAGGGAAGCCCTGTCATTACTTCTTTATTTATTAGCTGCCATTCTTCATGAAAGAATTCATCCTTCATCAACTGTAGATAAACTACAATTCTTCCTAAAAATTCATACTGGATGTGTATATCTTCCTTGTATTTGAGAATTCCAACCAAACAATGCATGGTTTATAAGCAGGGATTGGTAGACTTTTCTACAAAGAGCCCGACAGCAAATTATTTTAGGCTTTACAGGCCATATGGTCTTTGTTGCGAATATTCAACTCTGCCATTGCATGAAAGTAGCCATGGACAACCCATAAGTAAATGGATGTGGTTGTCATCTGATAAAACTTTGTTTACAAAAACAAGTGGAGGGCCTGATTCACCCTCAGGCCGTAAATCGCCTACCCTGATCTATAATAACATCATTTACTTTTGGTGCCTTTCATTTGCCCTACTGAGTGGCTTTCAAAGTCCTTTCACATCCATGATGCAGTCTGTTCTTCACAACAGCCCTGGTCCCTGGGTGGAGCACACACATGATTGCTGCAGGCAGATGACAGGAGGCTCGGGAAGGTTCCAGTGGGGCTGGAATCTAGTGTCCCAACTCCATGCCTGATGCTCTCATTCCCACTGTCTCTCTTTATGTGGACGGATATAGACCCCAAACCCACCAACATGAGCAACCAGTGCAATGCCCCAAAGAATTCTGAAAAATGAAAGGTCAAACACTCTAATCGCCAAAGTATGCCTTCCCCGGGGAGTCAGCTACTGATTTGCCAGAATGAAAAATAAACCATCATGGCATAAATATACTCTGAAGACTAACAGCTATATTTTCATTTCCATGAAAAGAAAACAAAATTTTAAATGTTCTGAAAAGCATAACCCATATGTAAAATAATGTCTGGGCTTGGTTTGTTAACAGAATATAAAAGTAAGTAGAAGTGCAAACCCTTCACATTGCTTTTTAACTTTGCAGCTAGATCTATCAAAATGTCAGAAGCCACAGTTTTCTTCCCTAACGTATTAACAGGTGGTAAAAAATACATATATACAGGTGTATATATATATAGAGATATATATATATATATATACACACACATGTGTATATATGTATATGTGTGTGTGTGTGTATATATACACTTTTATATATAGGCATGTTGAACATTATAAAGTGCTACTCCATAGTCAGTTAATAGTGTTGGTGTCACTGCTGTTGTTAGACACAGAAATGATCCTTAAATGATTACACAAAATGCTTATTTTGCCTAACCAAGTAAGCTTGCATCCATGCCAGGAAAAGAAGACTATTTAAATACATAGGAATAAGCTCAAAATCTGGCCTTTTTATTATTGATTCTCACCGGCATACAGTCTTAGTGAAAACAGAACATTTAAGGGATCACATTCTTTTTTTTTCTAATGCAAAATTTGTTTTAAACTCCATGAAAAAAGACCAGATGCTTAGAAAGTTGGAAACATCTTATCCATCATTTTCTAGTCCCACATCCATAAAATGTTGACAAAGTTTCAGAGATACAGCTGTCTTTTCACCATGAAAGACAAACAGGTCAGGGAAGAGGAAGGAAGCTAACTTTTAAGAGGCAACTAGTACGACCCGACAGTTACATGAGGCCTAACCCTAATGTTTACAGGGGCAAGAATACAAATGAAAGCCCAAGTACCCTAGGTTTAATGTTTTAAAGTTATATATAAAGCTAAGAAATAGTTACAATTCAGCAGTGCCTGGCTGACACAGCACAGCCCACAAACCCTCATGGCATTCAGATCAGGCGTCTTTTGTTGGAGACGTGGGAAAGCGTGTCCCTGGGGCCCGAGCAGTATTAGGGAGTCAGGACAGTGGGTGCTTAGCTGCCCTGCTGAGTGCTGAATGTTGAGAGGGAGGAAGGATGGATAAGGTGAAGAAATACAAATTAAATAGGAGATTGACATTTTAAGTGGGTAACACTGAGACTTGTAAAAACGTTAAGTGGGATTGTTTTACTAGAAATAAGAAAGTGGGTTTTGGGAGAGCAAATTGGTAGCAGTTATTAAACAAAATAAAAGCATTTCAGGATGAGACAACAGGAAACCAGGAAATTCTTAAACATATTCCTCAAGTCACAATTGGTGAAAAGGTGACAAAACTACATCACTGCACTACAGAGAAGTCTGGTGTGTTCCTAGCAGGGTCCCCTTACAGCCAGTCCAGGGAAGGCCTGCCCTGTTTGCTACCTCTTAGCTGCTTAGATTACAACAGAGATCGGATGCTGCTGGTCTTGATCGGAAAAGGCATTTAAAGTCGGCAGAAAGTCTGGTGTACCATTTGCAAATTGTTCATTTGCAGCTGAGATCTCTTTCCCCCAAACTGCAGAGAACAGACAATTGCAGTCTGCACATTTTTCTTTGTACCTTCTTCTTGCTTCTCATCTTCGTGGTTGCCCATTAAAAGTGATCGCCTTTGGAAGGGAGATCAGAAATCGCTGCAGAAGGGGTCTGTTCTTCCAAATGACATTGTTAAGATGCGGGTGTTTTTTTCCTAAAGCTCTTTCTCTTCTGATCTCTTCACTTTGCAGCTAAAATCTTTCAGTCTCCTTGGGATGAAAGAAGAACTGTACAATATTGATTTTTTTCCTTCCCCCTGTAAATTCATGACAAACGGTGAACAAAAGCTTATCTGGAAGTGTAGACGTCCAATTAAAATTTTACTCTCAAGTGAAAATTTCTCTAAAAAAAAAAAGGGGGGCCTCCACTCTGCGCAGTCCTCCTGCCTCTCCATTCCCCCTGAGGACATGTCCCAGGGCGGGTCAAGAAACTAATCTTGCAATTAACTTGAAGAGTGTGCACGTGTGTGTCAAAAGTGAGAAGCATCTGTCAACATGCTTTCTTCCTGGGGGTCAAAAGAGAAGTAAGACACGGCACCTGCAGGGAGGATGGGGGAGTTATGTGGATTTGGTGATGATTGGGATCTGGGTCCTTGGGATCTGGCCATGGAGGGCCAGGAGCGGGGGCCTGCCATCCAGGCTGAGTGAGCACGTAAGCATGGAGACAGGAACCAGAGGGGAGCAGGCTTGGCAAGGTGTGAGCGCTGTATGTATGACGAGAAGTCAGAAAAAAATCTGGAGAACAAATTGGAGCCACCCTCAAATAGGCCCATTTCATAAAGGCTTAGTATTTAAATTAGTTCTTTGCTCACTTTTTGTTTCTTGCCTCTGATTCTCTCTCTCCGTCTCATAGCACCCCCTCCTACAACTGTGTCAGATAAGCTTTCTCCACTCCCTCTTCACGCCTCTTCTCCAGCCACCACTTGAAACTATTGCTGGAAAGGTAAAAAAAAAAAACAAAAAACCCACAATAAAAACACTGCCGATTAAGGAAATTGGTGATGAAATATTGAAACGATGATTGATGCTGCACCCCAAAACAGAAAGATAACCGCCTAGATACATGTATATGTACAGGCATTCATGCATACACCTGCATGCACACGGCACACATATACACACATTCACATGCTCTCACACATGTGCGTGCACAAACCTGCACACACCTACATGTGGACGCATGCATACACATGAATAGACATGTGTATTTGTACACACAGAGAACAAAAATAAATGAAAAGAGAAAGTGATTCTCCCCTTTAAAAACAACGCTGGTCCTGAAAGTGCCTGTCCATCTTTTCACCTCCCAGGGTTCACTATGTCACCCTAGGGAGCTGTCCCACTGAAGAATAACAGCAACACTCTACTGATCATCCAACCTTGACCTGGGTATCATTTCTTTGCAGTGCCACAGAATAGCTTTGAGTGACAGATCTAGAGGCATAACCTCTAATGCCAAATTCTAACTTCCTAACCTGGGTTCAGCCTCAGGAGGTCCAAAGCGTTCTCAGGTTCCACGCTTCCCACCTTCCCCACACGCCATGCTAAGGGACAAAGGAAGGCATCTGAAACCCCACAGAATTATCTCGGAGAGGATCCTGGTATTTTGAGCCAAATACAGGTTTCTCAAAACCTTGGCTTTATTGTGAATAAAGACCTACAATCCAAAGTTCTCAGCTCTCCGTGTCACAGACGTGGTTTCGTTAACTCCAGAATCAGAATGCCTGAGCAAGGGGTTTTAAGAGAGACACATGTTTTGAACTTATCTGACCAAGCAAAGTGGGTGGGGGTACTGATTGCGCCAGGCAGTTGGGGTCCTTAGCACAAATTTCAAAAACAGATCTTGAATATGTTCACTGACAGATAAACTAGTTCTCATAGTTGTAGACAAATGCTACATGGCAGGTACTCTTTTACCTGCTCTCCTGAGCTTTTCCAACAACCCTCGTGCACTTCAAAACCTCCTTCATCCATCCACCTGTCCATCCATCCATCCGCTCATTGAACAAATGTTTACCAAGAGCCTACCCCGTGGCAGGCACTGCTGCGTATCAGGGACTCAGCATAGACCAAAACAGATATAGCCCTTTCCTTCATGGACTTTACACTCCAAGAGGAAATAACAGTTAATTCAAAAAGAAAAACACAAATGAATATCATAAAATATTGTGCTAAAGACTGTAAAGGAAAAAATGGCTCTGCAGAGAATAAGCGAGAGCACAGCCTTTGTGTGGTTAGCTATGGCCTCTCTACAGGAGTGACAACATCGCTGAGAAGGAAAGGATGTGCAGATACTAATCAGTGGGAAAAAGGAGAGAGGAAGGCTTCCCAGGGAAGGCGAGCAGAGACTATGTGAAGAACTGGAGGCAGGAGAGAACAGGGGGTGTGGTCAGGTCCCGAGGGAGGCAGGTGAGACAGTAGGACAGTGGAGTGAGGTGCGGATTGGGTGGGGCAAGGTCAGAAAGCCAGGCCACTCAGACCCTGTGGGCTCGTGGGCCAGAATACACAGGGCCCCCCCAGGCCAGGCAAGGACTTCGGGAAATGTTACGAGAGGAGTGATGCCATCTGACTTCGTTTTTAAGAGACTGCTCCAGCTTCTGCCTGGACAATGAGCCTGAGGCCTGAGACAGGAGGTAAAGAGACTATTAAGGGCACAGATTCCCAGCGTGAGGTCTGAGGACTAGTGTCATCAGCATCCCCTGGGAACTTAGAGAAAGCAGATTCAGACTAACTGAATCAGGATCCCTGTGATGGGGCCCAGTGTTTTAACAAGCTCTCCATCAAAGCCTGTAACCACTAGTTTAGGAGGTTACCACGTAGTCCTGGCAAGAAACTCTGGTGACATAACAGGCTGGTGATGGTAGAGATGAAAACCATTAATCCACGAACGATTCTTAGGTATTAAGAGGTGTTCTTTACCAATATGGCAGAGATGAGTAAACAGACCACCTGTGCAGCTGAAATCAGCAAAACATGCCAATTAGCCCCCCCATTCAATAGTAAGCACCGATTTCACAGATATAGTTTCTTCTTTAATTGCTAGTTTTAGAAGGGGAACTGAACTGCTTAAGAGAGAACAACTTTGTGAGATGAGGTCCTCAGATGTGTGCATGCAGAATATTAGAATGTGGAGAGGGCACTAGTGGCCACCTAGTGTGACCTTTACCGACGATGTCCAGGGGTCCAAGGTGTGCCTGAGGTCGCATCAACCACAGCAGACCTGACACTAGGGCCGTCCACCTCTCCCACATCTTTTCTCTCCCAACACCCCTTCCAAAGACTCATGACGCTGGTTGGTATTCATTTATATAAAAAACGTTTATGTAAACTTCATTTAATGACTATGAAATAGCACACGGCGGAGTATCCCAGCTAAGTGAGAGGCAGTCTGTTCAAATAGCTCCTGAACGTTCCAGCTAAGACTCCACTCCGTGTCCTTAGCCACCATCCTCCTCTCGGTGCAGATGTGCTTGCAGGCTGCAAACACACTCATCAGAGGGATTAGAGACACTTCCAAGTGCAGGAGAGGGACAGAGCAACCAGGAGAGGCCTCTTCCTTGGCAACATCGATTAGGTGCTCCAAACTGCCCAGTGAAGCAACGTCTCTCTCCAGATAGAATGGAGATGGGGAAAAAAATCCACGGCAAACATCAAGAAAGAAGCAGCAGCTCCAGTAATATCTTCATCCAAAAACAACCCCCAAACCTTAACATCAGTCAACGTTCTTTTTAAAAATTATTTTCTCAAAATAAAGAACAGCTGAATGGAGTGGGAGTTTTGATGGGGACAAATGATTTCTATAATTTGTTCTGGTCATTTTCTTCATTTGTTCTTAACAGATCAAAAGCTGCCTTCACATACTCCCCCACAATTTAGCAATCTGGAAGAGAATGAGTTTCTGCAGAAAAGTTGTGACTCATTTGGGGGTTTGGGTTGGGGCATCCACACAGATTTCAATTTGGGGAAACCTTCCTGTTCAGTATTGATGTCAGCACCTCAGCTATGTTTAAATATCAAATATTTACTCAGGGGAAAATATAATTACTTTCAAATTAAGGAAGCTTAGACATGAATAAAATAACAAAAAAGAATGATGCTTTCTCTTCAGTCCTAAAACAATCTACGACAGGAAACTCCTTCCCATGAAGATGGGGAGCTCACAGCCACTCAACTATGTCATTCCAGGTGTTTCTGGTGACCCAGATGGGCTATGCTATGGTTCTCAGGGGGCTAGCAGAATGTGACTTCAAGGGAACCTCTTTAATACACAGGCTTTCAGTGCCTGCTTTGCCCAGAGAGGCAGAGAAACCCAGAGACAGAGAAAATAAAGAAACAGACACACAGAGTTGGAACGAGAGAGAGACACACACACACAAAGATGCATTGCACACACACCAAGGAGTGGCTGCTTCAGCTGCCTTGGTCTCCATTTCCTGTCTTTGGAATTCTCAAAATCTGCTCATGTCCTTAAAGCCAGGCCTCTCACAACCAGAGCACACTGTGGAGAATAACCCCTGGTTCTGATGACTTTGGAGGCACTGGCTTCCATTTTCTTTCAGTCAACATGACTACACTAATCTACATGATAAATAATCATAATTCAATTCACAAATATTAAACTCACAAAGGAAGCAAATGCAGTTAGATGACTCTCTCCCTAAAATCCGCTGATGCTCTCCACTGCTCTGAGGACACAGGCCAGTTTCTGCAGAGCCTGCTTTCACCTCACCACCCACCTTGCAACCTGTGCTCTGGTCAGAAACATGGACAGTTACCCAGACCCACCAAGGCCTCATCTCTTCTCCAGGCCTCTCCATAAGACCTCCACCCTCCCCACAAGACCCCACACTGCCTTTTCGCATGGTTCACTAGCCAGTCCAACCTCTGGTTCTCAGCATTTACAGAACAGCCTTCTCTAAATCCCCTCAACTCTGATTCTTATGTGTCCCCACGGGACAGTGTGGCTGTTCCAGTCACAGCATGTCTGGACTCTTTCTCCACCTTCAGGACTGGGTTGTACTTTGCATGTTCACTGCTATATCCCAACCTCCCAACACTGAGGACAGTGTTTAAAGAGTGCAAATTTAGGGTCTCTGTGGGCTAAACCAGTCTTCATTTTCTTTGAGGATAACAAAAAGGAATTTTCACTAAGCGATATCAGCAAAAGAATTGCATCCTCCCAGTATTCCTTATGAAGGTCCAGGTCAAGCAACACCCAGATGTCATGAGCCCAGCTTTAGCTCACCGCCAGATGTGGGATTGTAAGAGGCAGCACAGCCCTGGACCAGTGTGGTTTGCTGGTAATGGGAGTGGGTGCTGAGGGATGTTGCCTCAATTTTCAGCCAGCCCACTGCACAGATAAGCAGGCTATTTGTCTGAGGCTGAGTTCCCTGGGAAACAGAGTCTGAGATTTGTGTGCAGAAGGTTTACTGGGGGTCCTCTTGGGATCACTCCTGGAGGGAAAGGAAGGGAGCAGGATGAGGCAAAGGGAGGAGCTGACCTGTGAGGCCCCCTCAACAAGGACTTCTGGGTCCCCGGGGGAATTTGAGGGTTTGAATGGCCTCTTAGAGATTGTCCTGAATTGAGGCAAGGGGGCCAGGCATTTGTGCTCTAGAGGAAAAGTCATTGGATGCTGGGATGGATCACGACCTTGGGCAGCGAGCAGTTAGGAGGGAGAATGAGGTCTGGGAGCTGTCTGTGGCCTCACTCACTGCAGCTGGGGAACGGGTCCTGGGCTGCACAGCACAGCAGCCACCACTGGATTTTGGAAGATGGAGGGAAAGGTTCTGATTGTTCATCATTTTCCATTGGCCAGAACTCATGGGTCCAGGATGCTCGTCAACTACAACTTGGCTTCAACCGATTAACAATACGATGATGGGACAGATTTCTCCCCAACGTTCTTCCAGGGATAAATCTAAAGAGCTAGAAAGCACTTTTCATATGAAAACACAGCTCTCTCAAGAGACTTTTGGTAGTAGAGATGTGTAGCTTTGGGTAAAGAGGGGTTGAGGAAACACAGAAAACTTTAGGGGACCTCAATTAAGAACAAGAAACAGTAGCTATGCATTATTCCTTCCACAGGCTTCCCAAGAGAAGGGAACAGAATCAGAATCAATCTAGATGAATCTGAAGATCCAGACCCTCAAAGGGAATTTTCTTGAGGACCTATAAGAGCATAGATAGAAACTTGATGCATATTTGTTTAACCAAATTGAATGAAATCTTACACAAACTTATGGCACTCAGACTTTTATTCTGAAACAGGGAAGGTTTTAGTTCTAAAATATGCTAAGTCAGTCTTTTAAAGGTAAATTAATAAATATGTCCTGGGGTTTGGGGATGAAAACAGGAGGTAAAGGAAATAACAGAAAAGGAAAGGGGGTCTTATAGGAAGTGGGGAATAGGTAAAGTGGAATCTTCTACTGCATTCTGGCTGTGTCTGAGCCAAGGAAGAAACTGGAAAGGTGTCTAAGAGGGGCTGACAGATGTGGGCCCCAGGAAGGCAGAAATCAATAATTCTGAGTCATAAAACCAGAAAGGCATTGAACATTTGGATGGTGAAGCAGACTCAGGGGGAAAAAAAAATACCTGGGTTATGAACAATATCTGCAAAAATAAACAAATAAACAAACACAAGCTACTTGCCACAACTGTTGGGAACAGAGGAATTACCTGACTACCCACTAAAAATGTATAAACTCTCACTAATATTGCCCTTATGTATGGTGCTGTTTTATGTTATTTTAGTGGACATAAAATTTTATAAGCTTTCATAGACTCATTTGGACCTTCCACTGCCTACCCTTATTTCAAATATACCTAGAATGTGAATTCTCCTACTATGAGGGGTTTTAATGCCTAATCTCTGTGGTTAGGGAGAAGCTATTGCATCTACACATTTTATTAATGGACACATATGTGTTCGATTGCAGCTTACCAATGTCCACAAACTCAAGGAACTTAACAAGAAAGATGGTGGTCCCAGCTCCGTCATTTACTAGCCTCGAGATCTTGCAAAATCCTCTTAACACATAGTTTTCTCATGTCTTAAATAATGTAGGAATGAATATTAAACTGTCCCTGTCCATCCTGCAAGGATTTCTGATTCAAAGGAGATTTTGTAAGTGAAAGTAATTTGTAAATTTTAAGATGCAAAACAAACATAAGTAATTATTATGACATGTAGAGAGTATAGGAGTCTATTACAAAAAGAACATAGAAAATTTCTAGTAAAATTGGTGAAAAAATATTTTAGATATAAGTTCATTTACATCTGGCCATTTTTCACCCTAGTGATAAAAGCTACCACAACATGAAACATAGTAAGAAATGAATTTCTTCATGGTTACCATAGAAATGCTTTCCATGTTCTAAATAGCATTACAAAACAGCTGTGTCTGGTGTGATAAAAAAAAAAAGTCAATATTTACCAAGCACACTTAATATGGGTTCACACTGTTCTAAGGGTTTTATAGGTATGAACTCATTTAAGAACCCCATTACAACCATCAGAGGAAGGTACTATTATTACATCCAATTTACAGATGAGAAATCTGAGGCTCCAAGAAGTTAAGTATCTAACCCAAAATCCCAGATACAGGAAGTGGAAATCCTGAGAGATGCAGCTTAGTGGTCTGTCTCCTAAGCCAACCCGCTGACACACCAGGGGACAGAGAATATCAACACTAACCTTGAAAAGTCGTAACTGTGGGAAGTGGGGTGGGAAGACAAGGTCAGGGGAAGAAGGTATTTTTAAAATGTTACCGTGCTTAATGTTTTTACCTCTTTCCAGTGTATAAAGCTATGTGATTAAAGTCAAACCCCTATCCCACAACAATCTATTTCTCCTTTATAAAGGAACAGACTTGTTCATGGTTGTTCTCTGCCTGATCTCACACTGACTTACCTCATTCCCAATCTTTAATGACTAACAATTCATCTCGAACCAGGGTAAATGGACAGTTTGGTCATGCCTTCAATTTGCTACCAGAACTTCTAGGGCAACTACCCTAGAAAAAGGAAGTGATCCTGTAGCTTGGATCATCTTCTATCTTTCAGAAAAAGAATGCTGGAAAGCATCAATGATCCACACCTTTCGGCCAGCAATCTGTAATAATGAGCCCTGTTCTCCTACAGGTCAGAGCACGATACCCTGCCATTCAGGGAGGATGGAGCAAGTCAAAGGTCCTTTGAGCTGATGTGACCACAGGAAAGCATGGTCATTTTCAACTGCCAGGAAAGCTTCATTCACTTCTCAAACACAAGCACCTTCTCTGTGCCAGGCACTGAGTCAAACCCCAGAACACAGAATAAGGATGGCCCAGTCTCTGCCCTGAGGAGTTCAAAACATAGCAGGGAAAGGCCAGAGCATAAATCTCCACCTGTGATGAGTGCTATAAAAGAGACAGGGAGAGAGGTAATGGGAACACAGAAGAAGGAGAGAACAGAGGGAGATGCATATTCAGGAATCATTTCTGAGTAAGATGGATGGGACTGGGGGTCCAACCACATGAGGTGGAAGAGAAAAAGAAATGGCTTCAAGATTTCTAGCTCCCAGACCAGCTCAGACCAACATAAAGAGACTAGTTCTAAAAAGTTGTACCCGAGTCCATTTGCTCAAAAGTCCAAAGTTTTAAACTACTATTAGCACAACCTGTTGGCCACAGTAGAAGTTGGCATATATTGGGCTGGTATTAAACTTTATCTAAATAAACTTTGGAAGTTTCGAAGTGGAAGACCATTCTGAATATGATGACATCCTTAACATAGAAGAGGAGGAAAGGATAGTGGTTAAAAGTATATGAGCTCTGCACAGACATAGAGAACAGACTTGTGGTTGCCAAGGGGGAGGGGGTGGGGGAGGGAAGGATTGGGAGTTTGGGCTCAGCAGATGCACACTATTACATAAAGGATGGGTAAATGACAAGGTCCTACTGTATAGCACAGGGAACTATAGTCAATAAAACATAATGGAAAAGAATATTAAAAAGAATGTATACATATGTAAAACTGAATCACTTTGCTGTACAGCTGAAATTAATACAACATTGTAAATCAACTACATTTCAATAAAAAATAATTAAAGTATATGAACTCTGCAAATGGGCAATAAAAAGAAATAAAAGGCATCCAAATTGGAAAGGAAGAAGTAAACCTGTCACTGTTGCAGATGACATAATTTTATAAATAGAAAACCCTAAAGACTCCACCAAAAAAACTATTAAAAATAATAAAGGAATACAGTAAAGTTACAGGGTACAAAATCAACATACAAAAATCTGTTGCATTTCTATAGGCTAACAGTGAGCTAACAGAAAGATAAATTGAGAAAACAATCCCATTTATAATCACAACAAAAAGAATAAAATACCTAGGAATAAATTTAACCAAGGAGGTGAAAGACCTGTACACAGAAAACTATTAAGACATTGTTGAAAACAAGTGAAGAAGACACAAATAAATGGAAAGATACTCTGTGCTCATGGATAGGAAGAGTTAACATAGTTAAAAAGGCTATGTTACCTAAAGGAATCTACAGTTTCAATGCAATCCCTATCAAAATACCAAGGATATTTTTCACAGAACTAGAACAAAAAATTCCAAAATTTATATGGAACCGTAAAAGACCCTGAATAGCCAAAACAATCCTGAGAAAGATGAGCAAAGCTGGAGGTTTTACCCTCATTGATTTCAAAATACATTACAAAGCTATAGTAATCAAAACAGTATGGAATTGGTAGAAAGACAGATACATAGATCAATGGAACAGAATTAAGAGCCCAGAAATAAACCCACACATACATGGACAATTAATTTACAACAAAAGAGCAAAGAACATATGATGGAGAAAGGACAGTCTCTTCAATAAATGGTGTTCAGAAAACTGGACACTTACTCACATGCAAAAGAAAGAAACCAGGCCACTGTCTCACGCCATACACAAAAATCAACTCAAAATGGATTAAAGTATTGAATGTAAGACCTGAAACCATAAAATTCCTAAAAGAAAACATAGGCAGTACATTCTTTGACATTGGTCTTAGCAATATCTTTCTGAATCAGTCTCCTCAGGCAAGGGAAACAAGAGCAGAAATAAACAAATGGGACTATATCAAACTAAAAGCCTTCTGCACAACAAAGGAAATCATCAACAAAACAAAAACCTTCCAAGTGGGAGAAGATATTTGCAAATCACATATCTGATAAAAGATTAACATCCAAAATATATAAAGAACTCATACAACAACACTCAACAAAAACAAAAAAACCCAATTAAAAAATAGGCAGAGGATATATACACTAATATGTATAAAATAGATAACTAATAAGAACCTGCTGTATAAAAGATAAATAAAATAAAATTTAAAAATGGGCAGAGGAACTAAACAGACATTTTTCCAAAGAATACATATGATGGCCAACAGTCACATGAAAAGATGTTCAACATCACTAATCGTGGAAATGAAAATCAAAACCAAAATTAGATATCACCTCACCTGTTGGAATGGCTATTATCAAAAAAGCAAGAAATAACAATTGTTAGAGAGGATGTGGAGAAAAGGGAATCCTTGTGCACTGTTGGTGGGGATGTAAATTAATGCAGCCACTGTGTAAAACAGTGTGGAGATTCCTCAAAAAATTATAACTAGAAACATCATACGATCCAGCTATTCCACTTCTGGGTTTTAAGCTGAAGAACACTAAAACACTAATTCAAAAAGATATATGTACCCCTATGTTCATAGCAGAATTATTCATAATAGCCAAGATGTGAAAGCAACCTAAGTACCCATCAATGGAATGGATAAAGATGTGGTATATATATATATATATATATATACATATATATATGTATATATACAATGGAATATTATTCAGACACAATAAAAAGATGAAACTTTGCCATTTGCAACAACATGGACAGAACTGGAGGGCATTATGCTAAACGAGATGTCAGATAGAAAAAGACAAACACTGTATGACTTCAGTCATACATGGAATCTATAATAAAAACCAACAAAACAAAAGCAAATAAATGTACAAACAAAGCCAAACAAAAACAAACATGTAGATATCAAGAACAGAATAGTGGCTATGAGGGGAAGGAGCTGGGGGGAGGGTAAAATGGGTTAAGGGGGTCAACTCTGTGGTGATGGATGGAAACTAAATTTTTGGTGGTAAGCACTCTGCAGTGTATACAGAAGTAGAAATATAATGTTGTACATATGAAACTTACATAATGTTATAAACCAATGTTTACCACAATAAAAGAAATAATAAAAATAAAAGAAATAAAAATTTTAAAGTATATAAGCTCTAAGACCAGACTGCCTTGGGGGTAAATCAATAGTACATGACCTTGGTCAGGCCATTTGTCTTGTCTAAGACTCAGATTTATTCAAATCTAAAAGAAAAAATAAAATAGTAAATACATCATAGAGCTGTTTTGCAGATTATAACATGTGCAGCATGAACAAGGACTCCCACAAACTGCTCAAGGAATATAAGCTGACAGCACCATTTTTGAAAATTGATTGTCAATATCTGTTAGTGTTGTACATACGTCCTATGCTGCAGCAGCTTCACTCTTAGGAATTCACCCAACAGAAGTGTGTACACATGGGCTCTGAATGATACACAGGAGAATTACATAGTGTTCCTATGTGTAATAATAAAAAAATGAAAGTAATACAAATTTCCAGCCACAGAAAAATGGATAAATTGTGATGTTCATATGATGAAAAACTATACAGTATAGCACAAGTAATAACAACATACAAAGAGATGAATGAATCTCACAAACATAATATTGAGGAAAGATGCCAAACAGTACCTATTATATGACTCCACTTAAATTACCTACAGAAATATGCTAAACTAATAAATGTTGTTAAAAGAATAATGATTAACCTTGGGTTAGTAACTGGAAGGAACACTAAGAAAGCTATGAAGATGTTGGTGATACTCTGACCTTATTTGGATGCTGCTAACCTGAATGTATTTACTTTATAAAAATTTATATGGTTATACATTATCACTTGAGCATTTTTCAGTATTTATGCTATATGTCACTAAAAATTTACTTCAAATTCATTTTTTAAAGTGATATTCTTCCTGTAAAACTCTCACACTACACAATTTCACAGCTTACTACAAAGCTACAATAATCAAGACAGTATGGTAGCAAAAGTACAGACACATACGTCCTTGGAAGAGAACAGAGAAATAGACCCACACACATACAGTCATCTGATCTTTGGCAAAGGAGAAAGGCAATTCCATGGAAAAAGGGTGGTCTTTTCAACAAATGGCTCTGGAATAACTGTATGTCCATATGAAAAAAAAAAGAGAGGGCAGACAGCAGAAGCAAGAAGTACAATCCTGCAGCCTGTGGAACAAAAAACCACATTCACAGAAAGATAGACAAGATGAAAAGGAAGTGGACTATATACCAGATGAAGCAACAAGATAAAACCCCAGAAAAACAACTAAATGAAGTGGAGATAGGCAACCTTCCAGAAAAAGAATTCAGAATAATGATAGTGAAGATGATACAGGACCTCGGAAAAAGAATGGAGGCAAAGATCGAGAAGATGCAAAAAGTGTTTAACAAAGACCTAGAAGAATTAAAGAACAAACACCTAGAAGAATTAAGGAACAAACAAACAGATATGAACAATACAATAACTGAAATGAAAAATACACTAGAAGGAATCAATAGCAGAATAACTGAGGCAGAAGAACAGATAAGTGACCTGGAAAACAGAATGGTGGAATTCACTGCCATGGAACAGAATAAAGAAAATGAAAAGAAATGAAGACAGCCTAAGAGACCTCTGGGACAACATTAAACATAACAACATTAGCATTCTAGGGGTCCCAGAAGGAGAAGAGAGAGAGAAAGGACCTGAGAAAATATTTGAAGAGATTAGAGTCGAAAACTTCCTTAACATGAGAAAGGAAATAGGCACCCAAGTCCATGAAGCACAGAGACTCCCAGGCAAGATAAATCCAAGGAGAAACATGCCAAGACACATAGTAATCAAATTGGCAAAAATTAAAAACAAAGAAAAATTATTGAAAGCAACAAGGGAAAAACGACAAATAACATACAAGGGAACTCCCATAAGGTTAACAGCAGATTTCTCAGCAGAACTCTACAAGCCAAAAGGGAGTGGCATGATATATTTAAAGTGATGAACGGGAAAAACCTACAACCAAGATTACTCTACCTGGCAAGGATCTCATTCAGATTCAATGGAGAAATCAAAAGCTTTACAGACAAGCCAAAGCTAAGAGAATTCAGCACCACCAAACCAGCTCTACAATAAATGCTAAAGGAACTTCTCTAAGTGGGAAACACAAGAGAAGAAAAGGACCTACAAAAACAAACCAGTAACAATTAAGAAAATGATAATAGGAACATACATATCGATAATTACCTTAAATGTGAATGGATTAAATGCTCCAAACAAAAGACACAGATTCACTGAATGGTTACAAAAATAAGACCCATATATATGCTGTCTACAAGAGACTTACTTCAGACCTAGGGACACATACAGACTGAAAGTGAGGGGATGGAAAAAGATATTCCATGCAAATGGAAATTTTAAAAAAGCTGGAGTAGCAATACTCATATCAAATAAAATAGACTTTAAAATAAAGAATGTTACAAGAGACAAGGAAGGACACTACATAATGATCAAGGGATCAATCCAAGAAGAAGATATAACAATTATAAATATATATGCACCCAACAAAGGAGCACCTCAATACATAAGGCAACCGCTAACAGCCATAAAAGAGGAAATCGACAGTAACACAATAATAGTGGGGGACTTTAACACCTCACTTACACCAACGGACAGATCATCGACACAGAAAGTTAATAAGGAAACTCAAGCTTTAAATGACACAGTAGACCAGACAGATTTAATTGATATTTATAGGACATTCCATCCAAAAACAGCAGATTACACTTTCTTCCCAAGTGCACACAGAACATTCTCCAGGATAGATCACATCGTGGGTCACAAATTAAGGCTCAGTAAATTTAAGAAAATTGAAATCATATCAAGCATCATTTCTGACAAAACACTATGAGATTAGAAATCAAATAGAGGGGGAAAAATGTAAAAAAACACAAACACATGGAGGCTAAACAATACATTACTAAATAATCAAGAGATCACTGAAGAAATCAAAGAGGAAATCAGAAAATACCTAGGGACAAATTTCAATGAAAACACGACAATCCAAAACCTATGGGATGCAGCAAAAGCAGTTCTAAGAGGGAAGTTTATAGCAATACAAGCCTACCTCAAGAAACAAGAAAAATCTCAAATAAACAATCTAACCTTACACTTAAAGGAACTAGA
>NC_041231.1:59685638-59687413 GCF_002837175.3 Physeter macrocephalus
GAAATCATAAAGATCAGAGCAGAAATAAATGAAATAGAAACAAAGAAAACAATAACCAAGATCAATAAAACTAAAAGCTGGTTCTTTGAGAAGATAAACAAAATTGATAAACCATTAGCCAGACTCATCAAGAAAAGGCTGGAGAGGACTCAACTCAATAAAATTAGAAATGAAAAAGGGAAGTTACAACAGACACCGCAGAAATACAAAGCATCCTAAGAGACTACTACAAGCAATTCTATGCCAATAAATTGGACAACCTGGAAGAAATGGACAAATGCTTAGAGAGGTATATCCTTCCAAGACTGAACCAGGAAGAAATAGAAAATATGAACAGACCAATCACAAGTAATGAAATTGAAACTGTGATTAAAATTCTTCCAACAAACAAAAGTCCAGGACCAGATGGCTTCACAGGGGAATTCTATCAAACATTTAGAGAAGAGCTAACATCCATCCTTCTCAAACTCTTCCAAAAACTTGCAGCGGAAGGAACACTCCCAAACTCATTCTACGAGGCCACCATCACCCTGATAACAAAACCAGACAAAGATACTACAAGAAAAGAAAATTACAGACGAATATCACTGATAAATATACAGGTAAAAATCCTCAACAAAATACTACCAAACAGAATCCAACAACACATTAAAAGGATTATACACCGTGATCAAGTGGGATTTATCCCAGAGATGCAAGGATTTTTCAATATATGCAAATCAAACAATGTGATACATCATATTAGCAAATTGAAGAATAAAAACCATATGATCATCTCAATAGATGCAGAAAAAGCTTTCGACAAAATTTAACACCCATTTATGATAAAAACTCTCCAGAAAGTGGGCCATAGAGGGAACCTACCTCAACATAATAAAGGTCATATACGACAAACCCACAGCAAACATCATTCTCAATAGTGAAAAACTGAAAGCATTTTCTCTAAGGTCAGGAACAAGACAAGAATGTCCACTCTCGTCACTATTATTCAGCATAGCTTTGGAAGTCCTAGCCATGGCAATCAGTGAAGAAAAAGAAATGAAAGGAATACAAATCCGAAAAGAAGAAGTAAAGCTGTCACTGTTTGCAGATGACATGATACTATACATAGAGAATCCTAAAGATGCCACCAGTAAACTACTAGAGCTCATCAATGAATTTGTTAAAGCTGCAGGACACAAAATTAATGCACAGAAATGTCTTGCATTCCTATACACTAATGATGAAAAATCTGAAAGAGAAATTAAGGAAACACTCTCATCTACCACTGCAATAAAAAGAATAAAATACCAAGGAATAAACCTACCTAAGGAGACAAAAGACCTGTATGCAGAAAACTATAAGACAGTGATGAAAGAAATTAAAGACAATACAAACAGATGGATAGACATACCACGTTCCTGGATTGGAAGAATCAATATTGTGAAAATTAGTATACTACCCAAAGCAATCTACAGATTCAATGCAATCCCTATCAAATTACCAATGGCATTTTTTTACAGAACTAGAACAAAAAAAGACAGTCTCTTCAATAAGTGGTGATGGAAAAACTGGACAGCTACATGTAAAAGAATGAAATTAGAACACTCCCTAACACCATACACAAAAATAAACTCAAAATGGATTAGAGATCTAAATGTAAAACTGGACACTAATAAACTCCTAGAGGGAAACATAGGAAGAACACTCTTTGACATAAATCACAGCAAGATCTTTTTTGATCTACCTCCTAGAGTAATGGAAATAAAAACAAAAATAAACAAATGGGACCTAAT
>NC_041231.1:59687605-59696226 GCF_002837175.3 Physeter macrocephalus
AAAGGGAACCCTCTTGCACTGTTGGTGGGAATGTAAATTGATACAGCTACTATGGAGAACAGTATGGAGGTTCCTTAAAAAACTAAAAATGGAATTACCATATGACCCACCAATCCCACTACTGGGCATATACCTGGAGAAAACCATAATTCAAAAAGAGTCATGTACCACAATGTTCACTGCAGATCTATTTACAATAGCATGGTCATGGAAGCAACCTAAATGCCCATCGACAGATGAATGGATAAAGAAGATGTGGTACATATATACAATGGAATATTACTCAGCCATAAAAAGGAACGAAACTGGGTCATTTGTAGAGACGTGGATGGATCTAGAGACTGTCATACATAGTGAAGTAAGTCAGAAAGAGAAAAACAAATATCGTATATTAATGCATATATGTGGAATCTAGAAAAATGGTACAGATGAACCAGTTTGCAAGGCAGAAATAGAGACACTGATGTAGAGAACAAACGTATGGACACTAAGGGGGGAAAGCGGCAGAGGGTGGGGGTGGTGGTGTGATTAATTGGGAGATTGGGATTGACATATATACACTAACAAGTATAAAACGGATAATTAATAAGAACCTGCTGTATAAAAGAATAAATAAAATAAAATCCAAAAAAAGAAAAAAAAGCCTAGGCACACAGACACATACCTACACCTTTCCAAAAATAAAGTCAAAATAGATCATAGACCTGAACGCAAAATGCAAAATTATAAAACTTCTAGAAGAAAACTTAAAAGCATGATCCATGAAAGAAAAAACTGCTAAGTTGGACTCTATTAAAACCAAAAATTTCTCTGCAAAAGACACTGCTAAGAGTTTGAAAAGACAAGTTACAGACTGGGAGATTATATTTGTAAAACACATATCAGAGAAAGGTCTTGTATCTAAAATATGTGAAGAACTCTCAAAATTCAACAATTTAAAAATAAACAACCCAATTTTAAAAGTGGGCAAAAGATCTGAACAGACACCTCACCAAAGAAGATATACAGTTGGCAAATGAGCATATGAAAAGATGCTCCACATCATATGTCATTAGGGAGTTACAAACTAGAACAACATTGAGATACCACTGCATACCTATTTGAATAACTAAAACCCAGAAAACTGTTGATACTAATAGCTGGTGAGGATGCTGAGTAACAGGAACTCTTATTCATTGCTGGTGGGGATGCAAAATGTACAGTCACACCAGAAGTCAGTTTGTCATTTCCTTACAAAGTTAAACATAACCTTATTATATGATTCACCAATTGTGCTCCTAGGTATTTACCCAACTTATTTGACAAATTATGTCCATAAGTGCAAAAACCTGCACAAAAATGTTTATAGCATCTTTATTCAGAATTGGTAAAAACTAGAAGCAATAAATAAATTGTGATGTATCCACACAGTGGCATAATATAAAGCAATAAAAAATAAGCTATCAAGACATGGAATGACACAGATGAATCTTAAATGCATATTGCTAATGAAAAAAGAAAAGCCATCCTAAAAAGCTACATAGTATGTTTCAAATTATATGACATTCTTGAAAAGTCAAAAGTATGGCAACAGTAAAAAGATCAATGGTTGCCAGGGTGCTGGAAAGGGTATACTGAGTAGGTAAAGCACCGAAGAATTTTTATCTTGGTAAACCTATTTTGTACAAAAAACTAACACACTATTGTGAAGCAATTATACTCTAATAAAGATCTATAAAAAAAGAAGAATGTAATAGTAGATACATGTCACTATGCATTTATCAAAACCCATACAACTTTACAGCACAAAATGTTACCTTAATATATAGAAATTATTAACAAATCATTTAGGAGGTTGGGAGATCCCAGGATGGCAAGCTAAAAGTGATATAGCAATCCAAATGTATTACAAACATATGATACAGTCTCACCACAGGTGGGAAAAAACAGTGCTAACCTAAGTAACTTTGGAAAGAACTAGGATCTGTAAGACTAAAGACGAAATATTAAACTGTGCATAAGTACTGTACTCCAGTTGATAAAGATTTTTCCCATTGGTTACAGATTAACAATTTTGATAGTACTATAAATGTTTACTGGTATTGAACAATTAAGAAAATGAATGGCAGAGTGTGGGACCAGGTTTCTCACTGTTGGAGTGGGAGGTTAGTTAGCAACAAGCAAGAGGAGAAGGCAAAAATGATCCATGTGGCAAGGGATTAGAGTTGGAGACATCAGTGTGAACTCATGTTCAGCTTAATATAGATACAAATGGTTACACATAGAAATAGTTACAGATATTTATGTATAGTCAGGTTGGTATACACACATATATGTACCTGCTCTGTCAGCTTAGTGTATTTAAAATAAATGAGACCCCAGTAGCAAAGAGCACACCCAGCACCCAGACATTGGTTTCTAACACCATTCTCCAATAAATGGAAGCAGGGCTCCTTGGAGAAACGGCTGATTTTAGGACCGAGGTAGGAAATATATAAGATGAGTTTGGAGCATTTTATAGTGCTAGAAAGTAAGAAGGTGCTCCAAAAAGAATATTCAGAAACATACACGGTAATGGGAGTATGTCAAAGGGAAACAGGAGCCAACTGGAAGCTCCTAATGACCGAAGCTGGAACAATTTGAGCACAAAATAAAGTAGCATTGGATTATAACCAAAGCAGAAAATAAGTAACCATGAGTCCATAATGATATAACTAAAAGATTGACTAATAAATGGGAGACAAGAGCTAAATCTCCTTTGTAAAAGAATTCCAAATAAGATATGTAGATATGCTGCCCTCCAGGGGGTGGAGCAAAACGCCCCACTCATGAAGTGTGGGCTGCATTGTAGCGACTTCCTTCCAAACAGCACAGTATGGAAAGGGGGAAAAAGGTAACTTTACAGTGGAGAATCCTGACAAACACTCCCTCAGTCAGGCGAACAAAGTTAACATTAACAATGATGTCATGCTGATAATATGCACCTTTGATATGATGTGAGGAAAGTGGTATTTACCTCTGTCGTCTTCCTCTCCAAAACCCATAATGCCAGTCTAATCATGAGAAAAATGGCACACAAACCCCAGCTGAGGAGCACTCTACAAAATCTGACCAGCACTCCACAAGGGTATCCAAACCAAGAAAGGGCTGAAAAACCCCACAGCCCAGAGGAGCCAAAGTAGACATGACTAATAAATGTAATGTGGTATCTTAGATGAAATCTTGGAACAGAAAAAAGGTAAAAACTAAGGAAATTATATTAATTTTTAAAAAATGATATCCTCTTTTAAAGCTCTCAGCACAGAACCTGGTTTGTAACCAGTGTTATCTGTATATTAGGTATTAGAACATCATGTGGATGAAGAAGAGGAGGAAGAATTAAGTATAAGAGCAGTTGGGGAAAGAGGTTGGGGATTATAAATTCTGCTACATTCAGAGAGAGACAGTTATCAGGCCAACAGACAGTTATTGAAGTCATGGCAAAGTATACAATTGCTAAGGACAATTTCCAAGTACAGAACCTGGGAGACATATTATACACAAGGTAGACAGAGAAGGAATAATTTGGAAAAGAGACTTATTAGGAGGTGGTAAGAGAAGCAAAATAGGATCATGGTTCAGAAACAAAGGAAACAGAGTCTCCCAGGAAGGATGGTGTCAAGAGTTTTAATGCTACATAAGATTGGGACAGATGAAAACTATATATAGATTTGTCTGTGACCCCAGCTAGAACCATTTTAGAAGGGTTGAACTGGGAATGGAACTTGAAGGAGTAAAGGCAGTGAAACATGAACCCCTAGGGCAATGAAAGTATGGGAAGAAATGTGACATTGTGTCAAGATGCAGTAGGTAATGGCAGTGTCTTTATTACAATATTTAAGATGAGCACTTTGGAAAGAAAACAATAGAAGATACAGGAAAGATGGTGTAACTAACAGAGTAAGGTCTGTGAGGGGGCATGAGAGGAAATGATCCAGTTCCCAGCTGAAGCCGTTAGCCTTGGAGAGGAGGGTAACCCATCTTCCTCTAAGACAGGCAAGAAAGAAGCAAGGATGAGTACTAATATGGCCTGCTGCTACTGATTTTGATAATGGTGATGATGATGATGATGGTGGTGGTGATGATGGTGGTAATGATGATGATGATGATGATGGTGGTGGTGGTGATGATGGTGGTAATGATGATGATGATGATGATTTTGATGATGATGGTAGTGATGGTGGTAATGACGCTGATGACGATGTGGTGATGATGATGGTGATGATTTTAATAATGGTGGTAATGGTGATGATGGTGGTGGTGATATTGATGATGGTGGTGGTGACAATGGTGGTGATGGTAATGATAATGATGGTGATGATTTTGATGATGATGATAGTGATGGTGGTGATGATGGTGATGATAGCTGCAGCTCCATTTATTGAGCTATTCCTTTGTGCTCTGTATTGGATGTCTCACTCATAGCATCACCCCTGGAGGCATGTACTATTGTTACTTTCACTGGACTCAGCTAGGTTAAATAACTTGCCCAAACTGCTAAGTGGCAGAACTTCACTGCTCCTCCCAATACTCTCCTCAGAATATTTCAGATCTTGTCCCGTTTTTGGTGGCAAGCAGTGTGTCTACATTTTCTCCCAGCCCACAAGAGAGAAATAAAGGGTACTCTGGTTCATCTCTAAAGTGCTGTGGAGCCTGCATGAGTCACGTGTCGTCTCTGAGACTCAGTCTTTCTGTGGAATGAACAGCTGGAACTAGATGAATCGTTTCAGATTGTTCCTACCTCCAACATTCTTTGATCACTTTTAAAGCTCCTGAAAGACTTGGGAAGGCTAGGTGTACCACCTAGCTGTAAAATCTTTCATAGCTTTTATAGTGAAGAATTGTGGCTCACTCAACCCAGAGGTTAGTAAACTTTCTCTGTGAAGGGTCAGAGAGTAAATATTTTAGCTCTTTCCAGCGAAATGGTGTCTGCCACCATGACTCAGCTCTGTAATCACAGTAGAGAAAGCAGTCTTGGACAATACATAAGTGAATGAATGTGGCTGTATTCCAATAAAACTTTATTCACAAAAACAGGCTGTGAGCTGGATTTGGCCCATGAACTGCAGTTTGCTAACTCCTACAACTTTGGAGCTGTGGCCATTAATACCACCTCTCTTCTATTTAGAGTATGACTTCAGGTAAGTCAGTCAAGCTTGCCTCAAATCAGTAAGCTACAGACCACAGGAGGGGAAAAAATCAAGGGCATTTACCTTCGGTGAAAACAGGAGGCAAAGCTACTAACTTTAGTGTTAGTAAAACAATGGAAACAGACTTAGGAATATCACACAGTATGGCGAGGCCAGATGTTCTTCCTTTCCAGTAATAAATAAGAAAAAATAGAATGAAACTGCACCAAGAGTTATTTAAGTTTAGAAAGAAAGAAAAAAAAAAAGAATGATTGCCTATGAAATACCATGCTGTCCTCTAAAGTAGAGGATTTGGCTTCTCTGTATATCTTCAAGAATTAAATAGATAATGATGTGATTGTTAAATCATCAGAAATAGGTCCAGACGGGAACTGATAGAAGGAAGTGAATTTGGAGCCCTCTTTCCTCAGCCTATGAAACTGACAAGGCCCTTCATTGCAGTGCACCACCACAGACACCTAGTCACATCCAAAGTATCCATTCAGCCCCTCTGACACTCCCATTTACATGGGGACAAGCTGATTTCATCCCCACCTCCAGGGGAACTGTGATCTGGCCTAAGCCAGTCAAGCAAGATGATGAGAAGGAGTCTCAGGCTGATTCAGAAATGAAGAAACATGGGCACAGGCACCTTGTCTGGACAGGGCCAGGTGTAGACAGGGGGCCTGGAAACACTGCATCTGTTTGAGGGAAGCCAGGCCGAAGGGCATGGAAGCACCGGGGTGGGCAGGCAGGCCAGGAGTCAGGAGAGTCACGAGCAGTGAAGTCAGGGTCCCCATTACACCATGGCTTCTGGATCAAGGGTCACTTGAAGACTGCTCTACTTTCGGCTTTGGACGGTTACATCACTGATACATCCCCTCTGCTGTCTGAGCCAGAGCTGGTTTGACTATTACTTTCAAAGATTCCACCCTAACTGTTACATATTCTCTCCCTGATTTGTATCTGTAGCATTTTTTAGGCAAGGAGATGAATGTTTAAAACGATCCTAACACTTTTATCTACTTTTAAAGTACTTTCCTAAACTTTACATTGTTTTTCAAGCACAATAGGCAAATGATCACCTTCTTGTCACTGTGGTTCCAACTGGTCAGCAACTCATTTCTTCCACAGCTTGTGAAAGCAAAAGACAGACTAGCTTGAAGTCCCCTCCCCTTTCATCTGATCAGAAAAGAGTGATCATAATTCAAAGTCTTGTCCTCATGAGAGAACTGCCTCTTGCTAATCAGTTCTGTCTTCCAGTCTCTAAGCTCCCACCTCAGAGAACCTCTGAGTGAATGCATGGTTTCCACCCCTAGAGAACCCCATCCAAGGGCAAGAAATAAGATACTAGGAATCTTTATGTCTTAGGGCACCAGAAAAGAGATTTCTGATTTGGAATGAGGGGAAGGGGCTAGAAAATATCAGGCTGTGCTGTTTTGTGTTCTCCCTGCCTTCTATTTTTAGTTTCCTCCAGGAACTGAAGGACCACAGGAAATTTTTAGTGTTCAGCATATTGGATACTTTATATGAACATAAAAACAAGCACAGGGCTTCCCTGGTGGCGCAGTGGTTGAGAGTCCGCCTGCCGATGCAGGGGACACGGGTTCGTGCCCCGGTCCGGGAAGATCCCACATGCTGCGGAGCGGCTGGGCCCGTGAGCCATGGCCGCTGAGCCTGCGCGTCCGGAGCCTGTGCTCCGCAACGGGAGAGGCCACAACAGTGAGAGGCCCGCGTACCACAAAAAAAAAAAACAAAAAAACAAGTACAGGACAGCCTATTGGCCATCATAACATTCCTCCCTTGCTGACCAGCAGCAAAACAAAGATAATGTATGACCAGCCTCTCCGATCCATTCATCTTCTCAAGATATGCCAGATTCCTAACCTGGAAAGATGCACGACAGTGAAAATCCATCTTTTAAATGTCATTGAAATAAGGCTACTACTTCAAACACAAAGTCGTCTTTTTTCCTTCACTATTACTAAGGAAAACTTTTCCAAATGGCATGCCCTCCTAAAAACTCACATATAGAGAGAACAGGCCCACTACAAAAGTACGCATGTCTCTACGTGCCCAGAATATAAAGGGAATCAAGTAGGCCAAGTGGAAAGCAAACAGGAAAGTCAGTGGAAAGCAGACACAGGGACCTCAAAGGTAAACCTGGCTTCTTAAGTTCTGTTTCTGATGAACTTTCTTGGGATTCTATGCCTGTGAGAGAACGTAAAACACTGGAAAAGGAGGGCAAACAGTCTCAAAGCATAAAAAGGTGCCCAGTGGGTCTCTCAGACTCTGGCTGCAGCTTCTGCTTCTACCTGTTCTGATCCATCCATCCCCCTCCCCATCACACTATCTTTTCCTTCATCTCTTCCAAGGGTAATAAGCTCATCTACCAATGGCCCTGTCCTCTGGTGCCCGTGGGGCCTGAAATCCCATCAGCGTTATTCTTGTATTACTTTTTCTTTCCTACGGGAACACAAGGGAGTAATGTTATAGCCATTATTCTAAGCAAGGAAGGCCAAAAGCCATGGTGCCTTTTCTTCGATATATCTTCATGCTTGCTTTAAGAAAGAAGAAATAATGTTTGCAAATACCCTGCTGGAAATTCTTTGTATAAGAATCCTACCTGCTTTAACTTTATTTCTTCCTAAATAGTTTAGAGAAGAACTTTCTCCGTTATATCCGCCCCCAACCCTGCCCCTCCAAAAATCATACAAGGACATCATGGGTCAAAGTCACAATTGGATTATGGTTAAAATTATTTCCAAGAGCCCATACCTCTGACACCAAAAATAAAATTATAAAAGGTCCATTGGGATTATTGAAAAGATCCACCTATGGAAGAAAGCTGAAAGAATTTGGAGGATTACACAAATACTTTGTGAATCTAGCCAACAGTATGTCCTATATTCATATTCTTCAATTCTTTTTCCTTAGCCCTTTTTATCAGTGGACACACAACTATGCTAAGCATTTTACACATATTTTTTCATATAAATATTCCATCAACATATTTGCCATTTTAAATAGCTTTCTATCCTTAAGGACAGAAGAGAGATACACATGACAACTGTCCCACATACACACATATACACGCATATTTGCATATACAACTCTTCTTCTCCTTACAAGGAATGAAGCAACTTCAAACAAAAAGCTGAAGATAATGGGAAATGATGACGTTTTCTCTTCCCAGTCTGCATCTCTGCATCCCCACAGATAAACCAAATCACAAAGTTGGTTTCTTTACTTACTCTCATGAAAGACAAAATGGTGCAAGTGTAGCATTTTCCAACTATAGCTCTATGTTAGAACCTCCAAGAGGATCTTTGAAAGAATATTAATACCTGGGCCCCACTCCTGGAGATTCTGATGTAATTGGTTGAGTGGAAAGGGCCTTAAATATAGAGTCAGATGGGCTTCCTGGTGGTGCAGTGGTTGAGAGTCCGCCTGCCGATGCAGGGGACACGGGTT
>NC_041231.1:59696370-59766110 GCF_002837175.3 Physeter macrocephalus
AGAGAGAGAGAGAGAGAGACAGAGAGAGAGAAAGACAGAGAGAGAGTCAGATGGACCTGTATTTGAGTTCCTTCTCGATCACTATGAAGTATATACCCTTGGGTAAGTCACTGAAATTCTCTGCCTCAGTCTTCTAATCTGGACAACGGGAATGGTCTTACAGAGAGAATCAGAGATAATATACACAAAATTCCCAGCATACTCCCTGGCAAACAGTACATCTCCAAAAAGGGCAGCTTATTATTATTCATACTCACTAGTCTTCATGTTTCCTGACAGTAAAACAGAAACCAAAGTAAAAGAGAAGGCTATGCAGCCTTCAAGGATTCAAACATGTTTTAAATGTCATGCTGTTTAGGAACTATGTCCATGAAAAATTGTACATGATCTGAAATACTATTGTGACATCTTAAAGAGGTAATACAATTCAGTGCTAAGCAATGATGTATTCTGACTCTTTTATCACACATTTCTTTTTATTAAATGTCTTTATCTAATTTAACACAAATATATTAACTGCCTGGGTTTTTACATGACCAATGTTTTTTTAACCACAATCGAGTATAATAGAAAGCTCTTTAATGTTTATTTAACAGTAGAGCATTACTTGTGTGTAAACAAAGCCTGAAATTAGTGGTCTCTTGCATAATGGTATTGTTCTTTATTTTTACTTCCTAAGTTACATATGAATTTATGCTGCATACAAATCCGCGTGGATATAAGCTGGACACATTACCAAGATGCTATTAAGCTGTCATGGTCTGATAGTGCTCAGTGTCATCTCCTTTGTGTGGTGCCTTGCTACCAAATGCCTCCAATGCAAAATGTGTGACTACAAAGATCAGGTACAAACAGGAAGAAGACAAACATGTGCAAATGTGGGGGGACATCTTTTCCTTTCGGTACATTGACCTGAATTACAAACTGAGTGTTTTTGCTAAAGCAATCCCACGTTTCTATAAACACATCCCTCTAGTAGAAGAATACCAAAGAAAAAGATGCAAAAAGAGGTACGTTGATGACACCATAGGTCCTGACTTCTACAGGACGGCATATTCTTCCTCCTTTTCAGAGAAAAAGTTCCAGCCCTGTTACTAAAAGTGAAAATGAAGAATCCACAAGAAGAAAGGGTGTAGCTGGTGTGCAGAATCTGAGCACTCAGGCTCACGGGAAAGGGAGAAAGGGGACAATGGTCGTTCTCCATCCTCACATTCTAGACACTGGAAGGAATAAAAAGGGTACTGGGAAAAGTGCCCCGAGGCACCACCCCAAATGTTTTCAATTACTATTCTGAACATTCATGAGCATCAAAAACATGCTATGCTGAACACAGTCTTTGGTATGTATCAATCAAAAGCACACTTTTTTACAAATGAACAGTGGGAAAAAAGCTGCAACTCTGGCATCTTTATGCCTCCTGATTCTTTTCTCTGGGAAAATATTGCTTTTAATTGATGTTTGTTCTTATAATGGACTCGAGCCTTTGAGGTCTTACTGCTTAGAGCGCTCTTAATGTACAGTCAATCTACACAGAAAGTTTGTGCTGATTATATGCAGCTCAAAGGATTTCAAATCATCTCCCTAGAAGCTTTGCCTTTCTCGTCAGAATTCCCAGATGAATTTCCTGGAGGCTGATTTTCAACAGAGTCTCCTGTCGGAAATGGATTTTGCACAGAAGTGAGATGCATCAAAAGCGGTGAGGGAGATGGCTCTGATTCCACCACACGGAGGAACCAAAGCAGCCTCTTCCCAGACACCAGCAGTGTTGTGCAGGCATGAAGCACTCCCTCACCCTTCTCCCCTGTGCTTTCCTGGCCATTTTTCCCTCTGGTTTCATCCTTCACATTTGGCTGGGCTTATTTCAGAGGTCCTGGGGCCCTCTCTCTTGGAATTTCTACTAAATTCACTGGATTCGTTTGGTGTGCAGCTTTCTTGTACCTCTTCAGCATTTGGTGGGGTTAATTCTTTTTTGGGGGGGGTCCTTATTACTACTTTATTTTTTATTTAATTTTTATTTTATCTTAGAGCATAGTTGATCTACAACATTGTGTTAGTTTCAGGTGTACAGCAAAGTGATTCAGTTATACACATACATATACCTTTTCTTTTTCAGATTCTTTTCCCATAGAGGTTATTAAAATTATTGAATAGAGTTCCCTGTGCTATACAGTAGGTCCTTGTTGATTATCTATTTTATGTATAGTAGTCTGTATATGTTATGATGGGGTTAATTCTTAAAAATGTGTTCATGCCAATGCAATGCCACATGTAGGCCTCAGTCTCTTTGGGGTCCTTCCCCTGCACCCTCATGTGTGGGGTCTGTACCAGCCCTCTCCCATCTCACCCAACATGAAGAATGACTGAAATAGAAAACACAGTATCAATGATGCAGGAGGAGTGGCCAAGATGGTGGAGTAGGAAGACCCTGAGCTCACCTCCTCCCTTGAGTACCAAAATCACAGTTACCTACAGAGCAACTATTGATGAGAATGACCTAGAGACTAGCAGAAAAGAGTTCCCACGACAAAAGCAGGAACCACAATAAGATGAGTAGGAAGGGCAGAGATGCTATACCACAAGACCCCAGGAGGGCAACCCACAAACAAGAGGAAAATTACAACTGCAGATTCTCTCCAAGGAGCAAGCCCCGCAGGCTCCCCAGCCTGGGGGTCCTGCACCAGGGAGCCCCCAGAACATTGGGCTTTGAAGGCCAGCAGGGCTTGTGTACAGAATACTGCAAGAGCTATAGGACAGAGACTCCTCTGTGAGCACACACAAAATCTCACACACTCAGAGACCCAGCACAGAGGCAGGAATTTGAAAGGAGCCTGGGTCAGATGCCCTTGCTGATCTTGGAGAGACTCCTGAGAGGAAGGAGGCATCAGGACTCCACCAGGGACACACATGCTAGTGGCAGCCATTTCTGTCAGCTTGTTCTACCACGAGGAGACTGGTGCTGGAAAGAGCCATTTTGCCCTCTAGCTTTTTAGTGCCCTGGGCTTACTCGCCTACCAGCCAGTCAGCACCAGTCCCAGGACACCCAGGCCAAGCAGCCAGCTGCATGGGGTCTCAGCATCACTCACCAGGGGAATGGTACCAGCCGCAGGCTCCCCCAGGTCCCCAATCAAGTAGTTTCAGGACTATTGTGACAGCACTGCTCGCCAGCAGCCAACAGCCTCCACAGGAGGCAGGACCTGACAGCCAACTGGCCAGGGACCAGCCCCACCTACCACCATGCCCACAGTAGTCAACCCCACCATCACAGAAGGACCCATGCAGCTCACACAGATGACACTCTTATATCATGTCACTCTGAGGACCAGAGGGGAGTGTGCTGCTAGACCCCATAAAATGTGTCCTACACAAGGCCACTTCTCCAAGATTGGGAAACATGACTGACCTACGACACAGAGAATTAGGCAAAATGAGGTGACAAAGGAATATGTCCCAAATAAAGAAACAAGATAAAACCCCAGAAGAAGAACTAAGTGAAGTGGAGATAAGCAATCTACCCAATAAAGAGTTCAAGGTAATGACTGTAAAGATGCTCTAAGAACTTGGGAGAAGAATAAATGAACACAGTGAAAAGTTTAACAAAGAGTTAGAAAATATAAAGAAGAACCAGAAGAGCTGAAGAAATAAAATTGAAATAAATAATAAACTAGAAGAAAACAATAGTAGATTAGATGATAAAGAGGAACGGATCAGCAAACTGGAAAAAAGAGTAATGGAAATTACCCACACTGAAAAGAAAAAATTTTTTTTTAAATTTTTTAATTAGGACAGTTTAAGAGACCTTTGAGACAACATCAAGCATAGTAACATTTGCATTATAGGGGTTCCAGGAGAAAAGAAAGAGAAAAGGGCAGAGAATGTATTTGAAGTGATAGTAGTTGAAAACTTCCCTAACCCAGAAAATGAAATAGACATCCAGTTCCAGGAAGCACAGAGAGTCCCAAACAAGATCAACTGAAAGAGATGAACACCAAGACACACTGTAATTAAAATGGCAAAAATGAAAGATAAAGAGAGAATATTAAAACAGCAAGGAAAAAGCAACAAGTTACATACAAGGGAACTTCCATAAGACCAACAGGTCACTTCAGCAGAAACTTTGCGGTCCAGAAGGGAGTGTCACGATATATTTAAAATGATGAATGGAAAAAAACCTACAAGAAGAATACTCTACCCATCAAGGCTACCATTCAGATTTGAAGAAGAGATAAAGAGATTTATAGACAAGCAAAAGCTAAGAGTTCAGCACCATTAAGCCAGCTCTACAAGAAATATTAAAGAGACTTCTCTAAGTGAAAAAAAAAAAAAAGACCACAACTAAAATAAGAAAATTATGAAAGGAAAAATATCATTTGTAAAGGCAAATCTCATTTTTGGGGTAAATCTCAAAAGTAGAGATAGTAGATCGACCACTTAAAAAGGTGTTAGGAAGCTTAAAAAACAAAAGTAGTAAAATCGTCTATATCCAAAATAAGTAGTTAAGGGATACACAAAACAAAAAGATGTAAAATATGATGCCAAAACATTAAATGTTGAGGAAGGGTAAAAATGCAGGGTTGTTAGAATGCGTTCAAACTCAAGAGATGATCAACTTAAAGTAATCATATATATATTATCTTATATATTTAGTTTGATATGTATATGGTTGCTATATATAAAGCTCATGGAAACTACAAACCAAAAATCTATAACAGATACACACACATAAAGAAAAAAACCCAAACATAACATTAAGTTAGTCATCAAATCATAAGGGAAGAGAGCAAAAGAAGAAAGAAACAAAAAAGAACCACAAAAACAGCCCCAAAACAATTAACAAAATGGAAATAAGTATATACCTATCAATAATTATTTTAAATATAAATGGACTAAATGCTCTAATCAAAAGACATAAACTGCCTGAATGGATAAAAAAGCAAGACCCATATATGTGCTTCCTATAAGAGAGTCACTTCAGATCTGAACACACACACAGACTGAAAATGAGGGGATAGAAAAATGTATTCAATGAAAATGGAAACAAAAAAAAAGCTGGGGTAGCAATACTTATACCAGACAAAACAGACTTTAAAACAAAGGCTGCAACCAGAGACAAAGAGGACATTACATATGATAAAGGAATCAATCCAACAAGAAGATATAACAATTGTAAATATTTATTCACCCAACATAGGAGCACCTAAATACATAAAGCAAAAATTAACAAACATAAAGGAAGAAATTGAGAGTAATGCAATCATAGTACAGGACTATAACACCTCATTTATATCAATGGACAGATCTTCCAGAGAGAAAATCAATAAGGAAACACTGGCCTTAAACAACACATTAAATCAGATGGATATATATATATATATATATATATATATGACATTCCATTCAAAAGCAGCAAAATACCCATTCTTTTCAAGTGCACATGGAACATTTTTCAGAATCAATCACATGCTAGGCCACAGAACAAGTCTCAGTAAATTTAAGAAGATGGAAATCATATCAAGCATCTTTTCTGACCACAATGCTATGAGACTAGTTGAGACAATGGTATAAGAAAACAACTGCAAAAAACACAAACAAGTGGAGGCTAAACAATATGCTACTAAACAACCAATGAGTCAGTGAAGAAATCAAAGAGGAAAGCAAAGAATACCTGGAGACAAATGAAAATGGAAACAAAATAATCCCAAATCTAGGGTCACAGAAAAAGCAGTTCTAAGAGGGAAGTTTATAACGATACAAGTCTACCTCAGGAAACAAGAAAAATCTCAAAAGAAAAAAAAATAATCTTTACACCTAAAAGAACTAGAAAAAGGACAAACTAAATCCAAAGTCAATAGAAGGAATGACATAATAAAGATCAGAGTAGAAATAAATGAAATAGAGAAAAAAAACAGAAAAGATCAATAAAACTAAGAGATGATTCTTTGAAAAGATAAACAAAACTGATAAACCTTTAGCCAGACTCATCAAGAAAAAAAGAGAGGGCCCAAATTAATAAAATCAGAAATGAAAGAGAAGTTACAAGCAACACCGCAGAAATACAAAGGATCACAAGAAACTACTATGTACAATTATACACCAAAAAGATGGACAACCTAGAAGAAATGGATAAATTCTTAGAAACACACAGTCTCACATGACTGAATCAGGAACAAATGCAAAACGTGAACAGACCAATTACCAGTAATGAAATTGAATCATTAATTTTAAAAAATCCCAACAAAGAAAGTCCAGGACCAGAGAGTCTCACAGGTGAATTCTACCAAACATTTAAAGAAGAGTTAATGCCTATCCTTCTCAAACTGTTCCAAAAAACTATAGAGGAAGAAAGGTCCAAACTCATTCTGTGAGGCCAGCACCCTGATAACCAAAACGAGACAAAAACACCACAGAAAAATAAAAATTACAGCCCAATAGCACTGATGAACATTAATGCAAAAATCCTCAACAAATTATTAGCAAACCGAATCCAACAAGACATTAAAAGGATCATACACCATGATCCATGATCATCACTGGGATTTATTCCAGTGATGCAAGGATGGTTCAATATCCACTAATCAGTCAGTGTGATGCACCACATCAACAAAGTGAAGAAAAAGAAACATATGATCATCTCAGTGGATGAAGAAAAAGCTTTTGACAAAAGTCAACATCCATTTATGATAAAAACTCTCAACAAAGTGGGTATAAAGGAATCAAACCTCAACATAATATAGGCCATATATGATAAGCCTTCAGCTAACATAATACTCGACAGTAAAAGCTGAGAAACAAACCTGCACTTATATGGTCAATTAATCTACAACAAAGAAGACAACAGTATACTATGGGGAAAAGAGCTTCTTTAGTAAATGGTATTAGGAAACTGAACAGCTACATGCAGAAGAATCACACTGGACTACTTTTCCACACCATGTACAAAAATAAATTCTAAATGGATTAAGGACTTAAATGTAAGACCTGAAAACATAGAACTCCTAGAAGAAAACATAGCCAATAAGCTCTTTGACATCTGTCTTAGCCATACATTTTTTGGCTATGTCTCCTCCGGCAAGGGAAACAAAAGCAAAAATAAACAAAAGGGACTACATCAGACTGAAAAGCTTTTGTATATCAACACAACAAAAAGACTGCCTACTGAATGGGGGAATACATCTGCAAACTATATACCTGATAAGGGGTTAATATCCAAAATACACAAATAACTCATACAATTCAACATCAAAAAAAAAGGATTTAAAAATAGGCAAAGGACTTGAATAGACAGATTCCAAAGAAGACATACAGATGGCCAACAGACACATGCTCAATATCACTAATCATCAGGAAATCCAAGTCAAAACCACCATGAGATATCACCTCACACCTGTCATAATAGCCATTATTAAAAAGACAACAAGTAACAAATACTATCAAGGATGTGGAGTAAAGGGAACTCTCATGCACTATTGGTGGGAATGTAAATTGTTGCAGCCACTGTGGAAAACAGTATGGAGAGTCCTCAAAAAAAATAAAAATAAAAATAGGACTACCATACAATCCAGCAATTCCAATTCTGTGTATAGTTAAAAAAAAAACCCTCAAGATCATTAATTTGAAAAGAAATATGCACCCCTATGCTCACTGAAGAATTATCTACAGTAGCCAAGATACGGAAGCAAGCTAAGTGCCCATCAAAAGATGAATGAAAAAAGAATGTGTGATATATATATGTGTGTGTGTGTGTGTGTGTGTGTGTATGTGTGTGTGTGTGTATATATATATATATGAAGAATGAAATCTTGCTACTTGCAACAACATGGATGGACCTAGAGGGAATATGCTAAGTGAAATAACTCAGAGAAAAACAAATACCATACGATTTCACTTATGTGGAATCTAAAAAACAAAACAAATGAACAAACATAACAACAGAAATAGAGTCATACATACAGAAAATAAACACAGGGGACAGGGATAGGGAGATGAGTGAAATAGGTGATGGAAATTAAGAGGTACAAACTTTCGGTTACAAAATAAATGAGTCATAAGGATGAAATGTATAGCATGGGGAATATAGTCAATAATAATGTAATATATTTGTATAGTAACAGATGGTGACTAGACTTACTGTGGTGATCATTTGTAATATATCAAAATATTGAATCACTATATTGTATAACAAGAACTAACAGAGTGTTGTCGGTCAATTATACTTCCAAAACAAACAAACAAATTTATAGAAAAAGAGATCAGATTTGTTGCTACCAGAGGCAGGACATAGGGGAGGGGGAATCGGATGCAGGTGGTCAAAAGGTATAAAGGTAAGATAAATAAGTACTAGGGATGTAATGTACAACATGATTAATATAATTAACACTGATGTATGTTATACATGAAAGAAGTTAAGAGAGTATATCCTAAGAGTTCTCATCACAAGGAAAACATTTTTTTCTTTTTCTCTTATTTTGTATCTATATGAGATGATGGATGTTCACTAAACTTGTGGTAATCATTTTATGATGTTTGTAAGTCAAATTATTATGCTGTACTTCTAAAACTTATACAGTGCTGAATGTCAATGATATCTCAATAAAACTGGAAGAAAAAAAGAAAAGAAATCATATTATCTAATTCAACAGGATACACAGGAGGCAGGAAACACTCTCTTTTACCTAAGTCTAGAAAGTATCTTCCTAATAGAAAAGGTTATAACCACAGAGATAAACCAATTATAAGGAAGATTATTTTTTTTAATTTTTTAAGTTTTCTTTCCCTAATCATCCTATCTGAATCATAAACATGGCTCCAATTTCTGGCTTGCGCTTTTAATGTTCATAGCTTCCCATATTTTATACACACACACACACACACACACACACACACACACACACACACACACCAGCCACTGTATCTGGCTCAATGCGTCATTTGATTTCATGTCTTGGAACACCAAGATGTACTCAACTCAGGCAGCCCAACTGCCCTAGTGCAAGATCAGGCTTAGGAGTAAGGGGAAAGCAAAAGGGATGGGGAAGTAGTTTAAATTCCAATAAAGGAGCAGAAAGCTGGAAACATTACTTGGATCCCACCCCCTACAGCTTTCTAAACATTTTGGTATTTCTACAAAATAATGGATATTGTAAATCAAAGTCAGGAATCCAAATACTACAGAGGCCCAGGAGATAAGTGATGGATCCTGAGTCAGGGGCCTTGGGTGGTCGCAGCACAGGGCACTGTGCGATCCAGAAACATTCTCCACTATCCGATGGCATTTGTCTTGGCTTTTGTCCCACTGCAATATACCCTGCACTTGCTATATAATAGAATTCCTGAAAGTTCACCCTTGGCCCAGTGTGTTATGAATATTCTATCTGGGCAGGCGCAGAGTGAATTCTAACATCCAGCTGGGAACTCCAGCTTCCACGTCTCCTTCTTTCTTGCCAGCTTCAGGTCTTTGCTCAAATGTCCCTTTTCAGGCAGACCTTCCCTGACCTCCTCTGCCAGCAATTCCCCTTCCCTTCTCTACTCTTCTCCATAGTTCTTCTCATCTGACTTAATATAACTGTTATTTATGTGTCTGCTTCTCCTTCCTTTAGGAAACAATCTTTGTAAGGGTAGAAATTCTGTCCATTTTTTTCACTGCTCTATCTTCAGCACCCAGAATGGTAGCTGGCACAGAGCAGATGCTCATATACTTGTGGGTCAGATGAAAGACTTCATCCTTGACCGGGAGATGTCAAGAGTAACTGGCCCCATCCGGGTCTTTTTTTTTTTTTTTTTTGCGGTACGTGGGCCTCTCACTGTTGTGGCCTCTCCCGTTGCGGAGCACAGGCTCCGGACGCACAGGCTCAGCGGCCATGGCTCACGGGCCCAGCCGCTTCGCGGTATGTGGGATCTTCCCGGACCGGGGCACGAACCCGCATCCCCTGCATCGGCAGGCGGATTCTCAACCACTGCGCCACCAGGGAAGCCCCCGCATCCGGGTCTTCCAGCTGCTAATGGAGGAATGACAGAACACAAGAAGCTGAGAAGTCCACAAGATGAAAATGAACCCTAAGAGCAGCAATGAAGCCCCCACTACACCTCTCCTGATAATGGAATCAACTGCTTCGTAAGGGATGTGTGTTGTCATGGTGACACAAGGCAAGAGAATGGAGAAGATGGGAGGGAGCAATAGCTATACCATTCGGAATGCTTTGCTTCTTCAAGATGGATTTAACACACCTCACAGCCAACAACCATGGGACAGCAGCCAGCTCTAAGTTAGTACCTAATGCTTAAGGTTTGCAAATCAGACTATCTGCCCTGGAGAAATAGTAGGGAGGGCTCGAGTCCCACAGGTGGTGATGGGGCCAGAGTGGTGCTGTGATACAGTGGAGTGAGGGTCAGAATGGACTCGGTCTGGCTTCCAGTCCCAGCCACGCTGATTCTAGCGGTGAAAAGCTGGAAGAAGGACCTCAGCTCTCATCTTCTTTGAGGAAAGAATTCAGCAAAGGGACCAATATTGTGAAAGAGATAAAAGCGTTTATTAGAAGCAGAGCACGTGTGAAAAAACACATGGGCAGACTCAGAGTGAGTTACACGCCATAGGGGTGGCTTAGATTGTTTATATAGGGGCAGTTTTCTAGGTTTTCTTTTTCCTGGCCTATCATCTCCACATTTGGTCCTGGTGTGGCGTGCATCTCTCAGCCAAGATGGATTCCAGCTGGCATCTTCTCCCTTCTTTTGTCCTTCCCCTAGACTGAGGGCCTGTGTCTGGCCGGGAAATCCACAAGAATGCACCCAATCAGGTCCCAATGCTCCCGCTGGTATCCCATCTCAAAGCATCAGCAGGAGGTCAGCTACAGCTGCTCAGCCTGGGGCCTATCTCCTACCTCAATGCCATGGACCACGTTGCCTTGTGTGCTGAGTAAGGTACATACTGTAGTTCATTTACTGCTCACTCTATCTCTGAACCCATCACTTCATTTGAAGCATTTTTTGAGAATACCTACCAGGTACAAAGCATTGTACCAGGTCCCACAGGGAGGAGAGCAAAGAATCAAGTACCTGCCCTCAAAAACTGAGTTAGTCTGTGGAACGCTGAGATTGCTGGCTTGTATGAGCCTCTGAGTTGTATCTGGGTCAGGGGACCTATGGTGAAACCCGGGCCGAGAGAACTGTACCTTTCATATCTGCCTTCATTGGTCCCTTTTAAATCTTTATCTATATTCGCATGTCCAGGAATTCTAGAGATGCCTATTTCATCATTATTTTAAGAAAGCTGTGTACTAGAATCAGCGCAGGACTTACTGGCTTTTTGTGACCCCAGGCCTTCCAGAAAATTAATACAATTACGTTGTTAAGCACTCCCAAATGTGACTGAATCATTATATTCACTACACCCAAAGGCAAGGAGCCCAAAAGAGAATCTACAGTTTTATAGGAAGGTGCCATAACAACCGTGACCACTATCACCCCCAAAATAAGACTACCCACCAAGTAAATCAGGTCACATGTGAAGGGAGTGGTTACTAGAAACTTTCAAACCAATACACAAAAAAAGACGGGAGAATGTAAACTAAGAACCATTTTGAACAAGAGTTGGGTGGGTGGAAAATGACTGGTAACAGGCTAAGTCTGAACTTGTAGAGTGACTGCCAAGTCAAAGGCCAGCATCCAGAAACAGTCACAGGAGCCGTAATGGGTCAGCACCACACTGACATTTACATGAAAGGTACTGCTCAGAGGTCAGGGGATCTTTACATGGCAATCTCCTTAGTAGGTCATGTGTAGTGCTACACACTCCATTTTGAACATGTCCAGAGATGGGAGGTAAAAGAAGGAAAAGGGACAAGAATTGGCTATGATCCCTAGAGAAGAGGTTAAAAATAATACTTCTTAATTAAAGAAATGAGACATAGTCAGGACTATGTCTGAAAGAAACTATCAAAAGCAAGAGTTTGGGGAGGTTAGTACCTTCATCTAACAGCTACTAAGTCTACCCACCAGAGACAAGATTTCTCCTCCTAGGGGAAAAAAACCACCAGTAGCATATTATGGACATGGCAAATCTGAGTGCTGAGAGCAGAGATTCCTCCTGAAGGAAGACTTTGGCAAAAAAGAAAAGCTGCGATCTCCTGGGTGGGACAGTCAACACGAGGTTATATAAACCCCTAGGCAGAGTGGTACAGAAGCAACCCCTCAACAGCCCTCTCCTGTCATCTTGTTCTGAGATGCAGAGGGAGAATGAAACAAATAAATCCAATTTCCAATAACATTTTTAAAAATAAATTTATTTATTTTTGGCTGTGTTGGGTCTTCGTTGCTGCGTGCGGGCTTTCTCTAGTTGCGGTGAGCGGGGGCTACTCTTCGTTGCGGTGTGCAGGCCTCTCATTAAGGTGGCTTCTCTTGTTGCGGGACATGGGCTCTAGGTGCGCAGGCTTCAGTAGTTGTGGCACATGGGCTCAGTAGTTGTGGCTTGAGGGCTCTAGAGCGCAGGCTCAGTAGTTGTGGTGCATGGGCTTAGTTGCTCCGTGGCATGTGGAATATTCCTGGACCGGGGCTCGAACCCGTGTCCCCTGCATTGGCAGGCAGATTCTTAAGCACTGCGCCACCAGGGAATCCCCTCCAATAACATTTTTGAACAGTGACATCACAGCCTTACATTTTGAAGTGCTAAGTAGTTGTCCCCTAGCATGCCAACACAGAATCAATACCATTTTTCAATTTACTTCACAAAACAGAAAAACTGAGCATTTCCTAAAAGATACAGCAAGAAATACTAGCAAGAAAAACTTAGTTTCAATGTGTTTGCATGTTAAAGTAATTGAATAAAAAACATGGGGCAGGGACAAAATGATTCTTGTATTAAAAATTGCCTTCTCAAAAAGCTCACCAAGCAGTATCATACAATGAAGAACTTAAAAGGACTTAACCTTTCTGCTTGACCCATGGAAGAATTAAATTATATCTTCCCAACCTGATTTCTCCCATGAAATCTATTCTGTTTAGGATGAAGGTCAAGTACCAAGTGAGAATGATTTAGTGCTGCCCTTCAAACCCAATTCCATAATCACACTCTTGTCTCAAAATACCAGCCGGACATCAAAGATGAAAAGAAAAAATGACACCAAAAAATGCAGCCACACTCTCAAGAAAATTATGAAGCTAGAATAGGACCATTTCAAATTCTATCATCCTCAAGTACAAATAGCATTTTCATTCATCAAATACTAAGCAAACACAGAGTCCATAGCTGGCCCCACTGTTAGCAGCATCTCACCTTTCACACCGAGCAGCAAAACATGACTTCTTTTGAAAAGCTGCAGTGCTTACATTAAATTCTTTTCTTTCCCTTTCTGCCCATGCATAATAGTCACTTGACTCCAGAGAAAGGAAAATTTGACAACCCATGGCATTACTGAAAATTCTTCAAAAACAGGCAGAACCAAAATAGCACAGAGGACAAGAAGAGTAATGGTTTGGTCTATAACACAAACCTATCAAAAGCGTGGAATGGAAATAGAAATAGTCTTTATTGATTATTACCTGCACAATGATGAACCAGGAGAGTTTTGGAGGAGGAGGATGTCATTCAAATAGAAGCCCTAAATCAAGTTTGAGCTAGGCAAGACAACTGCACATTAAAGGAATTTTTTCCACTGCTCTCTCTTCTAAAGCACTGTTGAGGCATACCAGAGATTAAAATTATTCTTCATGGATAAATCTGGGTTTTAATTAAATAAAGATGAATTAACCAATATAAGTTAATTGAGTACCAACTATGTGCTCTGCTTTCTACTACATCTTTACAAAGTAATAGAGGAAATGTTGTTTGTTTTCAGAAAGCTACAGTCTAACTAGGGTCATCAGACACCTTGGTGTCAGAAGCTAAATTATAGGGCAAAACAGCAAAATGTAAGTTGTCTCCAGGTAGTACATGATATAACTTATGGTTGTGTGATCAGAAGCGGTATAAATTCAAAGGAACAGGATGGCACCATGAACTTGGCAGAATGAGATGGGCCTTGACATAAGGTTAAAAGTTCTGGCACTTTTGCAGGAGAAGAAAGAACAAAGAGTTTGGGAAGGAGGCACAGCAACAGAGCCTGAAGGCAGAAAGCCTTGAATCCACTTTGGGAAGCAGACAGAGTGCAGCTGGCTTGGCAACTCCTTTGAGGCCAGTTCACAGCTGCTCATGTCTACGTTCAGGACATTTTATACATTAGGGGCGACACATCTATGTGACTATCTGCCTAACACCCTTCTTCTCATGCTCATGGCAATGGACAAGTTTACCTACCTCTTCACCTGTTGTTTCTTTCTTTCTTTTTTCTCCTTATGATTGACCATCTTAACCATTTTTTTTTTCTTCGGTACGCGGGCCTCTCACTGTTGTGGCCTCTCCTGTTGTGGAGCACAGGCTCCGGACGCGCAGGCTCGGCAGCCATGGCTCACGGGCCCAACCGCTCCGCGGCATGTGGGATCTTCCCGGACCGGGGCACGAACCCGTGTCCCCTGCATCGGCAGGCGGACTCTCAACCACTGCGCCACCAGGGAAGCCTTATCTTAACCATTTTTAAGTGTACGCTTCAGTGGTACATTCATATTGTCGTGCAAAACATCACTACCATCCATCTCCAGATTCTTTTTTATCTTGCAGTACTGAAACTCTGTACCCATTCAGCAATAACTCCCCACCCCCCTTCCCCCAGCCACTGGCAACGACCATTCTACTTTCTTTCTTCCTTTATATATTAAAAAAAAATCTCCTATTTTCTCCTGTGCCCCAGCCTCCAGTAATCACCATCCTACTCTCCGTTACTGTGAGTTTGGCTTTCTTTCTTTTTTTTTTTTTTTTTTGGTAAGATTCTACACGTAAGATCATGCAGTATTTGTTCTGTGCCTGGTTTATTTCAGTTAGTATAATGTCCTCCAGGTTCATCCATGCTGTCACTGATGGCACAATTTCCTTCTTTTATAATGCTGAATAATATTCCATTGTGTTTGTGTACATCACACCACATTTTCTTTATCTATCCATCAACTGACAGATTGTTTCCTATTGTGAATAATGCTGCAATGGGCATGGGGGGGCAGACATTTCTTTGAGGTAGTGATTGTATGTCTTCTGGATATAGACCCAGAAGTGGGATTGCTGGGTCATATGATAGTTCTATTTTTAAATTTTTGAGGAAACTCCATACTGTTTCCCATAATGGTTGTACTAATTCACATTCCCACCAACAGTGCACAAGGGATTCTTTTTTCTACCTTTGCCAACACTTGTTTTTTCTAGTCTTTTTGATAAATGCCATCCTAACAGGTGTGAGGTGATATTTCATTCTGGTTTTGATTTGCATTTCCCTGATGATTAGTGATGTTGAGCATCTTTTCATGTACTTGTTGGTCATTTGTATGTCTTCTTTGGAAAAAGTCTAATCAGATACTTTCCCTATTTTTTAATTGGGTTTTGTTTTTGCTTTTTTGTTTTTGTTATTTAGGTGTAAGCATTCCTTACATATTTTGTATATTAACATCTTACCAGATACATGGCTTCAAATATTTCCTCATGTTCCATAGGTTGCCTTTTCATCTTGATTGATTCCTTTGCTATGTAGAAACTTTTTCATTTCATGTAGTCCCACTTGTCTACTTTTGCTTCTGTTGCCTGTGTTTTGGGTGTCAAATCCAAAAAATCATTGCCAAGACCAATGTCAAGGAGTTTTTACCCTATGTTTTCTTCCAAGAGTTTTACAGTTTCAGATCCTACATTTAAGTCTTTAATCCATTTTGAGTTGATTTTTGTGTATGGTGTGAGATAAAGGTCCAATTTTATTCTTTTGCATGTGGACATTCAGTTTTCCAACACTATTTACTGAAGAGACTATTACTTTTCCCATTGTGTATTCCTGACACCTTTGTTGAAAATTAGTTGACTGCATCTGCATGGGTTTATATCTGGGCTCTTGATTCTGTTTCATTGATCTATGTGTCTGTTTTTGTGACAACACCATACTATTTTGATTAATATAGCTTTTTAATATAGTTTGAAATCAGGAAATGTGATGCTTCCAGCTTTGTTCTTCTTAATCAAGATTGCTTTAGCTATTTGGGGTCTTTTGTGGTTCTATATAAATTTTAAAATTAATTTATTTATGTATTTATTTTTGGCTGTGTTGGGTCTTTGTTTCTGTGCAAGGGCTTTCTCTAGTTATGGCAAGCAGGGGCCACTCTTCATCGCGGTGCGCGGGCCTCTCACCGTCGCGGCCTCTCTTGTTGAGGAGCACAGGCTTCAGACGCGCAGGCTCAGTAGTTGTGGCTCACGGGCCCAGTTGCTCCATGGCATGCGGGATCTTCCCAGACCAGGGCTCGAACCCGTGTCCCCTGCGTTGGCAGGCAGATTCTCAACCACTGCGCCACCAGGGAAGCCCCTATATGAATTTTAAGAAATGTTTTCCAATTTCTGTAAAAAATGCAATTGGAATTTTGATAGAGGTTGAATTGAATCTGCAAATCACTTTGGGTAGTATGGACATTTTAACGATATTAATTCTTCCAAACTATGAGCATATGATAGTTTGCTGTTTATTTGTGCCTTCTTCATTTTTTTCCATCAACATTTTACGTTTTTCAGTGTACAGATCTTTCACCTCATTGGTTAAATTTATTCCTAAATATTTTATTCGTTTTGATGTTACTATAAATGGGATTGTTTTCTTAATTTCTTTTTCAGATAGTGTCTTTTAATATCTTTTTCAGATAGCTTGCTGTTAGTATATAGAAACACAACTGATTTCTGTATGTTGACTTTGCATCCTGCAACTTTACTGAGTTTATTTATTAGTTTTAACAATTTTTTGGTGGAGTCTTCAGGGTTTTCTATATATGAGATCATACATTCTGCAAACAGAGACAATTTTATTTCTTCCTTTCTGAAATGGATGCCTTTTATTTCTTTTTCTTGCCCAATTGTTCTGTCTAGGACTTCCTCTACCATATTGAATAGAAGTGATAAGAGCAGGCACCCTAAGATCAAGTCCTGATCTTAAAGGAAAAGCTTCCAGCTTTTCACTATTGAGTATGATGTTAGATGTGGGCCTATCATTTACGGCCTTTATTATGTTGAGGTACATTCCCTTTTTATATCATTCATTTAGAGTTTTTATCACAAAATGATGTTGAATTTTGCCAAATTCTGCACCCATTGATACGATTATATGATTTTTATCCTTTATTTTGTTAATGAATATTGTATCACAATCATTGATTCGTATATGTTGAACCCAAGTGTACCTTGCATCCCAGGGATAAATCCCACTTGATCATGGTGTATGATCCTTTAATGTGCTGTTGAGCAGACATTGTTGATTGGCTAAAGTAACAGCCATTCCTAACCTGTACTAGAGTGCTGCCTCTTACAACAGAGGCTGGTAAGCTAGTTGCTTGTTTTCCCAGACTCTCTCACAGGTAGAGACATTCACATGGCTCCATTCTGGCTGAGAAATCATAAAGGAAAGTCTAGTGTGGGCTTCCAAAAAAATAGGTGATAAAGATAGGAGGAAGAAGCAATTCTGCTAACCATGCAAGCACTTCTCTTCTTGCCTTGAATATGTACATGAACCTTGGACCTCTCTGGCAGCCATCTTACAACGAAGAGATAACAAGCAAGAATATGAAAAGTCCATCCAGGGAAGACAGAGTGAAAAGATATGCTGTAATTGAAATAATGGTTCAACCCTAACTCCATATTTTTTGTTGTAATAGTAAATAAGTATTAAGCCACCATTAGTTTACACTACTTTGTTATCTGCAGCCAAAAACATTCCTAACAAATTTACCTGCCCTCATCCTCCACAATGCCAAGTCTACAAGGATGCCTCAGGAGAAGCTATATACTTCATGCCTTTACTCTCAAGCTACAGTTAACTGTTCAACCATGAGGCCCTGACACAAGTTCCTTCCTGGGATTTTTTAAACTGAATCTAGGAAGGAAACTCAGTCCTCTCACATGTCTAGAGTCTTATAAAATGTTAAACTTGGGTCATCAACAGCAATGGTTTTTGCACTGCATAGAATGCCTGTCTACAGTGAGAAACGTAAGTGTCAATGTGCACATAAAGGAAACACGAAAGAAAGTCCTGGTGGGACTCAGTTCTCTGGTGCTGGCTGCTCCCGAGCCCAGCTGCACTGGTGCCCTTTCTATAGTTTGCTGGGTCAACCATTCTTTGAATTCCCATAAATCCGCCTTTTGGCCTAAATTAGTTTTGAGTTAGCTTTCCTTAATTTATAACCCCCAAAATGCAAACTATATATAATATATCATATTCTTCCCAGAAGAACTTTCTTATGTGTTTTCCCTTAAACTAATATAAGATGCAAGTATGAATTTTCCACAAGGTCAAAGTATAAGAAAAAGGTAGAGTTAATCTTTTCTCCTAAATCAGGCTGGGAAATACTATTATTATTCTGGGTTCAAATTCTAGCTCTATCCTTAGCACTTTAGTGACCTTGGGTAAGTTATTTAACCTCTCTGGGCCTCAGTTTACTTATCTATAAAATAAGGATGACAACTGTAACTAACTCAGAGTGTTTCTAAGAATTAAATAAATCAATACATATAAAGAACTTAGGACAATGTAAGGTAATAAGGGCTCAATAAATGTGAACATTCTTAGGCCTACCTCAAAATCCTGAAAATAATGAGATACGTGATCCATGAAAGATAATAAATGAACTTTCAGCCATGGGTCCAACAAATTAATCTTTTAAGAATCTACTGTTTTTGTAGCACTTCATAGTGCTTAAAATAGTACCTGATACTAATTCTTAAAATAAACCTATTAAGTAGCTTACAACTGTAATCATTCTAGAGGCAAGTAAACCAAAGATTCAGGAAATTTACATAGTATGTCCACGAGGGCATAACTAGAATTTGAACCCAAGGTTGTATGAATTATAAGGCTCAACTTTTCTCATAAAACCATACAGCTACAGGATAAGAATACATTCAATATTTTGGTTCTGGATAGTAAAGTAGAACAATTATAGTAGACTAATAGGGTCTAAAATCATATTTTAAAGCAAAAATTAAGTACAGATAAAATGGCCCTTGCAAAATCTCTTAATTCATCTATAAATTTCTAGCACTTGGGTCCTTAAAAGCACAAACACCAAGAATTAATTTTTTTAGTTTTTCTTTTTTTGTTTTTAAAAAAATCTTTGAGGGAGGGAGTACATGGAGCCCCATGGGGCAAAAGGACATCTTTTTGTAAGTTCTTTTTTTGTTGAATTGGTGTAGCTGATTTGTGCCAGTAGAATATATAGTGTGACTTCATGGTGACCACTACTCAGGAGAGCACAGTCTTCATTGAATAGCATGGCTACCCACTCCGGATACGATCATTCAACTTCCCTTCCACTTTCAGGAAGGATGAAACAGCTGACTCAAGGTCAGGGACAGAAAAAAAGAGAAAAGTACAAATATTCAAATATTTGGGTTTCCTCAAAAGAGTTAAGTAATTACATATTTGCCTTCTCACCCTATGGACAGATACTGCCTTCATACATCTGTATGTTTTAATAAATTTTGACATTTTAGCTAATATTGTCTGTTGAGCATGTATGTTTATTACCACTCTGGCTCAAAATCCCACAAATCATAACAGTAGAAAAAAATTTTAAGGCAAAAAAAAAAAAACATAAAGAAGAGGAGAAAAACAACAATTAAATTTTGAAAGCTGGAGAGGAATTGAAATTAGCAGACCAGACGAAGTGTTTCAGCAATGAAGAACCCCCTTTCCAAGAGGGTCAGTACCGCCAGCCCCCAAAGGACTCAGGATGGGGGGCAATGGATATAGATGAAAGATGCAAGTTAAGCAGAGAATAAGGGAATGGTTGGAAGTCAAAAAACAACCAGATCCCCTAGACTCCCTCCACCAAACTCCCTTATGCTGTCAAGCTACATCACACACCCAAGGGCATCTTCTTGACAGGAGTAACAATGGCTCCAGGCAGCCCCCTTCCTGGGGCCCCGAATGTTCACAGGACACACCTGAGCAGTCTTTGCCCCACCAAACTCAGGCTATATCCTCCCATTTAACTGGAACTTTCCTTTCTCTCTGCAGCATCCCCTGTACAGCAACTTATTCTTCACTGCCCTGCACAGCCGGTCCTCAGACACATATTTCAGTCTTGCAGCTAACTTGGAATTTTCTGTCTTTTGCTACCTAGCACCTTGGATGAAACAGAATTTAATATCTTATCACACTTACATAATCAAATATTATAAACCTAAATACTGTTTTTTAAAAACATCATGACACACCTATAATAGGGGAGGTGTCTGACTTGGGGTGAGGGGAAGAGCTAAATCCTTATTTGCCAAAGGAGAACATTAATAGATAATACCTAAAACTGAAAAATACATCAAGAAATTGGAGTATACATCAACAGATGAATGGATAAAGAAGATGTGGAATATATATATATACATATATATGCAATGGAATATATATATATATATATACACACACACACACACATACACACAGATATGCAATGGAATACTAATCAGCCATAAAAATGAATGAAATAATATCATTTGCAGCAACATGGATGGACCTAGAGATTACCATACTAAGTGAAGTAAGTCAGAAAGAGAAAGACAAATATCATACAATATCACTTATATCTGGAATCTAAAATACAACACAAACAAACATATCTACAAAACAGAAAAAAACTCACAGACATAGAGAACAGTCTTGTGGTTGCCAAGGGGGAAGAGGGTGGAGAAGGGAAGGATTGGGGTTTTGGGATTAGCAGGTGCAAACTATTATATATAAAATGGATAAAAAACAAGGTCCTACTGAATAACACAGGAAACTATATTCAATATCTTGTGATAAACCATAATGGAAAAGAATATTTACAAAAGAATATATATATATGTGTAACTGAATCACTTTGCTGTACAGCAGAGATTAACACAACACTGTAAATTAACTATACTTCAATAACACTTAGGAAAAAGAAGTAGGAGTATAAGCTTGTTCTTTGGAAACATGGAGATTAAACAGAAGAAACAGCTCTAAAAGCTGGAAGCCGTTGGCTCTGGAGATTAGGAATGGAGCTGAGAGGGCTACTGTCATTCATGGTGAGTTTTGCAGGACTGTGTGATTTTAAAATTATATGTAACCTTGAAAAAATAAAAATCAGACAAAATAAAATACATATGCAGTAATCTGTTCCCTCTCGTAGTTGCTAACTCTGTGTTCAGTTTTGCTTTCACATCCATCGTGGGTAAGTCACATCAGGATGTCAGAGTGATTAACCACAAGTGGACACTTTAAACAAGTCTGAGAAAATCCACACTGAAATACTATAAACTAGGAGATGACACATCAGTCCATAAAGTCTTTCCCAAATGTATTCTTTCACACAGTGAGGTCCTCTAATATATCAAAAATGATTCCATCGGTTTTAAAATCTGACTTACATATAGCTTTACAGCAATATATTCATTGAATGTAGAAAATAAGGGCTGTATTCAAACTGCAATTTCCACACTGAAGATGATGTGATTATGTGAGATTACTACCTTAAAAAACTTGAAAGAGTCGTTGGTTATATTTCAATCAAAATACCCACTTTTCAAAATTTTTTGAATGAGGTGATCAATCCATTATGATATTGCTTAAAGCTTATGAGTTAAAATGAGTACTCTGTGAATGATTTTCTCACCTTTAGAGTACCTCTGAAACACAGATTCACAAGCATTATTAGAAGTGTGATCAACCCCACTGAGGACTGTGGCAAATATAGGGCTTTAGTAAAGCTGACTGTTGAAACCTGCATTCACTGTCAACATTCAGCCGTTTTCCCCTCGTCCACAAAGATTGCCCTCAGATCACACCTTGTTTGATAACTTCCACGGCCCTGGATATTCTGGAGTTGTTCAAAACACTCAACTTAAATTTGTTTTTCATTACATCATAGTGACTTTGGCTTCTTGTGTTTGACACACCATAGGTTTCAAATTATATTTTTTCACTTCAAAGGAACACGTGTCTAGAAGTTCATTGCCTGCACTCACAAGATTTCCCATGTACATTTTCACAGATTTATAAAGATGCCTAGAACTACTGAAATCTCTGGGCATATGTCAACTGTGGACACCAAATTTCTACCACGAGCTTAGCTTAAAATTCACTACTGTACAAGGTCTAGTATACAGAAAGGTCTAAAATGGTATCCTCAAATGTTATTCTTTTTATACTTTTTTTTTTTTTTTTTTTTTTTTTTTTTTTTGTGGTATGCGGGCCTCTCACTGTTGTGGCCTCTCCCGTTGCGGAGCACAGGCTCCAGACGCGCAGGCTCAGCGGCCATGGCTCACGGGCCCAGCCGCTCCGCGGCATGTGGGATCTTCCCGGACCGGGGCACGAACCCGTGTCCCCTGCATCGGCAGGCGGATTCTCAACCACTGCGCCACCAGGGAAGCCCTTTTTATACTTTTAAGAAGGTAAATCATGTAATATTTAATATAGATTTCAGGAAATTATTTCCAGGCTCAGATAGTAATTGAAATAACTGGAGTGGCTAAAATCAAAATTTTTCAGATAGTGCCAGTATGCAGCATTAGCATGTTTTTATAAGGCTTTTTTCATTATCCAACACATGTTTAAGGCTGTACATTAAATTCATTATCATTTTTTTCCTTATTAGAAAGCTTTATCCAACTGTCCTGGGGTATCCCACACTATATGTGTAGGCTTAAAAATCATTCTCCTAATCAGTGATAAAAATGAACAAAATCAGTTAACACAATATTGTAAATCAACTACACTTCAATAAAAAAACTAAAATAAAATAAATTAATAACAAAAAAATGAACAAAACCAAATCAACAATGAATAATACATCATCTTTATCATCAACAGTGACATGAGGCAATGGTCCCACATTTCCAGCAATATGGGTGCCATAAATGATCTCCTTTGAGCTAAAAGAATATAGCAAAATTTGGCATTAACTCCCCTTCCCGACAAAGCAGTGCAGTGTAACCAGGAAATGCTAAAATGTCTCACCAGCACCTCTCAAGTGTGAGGTTCCAGTGAGAAAGTGGGTAAGAGAGTGTGTCAAGAAAGATAGGAAACCCTACTTGAAATCAAGTCATCCCTCCTTCTATCCACAGCACTCAGGCCACAGGTCCTTAACCAGGAAACACACTCCAGGCGCCATCACTGAAACTGGGGACAAAGAACTTCGAGAAAAGTCAGCTGTGCAGGGATGGAGTACATGCCCCCTCCCCTCTAACAGGCCCTAAGCCCACAGCATCACTGCACCTCCCTTCTCACAGGATGTCCATGCCCCCTGAGCAAGGAGAAGCCTCGAAATCCCAAAGGGCAAGGAAGGCAAGGATGACACATGAACATACTCCCTCAAGTTGATAAATCAAGTGGTAGAAATGATATGATAACTTAGACAGATGCCCAAAAGGCAGCTGATAAAATTCAGCATCCATTCCTAATTAAGACACTTTAAAAAATTGAAATAGCAGACACTTCTATAACATAATATCCTTAATAGTGAGAGTTTAAAAAAATCCTCATTGAAAGAAAGATTTTTAAAAATCAAGGATGAAGGCTGGAAGTTTTAGCCAATTCAGAATAAGAAAATGAAGTAAGTGGCAAACATTTTTTGGAGGTTATTGGCAACATGCATCAAAAGGCCTTTTACTAACCACTTCCACTTCTAAGACTTTACCCTCTGAGATAAGCCACCAGAGGTGTGCACATATGCCTAAGGGCCTGTCACAATGCGAGGTGACACAGATGTAAACACCGAACAAAAGCAACTGTAAAGGAACACGTGTGTGTGTGTGTGTGTGTGGGTGTGTGGTCCAGCTAACTGTTAATACTCTGCAGTCATTAAAAACGTTACCCAAACTACATAAGGATATGGGTAAATGATTGCTATATTGTAAGTACTGTAAAATAAGCTGAATAACAGTATGCTCTTCATTCTGTAAAAAAAACAAACAAAAAACAATGCCCATGTCCACCTATGCACAGACATACATAGAACAATGTGCCTAAATTTTTAACAATCAACAGTACAAAATTATAAGTAATTTCTAATCTTTATACTATTTAAGTATTTTCCAACCTTTATCTAGAGTAGACAAATATTCCTCATAAATTCTGGAAGAGCAGTAAATATGAAGTGGTTTTGAAGCATCACAGTAGGGTCTGTGCCAAGCCAGGGCAGCAGGCTGGAGTTTGGTAAAGTCCTAAAGAAAAGGCTTCCTCCAAGTGACACGACTGAAATAGAGGCAAAGACAAGACCATGCTGAGTACCAAATGCTTAGAAATTCTCGGTAACCCAGGAGGGAATAATTAGAAAACACACAAACACAGGATAATGGCTAGATCATCATGTTATCAGCCAAGAAAGACCTTGTCAGATGCCTTTTAAAAGAGGTTGTGAAGCAACCTAAATGTCCATCAACAGATGAATGGATAAAGAAGATGCGGTACATATACACAATGGAATGTTATTCAGCCATAACAAAGAATGAAATAATGCCATTTGCAGCAACATGGATGGACCTAAAGATTATCATACAAAGTGAAGTAAGCCAGACCGAGAAAGACAAACACCATATGATATCACTTATATGTGGAATCTAAAAAAAAATAGTGATACAAATGAACTTATTTACAAAACAGAAAGAGATTAACAGACTTAGAAAACAAACTTATGGTTACCAAAGGGGAAACATGGTGGGGGAGGGATAAATTAGGAGTTTGGAATTAACATATACACACTACTATATACAAAATAGATAATCAACAAGGACCTACTGTATAGTACATGAAACTCTACTCAATATTCTGTAATAACCTATATGGGGAAAGAATCTGAAAAAGAATGGATAAATCTACATGTATAACTGATTCACTTTGCTGTACAGCAGAAAGTAACACAACACTGTAAATCAACTATACTCCAATATAAAAAATTAACTTAAACATAGAGGGTGTGATAGTTACCCCAGTTTCAACAAGTCCCAAAAACCAGCGTGAAGGATGGCCTGGCAGCCTACACTGTAGCATATTCTACTTCACAAGAAGGTGAAGGGAAAGATCACCAGAGGTGGGTACAAGATGCAGGGCAGTGGTGGTGTCTTTTGCACCTGTGCATCTGGCCGCAGGCCTTGGGAGAACTACAGCTAGAAACCAAGTGGTAGGGGCTCTGAAGAGGAGCGTGTCTAAATGATCACAATGCAGAAAGCAAAGGAAGGAAGTCCATGATAAAGTTCACTGTCTGCACATCATGAGACAGAATCCCGCAGATTAGAGGCATCACCTACTGGAAGAAGATGAGGATGCTTCCAGTAGATACATCTCTCTGTGCGCCATGGAGGAGATGCGTAGGAAAGTGGGTGCTTGGAGGCAAGACAGTACAGTCTGAGACAAACCCGAAGAAAGAGGTTTAAACAAAAGGTGGAAACTGCCCCCAAATGTCTCTTGTCCAGAAAATAGATTGGGTTGTTCAGAAAGGCTCCTCAGAATTTTATGAAGATTTGAAAGCATAATACACATTTATTGACTCAGCAAAAATATATGTATACTTTAAAACTTCCTAGTTCTGGTTCATGCCTTGTTCATGAGTTCTAAGAATAGAGTTCCAAGAACAGAGGTGAAACTCTTTAAATCAAGAAAATGAGGTCAAAAGTCTAACATGCTTTCAAATAAGATATATTTTTCAGTTTTAAAAACAAGTCCCTGGCCCCTCTACCCACTAGATTCCACCAGCAACCTCCACTATTGCAGTTGTGACAACCAGAAATGTCCCAGAGGAGGGGCAAAATTCCCCTCGCCCCATTTGAGAACGACATACCTAGCGGCATTTTGACCACACACTGGGATATTTCAAAGTCTGGATATTATAGACAGTTATTGGGGACTTTATAAACCTCAGTGCACTTGCTTAGAATCGAATTTAAGGAGAATAACAACATGATTTTTAGTTCTCTGCTGTGATTTAACCTAATCTGAGGAAAATGTAAAATTTACCAGAGGGTGTGTTAAAGGGTGAATCTCTTATCATAAAAATAAGACCATCTCATAAATTTTACAGAAAGTTTCAGTCATTCCTTTATGTTTCCATGGCTGGCAAGAAAAGTAGGACTAGGCTAGAAGGCAGAAGTATAAAATCCTGTTACCAACACAAACTACTGCAAAATTAGCAGATTTAGGTTATGTTAGAATGAGCATATGTATATATCATCAATGGATTCTCCATTATATGCGCACAAGAATGTTCTATTTGGTGAAAACAGTCACTAAGTGTGAATAAAGGGGTTTCTGCCGCAAAGTAAATCTGTGGAAACATATTGAAATCTTGATACTCTGCTCTAATCTCTACCCATCTCTTTTCTTTAGATCATTTTTTCAGTTCTAACATACACTTTAGACACCAAGCACTTTTTGAGACTTCTTTCTGTGAGAACGACACTTGCATCATTCAAGGGTATCTTTCAAGATGCCATAAAAATTGTATTCCTTCACAAATCACATTCACTTGTTTTTCATATTCTAAACATCCAATCCTCACCTCTCCAGGACCTTTTAGTTTAGATTATTATAATATTAATTACTTGTTATTATTAATTACTATTGACTCAGAGAAACTTTTAGCTATTTTAGTTCCTTCTCGAATTTTCTTCTCTCCTTCCTTCTAAAGTCTGAATTCTTATCTTCAGCCTGTACTCTTCTTTCTCCACATGTTTCTCTCTCCGAAAACTTAGACACACTGACAGTAAAAGTACTAATCAAACAAAAATTTTTTACAGAGTGTTTCCTAAGAGCCCAGCCCTGGACCAGGTGCTATGATGCAGGAGATGAGTAGATATGGAGGTTCCGCCCTGGATAACCCTGGAACACAGGTTCAGCCACAGAGTCAAAGAGCAGGAAATAAGAGCACAGGTGCCCCTTAGCCAAGCCATCCCCCACCTCCAGGCAGGGCCGCTCCTCTGAGCATAAAAGTCCAGGCAGCTCAGCACCAGGCGGGGCATGCGGGCTCCTGGTCCAGGCCTCAGCTCCATCACCTACAGTGTGAGGCACACTGGGCGTGTAACTGCACAAGGGTCCACATCTCTTAGGCTGAACCGTATTAAACCGCCGGTCTAGGACTGTTCTGACCTACATCAATCACAACAGCAATCTCACACGGTTCAATCTAATATAAAATGGGAATACTCATCTTACCAACACTCCTGGGATCGTTTGGAAGGTTCAAATGAATTAATGCAAGCAAAGCACTTAGAACATTCCCAGCCCATAGTGAACACGCAACACAACTTTATTATTGTCATGACTATTTTCTGATACTCATTTCCTTCCATGAATTTGAACTTCCTGATGTCTAAGCCTCTTTCTCACTCACCTCTGAGTTTACCCTTACCCTAACTCCAACTCCTAGAACAGTACTGGGCGCCTAGTAAATGATTAATACATGTGTGTTGATGAGTGAATAAATGAAGTGGAGCTGCAGAACGGACCACAAAGGTGGAGGAGGATTTGCACAAAGGGGTCGGCCCATGAAATCGGCAAGATTCAAATGTGTACAAAGGACTAGGGAGAGTGTGTTAAATGGCATGAGGGAGGGACTTGTACAAAGAATGGAAAGAATTCTGTGCAGGCTGGCCAGGGCCCCAGCTCTACAGAATGACCTGTGTGAGGGAGAAAAAGGCACTTCTCTGGGCCACTGCAGATGTCAGCCGCCACTAGATGAGGAAGGATCAGGAGCCTTGGGCAGTTTGCGCCCTGCACTACCAGCCAGAGTGACCCTGAGGTGGTTCCCTGAGAGGCAGCAGAGGACTTTGTTTTCCCAGCAGGTGCTCAGGACCTGAGTCTGCTTGTAAAGTGGCTGCTGCCATCAGCAAACCCTCTCCTCAAGGCTCCAGGTGGCCGCTCTCATTGGCCTCTCTACCTCTAGACCTCAGCTAACAGACAGCACCCCACAGGGTTTGAATTCAGCTCTGCTGCTTATGTGACCTGGGGTGAGTTAAACTTAACCTGTCTGTGCCTCAGTTTCCTCATCTGGAAAATGGGATGGTTGACACTTGCCACACTGCTGCTGTGAGGAGCAGGCTGAGAAGCAGGTGTGCAAGACCCTCAGCACAGGCCAGGCTCCAGCGACACCAAATGAGGGGCCCTGGGTACCACAGACCGGGCTATATGATGTTTCCTGCATTTCCAATATGAAGCGTTTGGAAAGCCAGCAATTCAAAATGAAAAGAGCTCTTTATAACCCTTGGGGATGGGGGATTATACATTCTCACTCTTTAAATTACCTTTCTTATTGAGTACAAGAAGTTGGTGCTATGTTTTTAGCTAATAAATCACTAATATTAGAACACTTCTGAGGATCAGAAACTAGGAGAAAGCATTTAGATTTTTTATATGTTCATAGTTGCACAGTCTCTTATCCTTGGGAAGTACCCTAGAAGGATGGTTAGAATTCTCTTCCTCAATTTACAAAGGAAGAAACTGAGGCTCAGAAACACAGAAGGGCTGGCCGGAGGGCACACAGAACTAGTAGCAGAGCCAGCTGAAGCAGGTCAGGTTTTGAGGGATCTGGAGCTTATACAATAAGCGATGACCAAGAAAAAGAATTCAATGTTATGAACACAAAAGGAGGTACGGCACGTTGGAAGGACCCTTGCACGTGAGTGGGCTTGGAGCTTTAACTTTATTCACTGCAAGACAGTTCCTCCTCTGGCTGGGATTAGAGGTGATTTATTGCATTCAATGCCATGTTACGGAGTGTGTGGGGCCTATGCTCAGTGCTTTACTGACCATAATTCTGGAAGCACCCACCCACCCTCATACTCCCCAACCTCCCAACACCACTAACCCTGAGTGTGATGGCCAGTTTTGTGCATCGACTTGTCTGGGCTGCTGTACCCTATTATTGAATCAAACTCTAACCTTGGTGTTGCTGGGAAGGTATTAGGTAGATGTGGTGAACTTAAAGGAAATTACCCTCGATAATGTGGGTGGGCCTCATCCAATCAGTTGAGGACTTAAGAGCAAAAACAGGGGCTCCCCAGAGATCAGTTCTGCCTCGAAACTGTAACGTAGAAATACTGCCTGAGTTTGCAAGCTGAGGGCCTGCCCTACAGATTCCCCACTTGCCAGCCCACAACTGCATGACCCAATTCCTTAAAATAAATCATCTATCTGTGTATACACACACACACACACACACACACACACACACACACACACACGTATACACCTTTTCTATATTTATAAATATAAGTACTTATAAATGTTACATAAATATACATTATACACACACATACACACGCATATGTATATCTACATATCTCCTCTTGTTCCTATCTCTGTGCAGAACCCTGGCTGAAACACTAGGCCCCCTCCTGCTCAGGGGGTGGGTATGGTCAGCTCTTCACTGGGTGTGCAGTTTGGGGTGATACACGGCACAGCACCGGGCCACCTCTTCCAGATGCCGGGACTCTGTTCCATGAATAAGCATTCCCCCCAGCCCTTTCTCATCACACCTGGCCTCATGGGAGAGTGTCCCCCCCATCAATCCTTAGTCTCACGCTTCCCAACCTCCCAACACCATGACTGCACCCACCCAGGTGGGCAGAGGGCCTGGTGGGGATCATTCTAAAATAGGACAATCCAGGACTTTGCCCTGCACATACCCCCACTATTCAGAAGTCACGAACTCTCAGCAGGAGGGCTGAATCCCATCCAGAAGTGTTTCATTTGTCCCATATTGTTTCAAAATAATTCAGGCCAACATTTAAAAATTCATTACAGTTCACATCAAAAACTAGCATTTCCACTTTCCTCTGAAAATACTGCAATGCCTAGAAACACCATGGGGGTGGGGCGGGCTACTGCTTCCTTTAGGAGCAAGCGCTCACCTGTCCACGCGCATCTCCACCACATCCTTTATCACACCAGCCTTCTTCTTTTATTAAGGTTGCCCACTTGAACCCTATAATCCATCACTGGGGGGGGGATTTAAAAGCGACTTTGAAATCCTGCCACCAGCCAAGAGAGAAGTAAGGTTAGTTGCATGAAGCCTTTGGCCGTGGGCTGGACGGGCACCCGGGAAGGCTGGGCCCAGTTCCCCTGCATCTTTGTACCCGCCCCCCATCCCAGCAGGAACTCCCTCAGGGCCTGGCTGATGTGCAGCCTCCTGCACTCCAGCCCATTTATTGGTCATTAGAGCAAACAGGAGATGCACAGGGAAAAAAAATACAAGTTATTCATGTTTTCTAATCAGCAGTTCTCAAAATAGATTCAGTGGGTGCAGGAATTGGAAAATCTTGGTTGAGAGGGCAATTAAGGATTACATGAGACCTTTACTTTTAAATTCCTTCCAGCTCACCTACGTACAGTTGGTGCTAAAAAAAATCATCATTAGTAGGAGATGCTTTAAAAGTTAATATTCTGGTAGAGAGGAAAGGACTGTCACGAGTTATCTGTATGATTATGAAACCACTTGAAAATAACAGCCGACGGCTCTGAAGTGTAGACTAGATCATGCAGTGGGTGACAAGAGGAAGCTGGTATTCATACTATGACAGATTTTTATTTGGGGCAACAGGCCTAATGACACAGGGAATTTATCTACTCTTCATATTCTCCTTCAGCTGTTGGTAATCATGGAACAGGATGATGAAATCCTGAATTTACTACCATTGCCACTAGCAGACTATATGGTGCCTGTACACAAATTAAATACAGCTCTCCCCCCACCCCAAGCAGAACAGTGAGTACAAGGTACCGGGGTGGCTGGGTGTCATACATGGGGGAGAAAAGCCCCATGGACACTTGAAGTGGCCAAAGGACAGTTGTGCCAGGGGAAGAAAAGGCAGCTCCACCTCTGATTAGATGGAGCTACCTGCCAGGGCGCATGGCTTGGTGAGCAGAGCATAGGCTGAATTTCAGTGCCAAGCTGTCTTCCTGTCTGGACACATCTATGCAAAACTAAAATAGCACCGCTGTCCTCAGCAGTCCTACCTGGGGGATAATATATTATAGTTTCTTGTCTACAAGTAAGATACAGGAAAAGGAAGGAGAGACAGAAATCAGTTCTTTTTTATCAAATTAATTTTATTGAAGTAGAGGTGATTTACAATGTGTTAATTTCTGCTGCACAGCAAAGTGACTCAGTTATATATATACATACATTCTTTTTTATATTCTTTTCCATTATAGTTTGTCACAAGATATTGAATATAGTTCCCTGTGCTACACAGTAGGACCTTCTTATTTATCCAGCCTATATACAATAGTTTGTGTCTGCTAATCCCAAACTCCCAATCCATCCTTCCCCCACACCCCTCCCCCTTGGCAACCATAAATCTGTTCTCTATGTTTGTGAGTCTGTTTCTGTTTTGAAAAAAAATTTATTGAAGTATAGTGGATTTGCAATGTTGTATCAATTTCTGCTGGGTAGCCAAGTGACTCAGTTATACACATATATATATTCTTTTTCATATCCTTTTCTATCATGGTTTATCACAGGATATTGAATATAGTTCCCTGTGCTATACAGTAGGACCTTGTTGTTTATCCATCCTATATATAATAGTTTGCATCTGCTATCCCCAAACTCCCAAATCCTTCCCACCCCCGTATCCATTCCCCCTTGGCAACCACAAGTCTGTTCTCTATGTTTGTGAGTCTGTTTCTGTTTTGTAGATATGTTCATTTGTGTCCTATTTTATGTTTTTTTGTTTTTTTGTTTTTTTCTGGTACGCGGGCCTCTCACTGTTGTGGCCTCTCCCGTTGCGGAGCACAGGCTCCGGACGCGCAGGCTCAGCAGCCATGGCTCACGGACCCAGCCGCTCCGCGGCATGTGGGATCTTCCCGGACCGGGGCACGAACCCGTGTCCCCTGCATGGGCAGGCAGACTCCCAACCACTGCGCCACCAGGGAAGCCCTGTGTCCTATTTTAGATTCCACATATATGTGATATCATATGGTATTTGTCTCTCTTTCTGACTTCCTTTGCTTAGTATGATGATCTCTAGGTCTATCCATGTTGCTGAAAATGGGATTATTTCATTCTTCTTTATGGCTGAGTAATATTCCATTGTATATATATATATATATATATATATATATATATATATACCACATCTTCTTTAGCCATTCATCCACTGATGGATGTGGGATCTTCCCGGACCGGGGCACGAACCCGTGTCCCCTGCATGGGCAGGCAGACTCCCAACCACTGCGCCACCAGGGAAGCCCTGTGTCCTATTTTAGATTCCACATATATGTGATATCATATGGTATTTGTCTCTCTTTCTGACTTCCTTTGCTTAGTATGATGATCTCTAGGTCTATCCATGTTGCTGAAAATGGGATTATTTCATTCTTCTTTATGGCTGAGTAATATTCCATTGTATATATATATATATATATATATATATATATATATATATACCACATCTTCTTTAGCCATTCATCCACTGATGGACATTTAGGTCATTTCCATGTCTTGGCTATTGTAAATAGTGCTGCTATTTACATGAACATAAGGATGCATGTATCTTTTTGAATCATAGTTTTGTCTGGGTATATGCCCAGCAGCGGGATTGCTGGATCATATGGCAACTCTATTTTTAGTTTTTTGAGGAATCTCCATACTGTTCTCCATAGTGGCTGCACCAATTTACATTCCCACCAACAGTGTAAGAAGTTTCCCTTTTCTCCACACCCTCTCCAGCATTTATTGTTTGTAGACTTTTTAAAGATGGCCATTCTGACCCGTGTGAGGTGATAACCTCATTGTAGTTTTGATTTGCATTTCTCTAATAATTAGCGATGATAAGCATCTTTTCATGTGCCTATTAGCCATCTGCATGTCTTCTTTGGAGAAATGTCTATTTAGGTGTTCTGCCCATTTTTTGATTTGACTGTTAGTTTTTTGTTACTGAGTTGTATGAGCTGTTTGTATATTTTGGAGATTAAGTCCTTGTCGGTCACATCATTTGCAAATATTTTCTCCCGGTCCATAGGTTGTCTTTTCATTTTGTTTATGGTTTCCTTTACTGTGCAAAAGCTTACAAGTTTGATTAGGTGCCATTTGTTTATTTTTGATTTTACTTCTGTTGGCTTGGGAGACTGACTTAAGAAAACATTGGTACCATTTATGTCAGAGAGAGAAGTAAGTTCTTTAAGTGAGTAGGAGCTAAACATATTTTATGACAGACCCAGACACTAAAGTCATTTACTCATCTGTTTATTCAACAGTGATTGAGCAGCTAATATGTGCCAGTTAAGGAGGAGTCAAAGGTGTCTTAGACATGGTCCCTCAAGATGCCAAGGAGAAGGATGTGTCAATAAGAGCTTAGCAGGTGTAATGATTTCAGAAGAACGTTGGAAGGTTGGGATTACTGGTGGGTGGGAAGGCTGCTGATGGTTAGGCTAGTGCTTTCTAGCCTTCGTACTCACAGGCATTTCTGACGGCTCTACCTGCATATTCTGCTTAGAAGGTGCAATGCTGAAAAATGGGAATTAAAACCAACATATCCAGTTTTTACAGTCACCCATTTCCTTAGAAAGCCAGGGGAAGACAGCTAATTTTAAAAGTAGTAGGCATCAGAGTGCAAAATTACATGATGAAAAACGTTCCCTACAATAGTACAACTGGCTCTATTAATAAACGGAAAGGATTCATTTCTTTTTGCAACATAGCAAGCCAGGTACAGAAGGTTTGAGTCTAAAGCATGAATGCAAGGGGATAGATATACTGAAAGTATCTTTAAGGGTCCAATACTGTATTTTTAGTTACTAAAAATAATCTCATGAACCAGAAACTGGTTTCTTATTAACTGCTCTGAAAAATCCTCCAGATTCCAAATAGTAACCAACCCATATTAAGTTCTATCCTCCTTTTCAAAGTTTAATCCCATGAGTATTCTGAGGGATATTAATAACAATAGACAATGGTTATTGAGTCACTTTCTATATGCCAGGCATTCTTATGGCTGTTTTGCTATATTAACTATTTTAACACTTTTACAGCATTTCCTTTTCCCGGATAAGGAAAATAAGATACAGACTGTTTAAGTAATTTGCCCAAAAACACAGCGATAGTTAGCAGTGAGGCTGGAATGTCAACCAAGGCTGTCTGACTCCAGCATCTGAGCTGTCAACCACTGCACTTCACTGCTTCTGTGACAGTCATCATCTTTCTATTTCACTTATCCTACTGAATTATAATGATTGGCTTAGATGCTTAAGTTCCCCAGGACATCATGTGTTCCTTGAAGACAAAGACTCACCACTCACTAGCACAGGGCCTGCTACATATAAGGCAGCCAGTAAATATTTGCTAAATAAATGAATGACACATACGTATGCTTATGGTTCTGTCTTAAACTCTGTGTAGCCCTACCAAAAGAACTTACCACATATGCCACAGGAAACAGGCAAAACTAAGTGAAACACAGAAGCTGGGAGAAAAGAAAATCCTAAATACACAAAGGCAGGTGGTTGAAGAGTTTTGACAAAATTTTCTGACAGCCTGCAATGCAGTTCCAGCTCAAGAGCATCTTCTAGGATGCTGGGAATAATCGCAAGAGGCCGACAAGGATCTGACTTTACAACCAGGTTAAGAGTGTGTGTGTGTGTGTGCGTGTGTTTGCACACGTGTGTGTTTAGGGGTGGGGAGGTGGGGGAAGGGAGAATGAATACCAGCCTTTATAAGGTGTGGGCTGTAAATGAATGTGGCTGAAATACTGCAAATAGAATACAAAAGTTAACCACAGTGCCCAGACCAAGAAACCCAAAGGAACAATCCAGAGCTGCACAGAGAATGCAATCAACACCAGTCAGTACAATCAAAGCATAATCACAAGCTCATGCCAGAATTTCTGCTCTCACAGAAACCAGATAGAAAAATATGCCCAGAAACTAGCTTTTACTCTTGACTGTAAAGAGAGGGTAGATTATAGCTTTTAAACCTTTAGAAGAGTTAAAATGTAGAAAGTGAGACACTATCTCCCAAAGAAATAAAGAAATGCAATGTCCTCTTGGTGTAAAATCCAATGGAATGCACCAAAGATTTCATGAAACCTAATTCCAATCATCACCATCTCCCCTACCAACTCTAACATGGCTTCAAACCAGACCCGAGCCCAGTAACTTCCCCGAAGTTCCACTGGAAGATACCAGAACAACACCCAGCCACAGCCTTCAGGTTGAGGACCTGCCCATCACTGCAACAAACACCACCAAAATATTCCCTGTCCAAACAATGGCCAGAGTGATTTTTTAAATCACACATTAGATTACACCATCCTTGTTTAAATATTTCCGTTGCATCTATAATGAAACACCACGTGTCTACAAGGCCACGGGTAAACCCACTCATCTTATCTTACTCCCTGCCAGGCAGCCTGCAGTGGCCCTTCTGTGATTCAAACACTCGTAAGAAGTTTGCACCAGCTGCTTCTTCTGCTTCACAAAATGGCATTTCCCTAGATCATTTCCTTGTTCTTTTCTTCTTAGCATTCAAACTTCCCCTCCAATCTGTTATCACCTTACCGTTTTCTTTTTTTATATATAAATTTATTTATTTTTGGCTGCGTGGGTCTTCGTTGCTGCGCATAGACTTTCTCTAGTTGTGGCGAGCAGGGACTACTCATTGTTGCGGTGCACAGGCTTCTCATTGCAGTGGCTTCTCTTGTTGCAGAGCACAGGCTCTAGGCACAGGGCCTTCAATAGTTGTGGCATGCAGGCTCAGTAGTTGTGGTGCACGGGCTTAGTTGCTCTGCGGCATGTGGGATCTTCCCAGACCAGGGCTCCAACCCATGTCCCCTGCATTGGCAGGCAGATTCCTAACCACTGCACCACCAAGGAAGCCCCTGTTTTCTTTTCAATATTTTATTTTCACCATCTAAAATTATCTTGATCTGATTCATTGATTTCTTTAGTATTGTTTTATTCATTCGGATCCAAGCAGGAAATAGATGCTACAAATAAATCAGGCGTCACTTATGGAAAGGGCTCCTTACAGAGGTGCAGGCAGAATGTGGGAAACTGCAGGACAGCACAGTCCCCAGGCCAAGGGACAGGAGGGATGTGAGGCCTGGAGGGGAAGGGTGGGTGCAGATGCTGGTATATGGAGGTGGAAAGGGTTTTGCATTTCGAGGGCCACCTGGTAGGAGCTGTGACCTTCAGAAGCTGGTTCAGCCAAACCCGCAGACTCAAGGAGAGAGAGGCAGGGGGTAAATGTCCCAAAGCCCACCCTCCCCTGCCCCCTGACCTCCAGCAGCTGCTCCCCATTGGCCAAGCTCAACAAAAACAAGAGGGCAAGGAATCTTTGAGTGAAAGCCAGGGATCAGCAATTTTTTTCAATAACAGGTCAGATAGTAGATATTTTAGGATTTTTGGGCCAAAGGGTCTCTCTCAGTTCTGCTGTCTCAGGGCAGAAAGTAGCCATGGCCAACAGTAAACAGATGAGACTTGTACATACTGACACTGAAACTCAAGTCTCATGTCATTTTCATGTGTCATGCAATATTCTTCTTTGGATTTTTTTCATGCATTCAAAACTACACAAATCATTCTTACTCACAGGCCATACAGACAAAAAAAGTACGCCCACTCCCTCCACTTCTATTTAACATAGTATTGGAAGTCTTTGTCAAGCCCTGGACAAGAAAAAGAAATGAAAGCCATCCAAACTGGCTGCTGGGAACCCACGAGGACTTGACACACAGGGGGCCTGGCTATTTTAGGGGGTCCATGCCAGAGCCCCTTCTAACCAGGAAGCCTCTAACACCCTCCTCCAAACTGCCCTCAGGGTCCTGATTTTTCCTCTGATGGCACTGGCCAGAGTTACACCACTGTCCTGTACAGATGGAAAATCTGGGCTGTAGACCCTAAGTTAATGATGCAATGCCATTCTGTTCGTGTGGCGTCCTTGTCTTGTTCCGGATTTTAGAGAAAAAGCTTTCAGCTTTTCACCACTGAGTATGATGCTAGCTGTGGGTTTGTCATTAATGAGTACTTAATTTTGTCAAATGCTTTTTCTGCATCTTTTGAGATGATCATGTGACATTTATCCTTCCATTTGTTAATGTGGTGTCTCACATTGGTTGATTTGAGAATACTGAACCATCCTTGCATCCCTGGAATAATCCCACTTGATCATGGTGCATGATCCTTCTATATATTGTTGAACTTGATTTGCTAATATTTTGTTGAGGATTTTTACATCTATATTTATCAGAGATATTGGTCTGTAATTTACTTTTTTTGTAGTGTCTTTGTCTGGCTCTGGTATCAGGTAATGGTTACCACTAAGAATGAATTTGTTCCATCCTCTTCAATTTTTTGGAATAGTTTGAGAAGAATAGGTATTAGCTCTTCTTTATATATTTGGTAAAATTTCCCTGTGAAGCTGTCTGGTCCTGGACTTTTGTTTGCTAGGGTTGGTTTTTTTTTTTTTAATTACTAATACAAGTTAATTACTAGTGATTGGTCTTTTCAGATTGTCTATTTCTTCCTAATTCAGTCTTGGAAGGTTGTTTTTTTCCAGACATTTTTCCATTTCTTTGAGGTTATACAATTTGTTGGCATATAATGGTTGACAGTATTCTCTTGTGATTGTTTGTATTTCTGTGATAGTGGTCGTAATTTCTCTTCTTTCATTTCTTATTTTGTTTATTTGGGTCCTCTCTTTTTTTCTAAATAAGCCTAGCTAAAGGCTTATCAATTTTTTTCTTTTCAAAAAACAGCTCTTGGTTTCATTGATCTTTTCTATTGTTTGTTTGTTTGTTGACTTATAACTGTATTTGTTTTAAACAGGTAGTCCTTTAAGTTCAAACACATTCTAAAAGATCCACATTTTTTTACCCCCTTCCCCCACACTTTGTGTTTTTGATGTTATACACCTTCATGTTTATCCTTTTACTAATTATTGTAGTTATACTTGATTTTACAAATTTTTTGTCTTTTAATCTTTATACTAGCTTATTTAAGTGGTTGATCCTCAGCCTTTACTATATATTTTCCTTTACAAGTATGATTTTTTTCCTTTCCTATAGATACTGACTTCTTGTTATAATATTTTCTTTTCCACTTGGAAAAAGACCCTTTAACATTTCTTTTAGGGTTAGTTTAGTACTGATGAACTCTTTTAGTTTTTGCTAGCCTGAGTTCTTTATCTCTCCTTCAATTCTAATGATAATCTTGCTGGGCAGTTATCCTAGGTTGAAAGTGTTTCCCTTTCAGCACTTTAAATATATTATACCACTCCTTTCTGGCCTGCAATGTTTCTGCAAAAAAGTCAGCTGATAGCCTTATGAGGGTTCCCTTGTATATGACTTTGTTTTTCTCCTGCTGCCTTTAGAATCCTCTCTTTATCTTTCACCATTTTAATTATGATATGTCTTGGTGTGGGTCTGTTTGGGTTCATCTTGTTTAGGATTCTCTGTACTTCCGGAACCTGGATATCTATTTCCTTCTTTGGGTTTGGGAATTTTTCAGCCATAATTTCATTAAATACATTTTCCACCCCCTTTTCTCTCTCTCTCTCTCCTCCTTCTGGAGCCCCTATAATGTGAATTTTGGTACACATGACGTTGTCCTAGAGTTTCCTTAAATTTTTTTAAAATTTGTTTTTCTTTTTGCTGTTCCGATTGGGTGATTTCCATTATTCTATACTCCAGATCACTTATGCATTCTTCTGTTTCACCTAATCTGCTGTTCAGTCCTTCTAGGGTGTTTTTCATCTCAATTATTATATTCTTCAGTTCTGACTGGTTCTTTTTTATATTTTTTTTTATATTTTCTAGTCCTTTGTTAAAATTCTCACTGTGTTCATCTAGTCTTTTCCTCATTTATTAGCATTCTTATTACTAATTCTTTGAATTCTTTATTTAGTAAATTGTTTATTTTTGTTTCATTAGTTGTTTTTTTCAGAGGTTTTCTCTTGTTCTTTCAATTGACACAAATTCTTCTGTCTTCTCATTTTGCTTATCTTTCCCTATCTCTATAAAATTAGGTGAAACAGGCCTATTTTGGTTGTGAAGGGGTGTCCTTGTGTGGGAGCATCCCTATACAGTCTGCGTGTGCCAGCTGCTTTGGTGGGCGAGCTGGTGAACACAAGTCACGTCTTCCCCCAGTGTGGGCTGGCAGCTCTCACCTTGGTAGGAGGTGGGGCTGGAGATGGATGGGCTAGAGCCAGAGCCGGGTGTGAGCCAGGGCTTCTCCTGTGCTCAGTGGCCAACATCACTCTACTAGGGGCGGGGGCAGTTCTTAAGTTGCTGGATCAGAAGCCCTGAGGGTTGGGGTCCAGGCTGGTGCAGTTTTTTTAAGGGTGTGCTCTTCCCCATCCTAGCACCCCCACCCTCATCCCCAGAGGGGAGCCATGCTGAAGTAAGAGGGGCTGGCATGGATATTTGGCGAGGACCAGGGCACTGGGTGTGGCAAAGTGGCCACTGTCAGAGATCCAATCTGCCTCTGATGCACTGTCTGTACAATCACCAGTAATGGCTGCCCCCTCCCTGCTCAGACACCATTTAGAGTTTGAGCCACCACAGCATCTCATGGCCGAGCTTTTTCCTCAGTCATGGCAGCCCTTGCTCCCATGTGGAGCTGCGAGATGAAACAAGGCTTTAGGGTTAGGAGCGTTCACCTGACTAGGCTGGGGCGTACACCAGGGTAGTCGAGGGAAACCAGTCAGCTACCCTTCTGGTTTCAGTCCACCCTCTCCATCCTGCTTCAGGAGGAAGCAAGCATTTGTATGCTCCTCATGGCAGAATCCAGGCTTCCTACAGCCCTCCTGTTAGTCCCACCAGCCAAGGGGGCTCATCTTCCCTGTGTCAGACCCCAGGACTGGGATGCCCAATATGTGGCTTGAACCACTCATTCCCAAGGGAGGGTCTCCACCTCTATTATCTCCTGTTTCCTCTGAGTCCCCTCCCAGGGGCACAGGTCCTGACCCAATCGCTTTTCTTCTCTTCCTACCTGATTACATATGTATCTTTCTTACAGCCTTGGTTGTGCAAGAGTCCCTCTGGCAGTTTCCAGTTAGTTTTCAGTGAGAACTGTTTCACATGTAGATGTATTTTTGGTGTGTTTATGTAGGGAGGTGAGTTCTGTGTCCTCCTACTCCACCATCTTGATCCAATTCCAGGATACATAATTATTTTAACAAAATAGCAGATTTGCATTTAGTTTAATATATAAATAAATGTGGCATAAATAGTCATTTTTGTACTAGGAATATATCATATTTCTTTTTAACATGACAAGGCTCAGACTTTTACCCAAAAAAATAGCTGAAGTTCCATATTAATAGGAATTTGTTATTTACACCACTTCTGCAAAATTCACTTGTGTGATTATTTTGGAAAGCCTCCTGCCACTGAGGTCAGGCCTAAATTCTAGAATAAGCTTCCTTCCGTGGGTGCTCTGCCTCAATGAACTTCCTGAAATAGCAGTCCCTTTGCCCCAGCTCTCACGGGTCTCTGATGACAGTGGCCCCTGAGAGCCCTAAGTCTGTGGCAACTCTTCCCCATCAAGCACTCAATCAGATGACTGACTCCCCATGTAACTTTTAAAATGTACTAGACAGCTTTAAACACAAAGTCAACAATGAAATACCCTAAGAGTGAGAGATATCTTCCCACTCAAATGATCACATCATCTTCTCTTCTCCACCCAAAGATAGACCCCTTCATCATCATTCTTTGTCCCTACTCTCAGCTGCTCTCCTATTCATCTTCCTGCATCCAGCAACAAGGATTTAAAGGTCCTGAGTACGGCACTGGGATTACAGAAATTATGACAATTCTGGCTCACAAGGTAAAAGCAAACAAATGAATATTCTTATTAAGGAGCAGAAATATACACACATTAATTTTTGACCCAAATAACAATGCATTTTGTGGCATTAGTATTTTTACTAAGTATTTATAACAAACAATCTTCAATTAACACAGTGACCCTGTTTTCAGAAGCATATAGCACCTCACAACAAATAAAAAATAATTTAAGAGTAAGCAGAATCCAAAGTGTTTTAAGTGTTCCCACTTGAAACAACAGGAGAGCAAGAAGAAAATTCAACACGGAGGCAACAATCATGGCAGCATGACTGAGCCCCAAAGCAAAGCAGAGTGGAATATTTATAAAATAATTTCAACAGCCCTATACATGGGCTTATCTCCAGTTTCATAACCATGAAGCCCACATGGTCCATGACCATGAATTCACTCCAATATCCTGTCTGAGACGTGAAAAGGCCTCTCCATTTCCAATTCCCATGGGGAGTCAGCATCTGATTTTATCACAGAGACTCAAACTTAACATGACAACTGATTTTAAATATACAATTTCCTAAGAGTTCTGAGATTTGGCATACGGAATTTTGCTTTTTAGCATGGGAAACACAATTCCCTAAAAGAGAAACCAATTTGTTAATCAACAGGCCTGAGTCTTGATTATCAATTAAACAGAATCTAAAAACATCTAAATTGATGCTAAACATATATATGCAGATGGTCTCATTCAGTCCACAAATCTCAAGAGAGAAAACTCTAGCCCATTCATGGAAATTTTATCTCCTACAAAGTGATGGGAACATGCCTTTGAATGCAATTGGTCTTTTAAAAAGAATAACATTGATATTTGTATGAGAAGTGATTTAAGAAAGTTGAGTTAGAACATGGCCTGGGATTGGGTGAAGCAATAGGATTTTGAAATAAACAAAATTTTACGATCTTTTATTGGCAAAAACCACAGTATTCTTGACTTATGTGAGTATAAAGTATTCAATATTATCTTTAAAAATGCAATCTTTCCCAAGCAAGATTCATATTGACCTCCATGGAACTTCTAAACTTGAAATAACTTTAGGGATGCTTCCAGGTACAATTTTAACAAACTCACTGAAAGACAGTCAAGACTTTAAAAACTTTCCCTGAACACCAGCAATTTTCTTTCAGGTATCATTATTATGGGAGATACTAAGAAAGTTTCTTTTTAATCATTCATAAGATTTCATATCTGTATTATACTAAAATTTTTCATTTTAAGACTATATCAAAAACTGTTCCAAAGTGGTGAGGATTGTGCTTTGAAATATAAAACTTTATTGGTAAAATTAAAAGAGGTACTCTGTAAATATATGGACAATTAAAACATATTTCCAATAAATGCCTTGTTTATGCACAAACATGGACCACTTTGTACAGTAATGAATATTTTCCTCGGAGTTCTCTATCTGTAAAGTTTGCCACGTGGGACAAGATGTGAATTTGGCTGGGCTGTTTACCAATTATTCCAGAGTGCTTGCAAATAGCTTCCCGTGTTTGATCAGCCAAATTTTCCTACATTCACGGGTATGAGAATAGGAGAGATTTGGGGAAGGAAAAAAAAAGGGACTCTCATGTGATTATAGAGCTTTCATTTTCAGAAGTGGTACTACTCCAAGAACCATACAGCTCTCCAATCTGAGAACATTCATTCTTTCTTTCCTGTTTTCTTAATCTTCCCATTTGCTTTCTCTCTCCTTTACCCATGTGGGGTTAGCTGACAGAAGATCAACAATAGAGAATTTCCTTAGAAGAAATTTGCCAAGAATGTCTTTTTTTTTTTTAAGCACAGGAAAGCAAACCTTCCAAGTCAATGGAGAAGAAATTACATTTTCAACCAATATTGCCTAAAAATTTGCTAATTTGGTAAAAGAAAATAAAATTAGAGTCTCACCTTATACCACACACTCAAATAAATTCCAAATGAATTTAAGAAGTAATGTATAAATGACAGAGCATAGGCAAATATTTAACTTATTTGGGAGAAAGATTTTCTAAGAAAATATGCAAAGGAAAAGGTAGGAGGAAAAAATCTTAAATTATTTTCTTAAAGAATGCGATAATAAAGTTCTTTTACTACTCAGGTGTAACTACAATTAAGATAATTTTTCTACTTATAAAACTTTTACACTCTCACATGTGAAAATTTAGAAGCCACAAAAAGAGTAAAAACAAAACAAAAATTGCTTAAATTGCCTACAATGCCACTCCAAGAGATGGCCACCATTCATGTTTACTTATGTCCTTTTATTTATCTAATTATTTAGTATTTAATATTAAAAAGGGAGGGACAAATTAGGGGTATGGGATTAAGAGATACAAACTACCATATATTAAAAAGATAAGCACCAAGGATATACTGTATAGCACAGGGAATTATACCAATGATCTTCTAATAACCTTTAATGGAATATAAACTGCAAAAATACTGAATCACTATGCTGTACACCTGAACTAACACAATATTGTAAACCAACTATACTTCAATGAAAAATAAATTAAATTAAAGCAACTGTCTTTCAAAAAAAAAAGGATACCATATATATACACTGGGCCAATGGGATTGTGCTTTGAGGTTGTTTGAGAGGGAATACACCCCCAGACTCCAGGCATGAGGCACATAACCCAGATCCAAGACAGTTAAGACTTGATATGCACTGTGGCCACAGTGAACCATGCAGGGAAGGATACATGACCCATTCGGAGCCAGTTAGACTGCTGGGACTTCCAAAAAAAGAACCTCACTCCTCCTAACTGGCTTGGGGCCATGTTTGGCAGCCATCTGTGACCAGAAAGGGAGCTGCTGTGTGAGCACAGAGCAGAGGCACTAAAAGCAGAGCCAAAAAATAAGAAGAAAGAAATAAGGAGAAACTCAATTCTAATTTAAGCCCTGAAGCCAACGGAGCCTAACGCCAGCCTTGCCCCCAAACTGCTGAATTATGTGAGCCAATATACTTAATTTCTCTTGAATTGATCATGTTGAGTTTTCCATCATTAGCAACTGAAAATGCTCCCAGATTTGTCTGTGAGCAGGGGATAAAAATAAACTCCATGAAGAAGAAAAGAGAAGCCTCCTACACTGTTGGTGGGAATGTAAATTGGTGCAGCCACTATGGAGAACACTATGGAGGTTCCTTAAAAAACTAAAAATAGAGTTACCATATGAACCAGTAATCCCACTCCTGGGCATATATCTAGAGAAAACCATAATTCAAAAAGATACATGCACCCGTATGATCATAGCAGCACTATTTACAATAGCCAAGACATAGAAACAACCTAAATTTCCATCAACAGAGGAATGGGTAAAGAAGATGTAGTACATATGTACAATGGAATATTACTCAGCCATAAAAGAGAATGAAATAATGCCATTTGCAGCAACAAGGATGGATCTAGAGATCATCATACTAAGTGGAACTACACTGTTGGTGGGAATGTAAATTGGTGCAGCCACTATGGAGAACACTATGGAGGTTCCTTAAAAAACTAAAAATAGAGTTACCATATGAACCAGTAATCCCACTCCTGGGCATATATCTAGAGAAAACCATAATTCAAAAAGATACATGCACCCGTATGATCATAGCAGCACTATTTACAATAGCCAAGACATAGAAACAACCTAAATTTCCATCAACAGAGGAATGGGTAAAGAAGATGTAGTACATATGCAGAAACAGACTCACAGACATAGAAAACAAACTTATGGTTACCAAAGGGGAAAATGCAGGGGGGAGGGATAAATTAGGAATTTGGGATGACATATACACACTACTATATATAAAATAGGTAAAAAACAGGACCTACTGTATAGCACAGGAGACTATACTCAGTAACTTTTAATAACCTATTATGGGAAAAAAATCTTAAAAAGTATATATATACACATATATATATATATAACTTAAGTTTTAACTTATGTGATTAAGTTACATATATAACTTAATCACTTCGCTATACACCTGAAACTAACACAACATTGTAAATCAACTATACTTCAATAAAAAAATAAATTTTAAAAAAATGAAAAATAACTTCCATGAAGTTAGGTTTCCAATAATCAACACCTCTTTTTCACCAGTAGTTTCCATTTTCTTAGCTTAAACCTATGAGGGATCCATTTCTGGAGATGTGGATTCACACAGAATTGTCTGAAAATTAGCACTAGAGCTACCTGAAGAAAAACCATGAGGAAAGGTAAACAAACGATGGACCATAAAACTGCAGCCATGCTATAAAAGTTACTAAGCAAAGTCTGGGGACATACGTAGGAATTTCTGTGACAGTAAAGGATTTGGCCTCTTTTCCTTGGATTATGGGACTGTTTGGACCTGTCACTGTAACAGAACCTGTGTCTTCTACGGTTTTCCTCATATTCTCACTCTGAGAATCTCCTATACCCGCAGCTCTGGCTAAACGAGTCCAAAAATGGTAATCTCTTCCAGAGGAAAGAAACAAAGGAACAGCTCTAACCACACTAAGGTATTTCACACCTTCTATTACCAGCTAGATGTCAATCACTGCCTTGAAGGATGAATAATTATGCACTAAAGTGCCACACCCATCAATCAGTAACATGAATTTATTTTATTTTTTTAACATCTTTATTGGAGTATAATTGCTTTACAATGGTGTGTTAGTTTCTGATTTATAACAAAGGGAATCAGCTATACATATACGTATATCCCCATATCTCCTCCCCCTCGGGTCTCCCTCCCACCTCCCTATGCCACCCCTCTAGGTGGTCACAAAGCACTGAGCTGAGTTCCCTGTGCTATGTGGCTGCTTCCCACTAGCTATCTATTTTACATTTCGTAGTGTATATATGTCCATGCCACTCTCTCACTTCATCCAAGCTTACCCTTCCCACTCCCCATGTCCTCAAGTCCATTCTCTATGTCTGCGCATTTATTCCTGTCCTGCACCTAGGTTCATCAAAACCAATTATTTTTTTAGATTCCATATATATGTTAGCATACTGTATTTGTTTTTTGCTTTCTGACCTACTTGACTCTGTATGACAGACTCTAGGTCCATCCATCTCACTACAAATAACTCAATTTCGTTGCCTTTTATGGCTGAATAATATTCCATTGTATATATGTGCCACATCTTCTTTATCCATTCATCTGTCAATGGACATTTAGGTTGCTTCCATGTCCTGGCTATTGTAAATAGAGCTGCAGTAAACATTGTGGTACATGACTCTTTTTGAATTATGGTTTTCTCAGTGTATATGCCCAGTAGTGGGATTGCTGGGTCATATGCTGGTTCTATTTTTAGTTTTTTAAGGAACCTCCATACTGTTCTCCATAGTGGCTGTATCCATTTACATTCCCACCAACAGTGGAAGAGGGTTTCCTTTTCTCCACACCCTCTCCAGCATTTATTGTTTGTAGATTTTTTGATGATGGCCATTCTGACAGGTGTGAGGTGATACCTCATTGTAGTTTTGATTTGCATTCTATAATGATTAGTGATGTTGAGCATCCTTTCATGTGTTTATTGGCAATCTGTATATCTTCTTTGGAGAAATGTCTATTTAGGTCTTCTGCCCATTTGGGGATTGGGTTGTTTGTTTTTTTGATATTGAGATGCATGACCTGCATGTAAATCTTAGAGATTAATCCTATGTCAGTTACTTCATTTGCAATTCTATAATGATTAGTGATGTTGAGCATCCTTTCATGTGTTTATTGGCAATCTGTATATCTTCTTTGGAGAAATGTCTATTTAGGTCTTCTGCCCATTTGGGGATTGGGTTGTTTGTTTTTTTGATATTGAGATGCATGACCTGCATGTAAATCTTAGAGATTAATCCTATGTCAGTTACTTCATTTGTAAATATCTTCTCCCAGTCTGAGGGTTGTCTTTTCGTCTTGTTTATGGTTTCCTTTGCTGTGCAAAAGCTTTTAAGTTTCATTAGGTCCCATTTGCTTATTTTTGTTTTTATTTCCACTTCTCTAGGAGGTGAGTCCATTCTTTTACATATAGCTGTCCAGTTTTCCCAGCACCACTTATTGAAGTGCCTGTCTTTTCTCCATTGTCTTATCCTTCCCTCCTCATCTTTAATTTCTTTCATCAGTGTCTTATAATTTTCTGCATACAGGTCGCTTGTCTCCTTAGGTAGGTTTATTCCTAGGTATTTTATTCATTTTCTTGCAATCATATATGGCCTTTATTATGTTGAGGTAAGTTCCCTCTATGCCTACTTTCTGGAGGGGTTTTATCATAAATGGGTGTTGAATTTTGTTGAAAGCTTTTTCTGCATCTATTGAGATGATCATATGGTTTTTCTCCTTCAATTTGTTAATATGGTGTATTAAATTGATTGATTTGCGCATATTGAAGAATCCTTGCATTCGTGGGATAAACCCCACTTGATTGTGGTGTATGATCCTTTTAATGTGCTGTTGGATTCTGTTTGCTAGTATTTTGTTGAGAATTTTTGCATCTATGTTCATCAGTGATATTGGCCTTAGTTTTCGTTCTTTGTGACATCTTTGTCTCGTTTTGGTATCAAGGTGATGGTGGCCTCGTAGAATGAGTTTGGGAGTGTTCCTCCCTCTGCTATATTTTGGAAGAGTTTGAGAAGTATATGTGTTAGCTCTTCTCTAAAGTTTGATAGAATTCGCCTGTGACGCCATCTGGTCCTGGGCTTTTGTTTGTTGGAAGATTTTTAATCACAATCTCAATTTCAGTGCTTGTGATTTGTTGGTTTATATTTTCTGTTTCTTCCTGGTTCAGTCTTGGAAGGCTGTGCTCTTCTAAGAATTTGTCCATTTCTTCCAGGTTGTCCATTTTATTGGCATATAGTTGTTTGTAGTATTCTCTCATAATCCTCTGTATTTCTGCAGTGTCAGTTGTTACTTCTCCTTTTTCATTTCTAATTCTATTGATTTGACTCTTCTCCCTTTTTTTCTTGATGAGTCTGGCTAGTGGTTTATCAATTATGCTTATCTTCTCAAAGAACCAAGCTTTAGTTTTATTGATCTTTGGTATTGTTTTCTTCATTTCTATTTCATTTATTTCTGATCTGATCTTTATGATTTCTTTCCTTCTTCTAATTTTGGGGGTTTTTTGTTCTTCTTTCTCTAATTGCTTTAGCTGTAAGTTTAGGTTGTTTATGTGAGATGTTTCTTGTTTCCTGAGGTAGGACTGTATTGCTACAAACTTCCCTCTTAGATCTGGTTTTGCTGCATCCCATAGGTTTTGGGTCATCGTGTTTTCATTGTCATTTGTTTCTATGTATTTATTGATTTCCTATTTGATTTCTTCAGTGATTTCTTGGTTATTTAGTAGTGTATTGTTTAGCCTCCATGGGTTTGTATTTTTTACAGATTTTTTTCTGTAATTGATATCTAGTCTCATAGTATTGTGGTTGGAAAAGATATTTGATATGATTTCAATTTGTTTAAATTTACCAAGGTTTGATTTGTGACCCAAAATATGATCTATCCTGGAGCATGTTCCATGAGCACTTCAGAAGAAAGTGTATTCTGTTGTTTTTGGATGGAATGTCCTATAAATATCAATTAAGTCCATCTTGTTTAATGTACCATTTAAAACTTGTGTTTCCTTATTTATTTTCATTTTGGATGATCTGTCCATTGGTGAAAGTGGGGTGTTAAAGTCCCCTACTATGATTGTGTTACTGTCGATTTCCCCTTTCATGCCTGTTAGCATTTGCCTTATGTATTGAGGTGCTCCTATGTTGGGTGCATAAATATTTACAATTGTTATATCTTCTTCTTGGATTGATCTCTCAATCATTATGTAGTTTCCTTCTTTGTCTCTTATAATAGTCTTTATTTTAAGTCTATTTTGTCTGATATGAGAATCGCTACTCCAGCTTTCTTCTGATTTCCATATGCATGGAATATCTTTTTATCCCCTCATTTCAGTCTGTATGTGTCCCTAGGTCTGAAGTGGGTCTGTTGTAGGCAGCATATATCTGGGTCTTGTTTTTGTATCCATTCAGCCAGTCTATGTCTTTTGGTTGGAGCATTTATCCATTTACATTTAAGGTAATTATCGATATGTATGTTCTTATTACCATTTTCTTAATTGTTTTGGGTTTGTTATTGTAAGTCTTTTCTTCTCTTTTGTTTCTGGCCTAGAGAAGTTCCTTTAGCATTTGTTGTACAGCTAAAGCTGGTTTGGTGGTGCTGAATTCTCCTAGCTTTTGCTTGTCTGTAAAGGTTTTAATTTCTCCAGCGAATCTGAATGAGATCCTTGCTGGGTAACCTTGGTTGTAGGTTTTTCCCTTTCATCACTTTAAATATGTCCTGCCACACCCTTCTGGCTTGCAGTTTCTGCTGAAAGATCAGCTGTTAACCTTGTATGTTATCTGTTGCTTTTCCCTTGTTGCTTTTAATATTTTTTCTTTGTATTTAATTTTTGATAGTTTGATTAATATGTGTCTTGTCGGGCTTCACTGGTGGCGCAGTGGTTGAGAATCTGCCTGCTAATGCAGGGGACATGTGTTCGAGCCCTGGTCTGGGAGGATCCCACATATTGTAGAGCGACTGGGCCTCCACAACTACTGAGCCTGCGCGTCTGGAGCCTGTGCTCTGCAACAAGAGAGGCCACGATAGTGAGAGGCCTGCGCACCGCGATGAAGAGTGGCCCCCGCTTGCCACAACTAGAGAAAGCCCTAGCACAGAAACAAAGACCCAACACAGCAAAAAAAAAATTAATTAATTAATTAATAAACTCCTACCCCCAACATCTTAAAAAAAAAAAAAGTATGTGTCTTGGCATGTTTCTCCTTGGATTTATCTTGTATGGGACTCTGCACTTCCTGGACTTGATTGATTGTTTCCTTTCCCATATTAGGGAAGTTTTCAACTATAATCTCTTCAAATATTTTCCCAGTCCCTTTCTTTTTCTCTTCTTCTTCTGGGACCCCTATAATTTGAATGTTGGTGTGTTTAATGTTGTCCCAGAGGTCTCTGAGACTGTCCTCAAGTCTTTTCATTCTTTTTTCTTTATTCTGCTCTGTGGTAGTTATTTCCACTATTTTATCTTCCAGGTCACTTATCTTTTCTTCTATCTCTGTTATTCTGCTATTGATTCCTTCTAGAAAATTTTTAATTTCATTTATTGTGTTGTTCATCATTGTTTGTTTGCTCTTTAGTTCTTCTAGGTCCTTGTTAAACGTTTCTTGTATTTTCTCCATTCTATATCCAAGATTTTGGATCATCTTCACTATCATTACTCTGAATTCTTTTACAGGTAGACTGCCTATTCCTCTTCATTTCTTTGGTCTGGTGGGTTGTTACCTTGCTCCTTTTTCTGCTGTGTGTTTCTCTGTCTTCTCATTTTGCTTAACTTACTGTGTTTGGGGTCTCCATTTCACAGGCTACAGGTTTGTAGTTCCTGTTGTTTTTGGTGTCTGCCCCCAGTGGGTAAGATTGGTTCAGTCAGTTGTGTAGGCTTCCTGGTGGAGGGGACTGGTGCCTGTGTTCTGGTGGATGAGGTTAGATCTTGTCTTTCTGGTGGGCAGGACCATGTCCGCTGGTGTGTTTTGGGGTGTCTGTGACCTTATTATGATTTTAGGCAGCCTCTCTGCTAATAGGTGGGGTTGTGTTCCTGTCTTGCTAGTTGTTTGGCATAGGGTGTCCAGCACTGTAGCTTGCTGTTCATTGAGTGTAGTGCTGAGATGGAGATCACTGGTAGAGCTTTCATCGTTTGATATTATGTGGAGCCAGGAGGTATCTGGTAGACCAATGTCCTGAACTCGGTTCTCCCACCTCAGAGGCACAGGCCTGACACCCGGCCAGAGCACCAAGACCCTGTCAGCCATACGGCTCTGAGACAGTCATAGCTGTTTTTAGGATTCGAGACAGGGATTCAGGGTACAATGCAAAGATGGTGTGCTCCATCAAAGATGATCTCCTTTTCATCCTGAAGCTGTCTGTAGAGAGTTACTACACCCTGGTGACTGATAGCACTCTGGTGACCAAGGTGGTGGAAGTGGACGGTGACTCAGGCCAGAATGCCTGGCTGTTGTAGCAGCTGCTCAAGGCCATGAAGCCTGGGCTGTTAGGCTTGTGGGTGCTCAACAGCGAGGTGCGCATGGCCTGGCTGCTCAGTGAGTACGACGTGGCCAAGCACAGGCTGGTGGTGCTGGTCAAGGACAATGGCGAGCCACCACTGTTGGCCAGCATCACGCTGTACGTGTTGCTGGTGGACAGCTTCTCGCAGCCCTACCTGCCAGCCCCAAAAGCCAGTAACATGAATTTACTGACCTCCTATTATGTGCCCAGCATCATGCAAAGTGGTCTCTGAATCAGAATGTATATTGACACTGTATTAAAATGTCAAAGTTATTTTTGCAGCCCCTAAAGTGACATGTGGGAAACACCATGCTGGCCTTTCCACTGTGTCCACCAACCACACAGTTGTGTGTGACACTGGCCATAGGCACCGGCTTACGAAGGCACCAATCAGATTTCATTTCTAGAGAAAAAAAAATCACCTTGATGACAGTTTTATAATCGTGTCACTGTGTGTGTGTGTGTGTGTGTGTGTGTGTGTGTTAAAGGTAATTGTCAAATGCAGAAAATAAGAAAAGAGGGATAAGACTAAGATACTGTTGCTTTTCCCTTGTTGCTTTTAATATTTTTTCTTTGTATTTAATTTTTGATAGTTTGATTAATATGTGTCTTGTCGGGCTTCACTGGTGGCGCAGTGGTTGAGAATCTGCCTGCTAATGCAGGGGACATGTGTTCGAGCCCTGGTCTGGGAGGATCCCACATATTGTAGAGCGACTGGGCCTCCACAACTACTGAGCCTGCGCGTCTGGAGCCTGTGCTCTGCAACAAGAGAGGCCACGATAGTGAGAGGCCTGCGCACCGCGATGAAGAGTGGCCCCCGCTTGCCACAACTAGAGAAAGCCCTTGCACAGAAACAAAGACCCAACACAGCAAAAAAAAAATTAATTAATTAATTAATAAACTCCTACCCCCAACATCTTAAAAAAAAAAAAGTATGTGTCTTGGCATGTTTCTCCTTGGATTTATCTTGTATGGGACTCTGCACTTCCTGGACTTGATTGATTGTTTCCTTTCCCATATTAGGGAAGTTTTCAACTATAATCTCTTCAAATATTTTCCCAGTCCCTTTCTTTTTCTCTTCTTCTTCTGGGACCCCTATAATTTGAATGTTGGTGTGTTTAATGATCCGTTCTTCTGCCTCAGTTATTCTGCTATTGATTCCTTCTAGAGAATTTTTAATTTCATTTATTGTGTTGTTCATCATTGTTTGTTTGCTCTTTAGTTCTTCTAGGTCCTTGTTAAACGTTTCTTGTATTTTCTCCATTCTATATCCAAGATTTTGGATCATCTTCACTATCATTACTCTGAATTCTTTTACAGGTAGACTGCCTATTCCTCTTCATTTCTTTGGTCTGGTGGGTTGTTACCTTGCTCCTTTTTCTGCTGTGTGTTTCTCTGTCTTCTCATTTTGCTTAACTTACTGTGTTTGGGGTCTCCATTTCACAGGCTACAGGTTTGTAGTTCCTGTTGTTTTTGGTGTCTGCCCCCAGTGGGTAAGATTGGTTCAGTCAGTTGTGTAGGCTTCCTGGTGGAGGGGACTGGTGCCTGTGTTCTGGTGGATGAGGTTAGATCTTGTCTTTCTGGTGGGCAGGACCATGTCCGCTGGTGTGTTTTGGGGTGTCTGTGACCTTATTATGATTTTAGGCAGCCTCTCTGCTAATAGGTGGGGTTGTGTTCCTGTCTTGCTAGTTGTTTGGCATAGGGTGTCCAGCACTGTAGCTTGCTGTTCATTGAGTGTAGTGCTGAGATGGAGATCACTGGTAGAGCTTTCATCGTTTGATATTATGTGGAGCCAGGAGGTATCTGGTAGACCAATGTCCTGAACTCGGTTCTCCCACCTCAGAGGCACAGGCCTGACACCCGGCCAGAGCACCAAGACCCTGTCAGCCATACGGCTCTGAGACAGTCATAGCTGTTTTTAGGATTCGAGACAGGGATTCAGGGTACAATGCAAAGATGGTGTGCTCCATCAAAGATGATCTCCTTTTCATCCTGAAGCTGTCTGTAGAGAGTTACTACACCCTGGTGACTGATAGCACTCTGGTGACCAAGGTGGTGGAAGTGGACGGTGACTCAGGCCAGAATGCCTGGCTGTTGTAGCAGCTGCTCAAGGCCATGAAGCCTGGGCTGTTAGGCTTGTGGGTGCTCAACAGCGAGGTGCGCATGGCCTGGCTGCTCAGTGAGTACGACGTGGCCAAGCACAGGCTGGTGGTGCTGGTCAAGGACAATGGCGAGCCACCACTGTTGGCCAGCATCACGCTGTACGTGTTGCTGGTGGACAGCTTCTCGCAGCCCTACCTGCCAGCCCCAAAAGCCAGTAACATGAATTTACTGACCTCCTATTATGTGCCCAGCATCATGCAAAGTGGTCTCTGAATCAGAATGTATATTGACACTGTATTAAAATGTCAAAGTTATTTTTGCAGCCCCTAAAGTGACATGTGGGAAACACCATGCTGGCCTTTCCACTGTGTCCACCAACCACACAGTTGTGTGTGACACTGGCCATAGGCACCGGCTTACGAAGGCACCAATCAGATTTCATTTCTAGAGAAAAAAAAATCACCTTGATGACAGTTTTATAATCGTGTCACTGTGTGTGTGTGTGTGTGTGTGTGTGTGTGTGTGTGTGTGTGTGTTAAAGGTAATTGTCAAATGCAGAAAATAAGAAAAGAGGGATAAGACTAAGATACTAACAGTGTATAAAGACCATTATGAGTAGTGTTTTATTCTGTTTTTACAGATTTAGACTTAAACTGCAGCATCCAGTCAGCTCTCCATATCCTTAGGTTCCACAACTGCGAATTCAATCAACTGCAGATTGAAAATATTTGTAAAGAACAATTCAAAAAGTTCCAAAAAGCAAAACTTGAATATGCTGTGCACCGGCAACTATTTACGTGGCATTTACATTGTATTAGGTACTATAAGTAATCTAGGGACTTCCCTGGTGGTCCAGTGGTTAAGAATCCACCTTCCAATGCAGGGGACGTGGGTTCAATCCTTGGTTGGGGAACTAAGATCCCACATACCGTGGGGCAACTAAGCCCAGGCTCTAGAGCCCGCACACCACAACGAAGAGCCTGCAGGCCACAACAAAGAGCCCACACGCCGCAACAAAGAGCCCATGTGCCACAACAAAAGATCCTGCATGCTGAAACTAAGAACCGATGCAGCCAAATAAATATTAAATAAAAGAACTGAAGAAACTAGAAAAATTATTGCTAATAAAAAAATAAGTAATCTAGAGATGATTTAACATATATAGGAGAATGTGCATAGGTTATATGCAAACAATACGCCATTTTATATGACACTTGAACATTCTCAGATTTTAGTATCTGCCCAGGGTCCTAGTACCAACCTCCTGCAGATACCAAGGAATGACTGTAATTTGTCTTTCTTGTCTCTCTTCTTGTTTTGGGGGCATATAAGAGATAGAGAACAGAAAAACTGTAAGGAAAAACAGCACCATTCCATTGAGAAATTTTCAACAGCTGCTGAGATTGTGGCCTGCCACAAGAAGATCAAAGCTTTGAAACACCAAAGCACCAGAGACACAGCAGTTGGCTATGCCACAGAGAAACTTCTGACCCCATGAAAGGAAGCAAGGTGAATTAGGACATCAGGATTATTGAGAGTTAAAGGGAAATTAGGACAAATGGAAGCAGTTGTTAGCAACTGTTTTTCCTAAGTGAAAACTGCATCTGTGGTGGACATTTACTGACTGACCTCTTGGCTACTGAGCATCCAAACGTACTCTTTGGTATTGGTAGAATAACAAAGCAAGGCACACCCCAACCCATCCCAAGAGCCAGTCATGTAATCCAAGCTTCAGCCATTGCACACTTTAGTGTAACTTACAATCTTCAGCAAAGTGGCACAAGATCATAAATGATGAAAGAGTTAGGTAGCCCCTGTCGCTGGATGCCCAGAGCTGCCTGTTCCTCATCTATCACCAAGCATCATCCTTCAGTCTACTATCCATTCTGCCATCTACTCAGTATCCCTTCTCTAAATGCCCTTTTTATTTTTTACCTTGGACAGAATTGGGATCTGTTGCTTACAGAAAAGGCTCTTAACTGATGAAGTACCCAACCACACCTCAGTGTTTGTATTTCTTTGACTCTTACTCTAAGATGCATGGCATTCTTTTAAAGCTCAATAACAGATACAAATTAAGATTAGGAGCATTTGCAGGATATGTACCCATTACCTAGACCTTGGTGGCTCAGAGTAATTTGTTTCTTGACTAAAAGTATCCCCACAGCCATAATCCACACATATTACCATGATCTGTGGGTTACTTTTATAGCCACAAAACCTCAAGGCCAAACCTCCAACCAACCTAACCCATGTCCTTCTAAGAAGGAAAGAGAAATGAAGGAAGGGAAGAGAAAGAAGGAAAGGATAAAGAGTAAAAAAGGCAAAGGAGGAAGGAAGGAAGGGAAAGAGAGAGAGAAAGGAAGGAAGGAAGGAAGGAAGGAAAGAAAGAAGGAAAGAAAAGGGATCACAATATCTTTTAATACTATTTTTCAGGGAAAATATATACATGTTCTTGATTTTTTAGCAATCTTTCCACTCCTATGATATCAAAAAGTTCTACTTTTTATCCAATATAATTCTACTAATTTGTGTCTCCTTTATCCTAATTTATCTTGGTAACTTAATTCATTATTTTTCTGGGAAAGATACTACTGCATTTCTAATAGCACAGGCTATATAGTGGGATCATTACCATCAGTACTAGAAGACAGTTTTGTTAACAGTAAACCATAAATGTTAATAGCTATATTTGGACAGGGGGAAAAAAAAGTAAACCCAACTCAAAAAGATATGCCTATCAGGTCTATTAGTAATGCTGATGGCTGCAATTTACAGATTATCTACATCCGCCAGGCACCAAGTGGGATGCATTACATACATTCTCAGTAGTCTCCCATGACAATCACAGGGAGGAGGGACCATGCTCCCACATTACTGATAAGAAAATCAAGACAGGTCGAAGTTAACCTAAGGCCTGTCTTCTTCCCAAAACACTATACCACTCACAGCTGCTTTTGCTCCAAGGAAACCAGGCCACACCACCCAAGTAGCATCACAAGGTCGGCTGCCCAGACTGCAATAGTCATAATCAACTAGTAATTAAAGCTCTACAAACCCTTTCAATTGATGTCATCACTTCCCAGAGAGTTTCAAAAGAATCTTGAACATTCTCCAAAAAGATATGACCATTTATAGACTGATGACATTCAGTCTGATTCATACCTTATTACCAAAAAGAATGAAGTGGATTATTTAAGAAAAAAATTCTGTAAATTAAATTGAATTCATTAAATCATGCTAGCAGGCACTGCAAGAAGACGAGAGCTGGGCTCAGCCTGTGTTTTTGTGTCTAACTCTGCAGAGCATAAACATCATCCAAAGTCCTTGAACCAGTCGCCCACGGATGTCTTTAAGCTTCTGGACTGCAGGACTCTTGCCCAGAAATGCTGAGAAGTTTAAACATCCTTTGGTTTGTGTCTTATGGCCTCTCAAGTTCTTTGTCCACCCTTGGCTGAAATGCAAAGGACAGAAGGAGTGGTAAAAAGACTAAATGACCCACAGAATCTGACATTCTATTAACATAGCCATTCAGACTGTGCATCACCAAAATGTTGTTATATTAGTAACAATGCTAACATGCCCTTTGTATGAAAAAACAAAGCTTTCATAATTACCCTTAGAGCAGCCAGAGGGAACCATGTTTGGAATTTCTGATCCACCTGATTGTTTCTAATGAGATTTTCTTAATCAAAAAGGATTTGAGTGAATTCAGTTTATCCTTTCAGAACCAATATAGGGGGCGGTGGTTACAACGTGGGCCACTAGAACTGCATTGTTTAAACCCGAGCCACGTGTGTCAAATACTCGATGGATCTCGAGGATTAGGTAACAAAACGTCAAAAGAATGTAAGATAGCTCAATAACATTGAAATAATTCTTTGGATATCTTAGGTTAAATAAAATGCATTCTTAAAAATATTTTTGCCTGTTTCTTTTACTTTTTACAACATAGCTACTAGGAAAGTTAAAATTACATTCTATTTCCTTCGGAAAGCATTGCTCCACTGCCGCAGAAGGTTTGGGATCTGTTATTCACCAGCTGGGCTGCCACACAGGCTGTGTGGACTGTGTGAAACACAAGGGTACCTGGCAGGGGACCTAAGCAGAGGCTGAAATCCATCCTCTGCTCTGGCAGCCAAGCCATCACCAGAGTGGAAGCCTTTTCCTGATTTGCACACAGTGCTACGTGGGCTAGGCGTAGCCCTGCTTATTAGCTGCCCGACTTTAAGTTACTTCACCCTCTTTCCATTTCTGTCATCCAAAAAAAAAGGGGGCAACCTGGACTTTACAGGGTTCTAGCAAAGATTAAATAAGTTAATGTCCAAGGCCTAGCCCCTGGTTTAGTACATAGTAAGTACTCAATAAACGTTAGTTACTATTCGCTGTTCTATATAAATTATTCTGAATTTTGAGTCTTTCACAGAGACATTTTGATTCTAACACCAGTCCTTCAAGCAGGTAACAATTCTCTAAGTCAGACAACCATGATTTAAAGGAAAGGAAGAGTGAGTGGCCAGGCATGCTTTCCCAACAGTTAACTGATGAAATAGAATCAACCCAAGAAACTTCAAACATTGGATTTCACCAAAAGAAACTGTACCATAACAATTGAGAAAGAAGTATATAGATGGAAATTTTCCTTTTAAGAGTCAAGTGGAAATCTGAGGATAGAGAAGAAATGTCAAATAAATTATATCTCATCAACTCGCAGTGACTATACATTTTCCCCTTGAAATGAATGCCAGGTGTATAAGAAGGATAAATTTTCAATTAAGCTGCTACATAAAGATTAAATGAATTTTAAAACAACTAGTATGCTTGAAAAGGTTATTCTTCATCATTAGGGTCTGTGTCAACCACGATCCAAAAGTCTAAGGGCTCAGACTGGGCACAGAATCTCAAAGGTGGTAATATTTCAACCACCAAGTGCAAGATGAGGAGGGACACCAGAGGAAGCAGGAGGGTGTTCCCATCAGGGGGGAACTGTCACCTCAGCCTGTTTTCCCACTATGGGGAAATAAGTTACTGACACAGAGTTCATTAAGCTGTAAGCCCAATTACTACCACATGGCACCAACCATATTGCAATTACAGCCCTTCCAAGAGGCAGCCAGCCGCCGTTTTCAGTAGAGAAACACTGGTTTGGACAAGGTTTATAAATGATTTTCATTAACTATCATTTACCATTAGTGCAAATCAAAGCACTAAATGCCCACTTTGCTGTAGAGAGTGACCTTTGGCCTGGATTCTCTCTCTAACTGATGAGGGCTAAATGTATTGTGACAACTCCTAATCACATTTAGTGCAGCCCATGATCTGATGGCACTGGCTGTCCCATCAACTATAAACAGCCCTGGCAAGGCCATTATATTCCATTTCCTTTTAGAGATATGTATATCATATCCCAGGGACTCAAGAAATAGAAGCCTCTTCCAACCATCCGGAGTATATTTCAATAGCTTAAAACACTCATACAGTTACACCATTACCGACAAAGAATTGCTGGCAATGAGAACATATTTCTCTTCTTTATAATTCAGGTTTATAGGCCTAAAATACATTAATCCGATCAGCCCAACTCTAGTAGGATAGATAAAAAGCCAGTCATCAGAACCCACCCATCAGAAACAATCCTCTCCAAATCCACACATAATGATTGCAGCTCAGCTTCAGCTCATAAAAAGTGAATACAACTGTATGCTATTTAATACCGAGGCATTGGTGCTTGATTTTTTACTAATCCAGGATAACACGTTTCCAGAAACGTCCAGGGGAAACACTGGGAAATCTAGACTCATAACAGGAAAATGATTTCCTCTGAAACACTAACACCTCGATATGAATGAAAACAAGTAAATGGCTGCCAAACGTTCAAAAACTAAAATCCTAAGTTATGAGTCTGACTCCACATCGTGGTAGGTAATAGGTTTCCTGTTCCTGAAAGAGACTGGATCATACACTTCCCCAGCAAACATCTGACCTGACAACGGATGCTAAGGACCCAGGCAGAGGCCAAGAGTGAAAAGAGGTAGAAGATTTACAGTGATGCAAAAGTTGCTTTCTAATAAAAAGCTAAAGCCAAGGGGCAGTTAACAATACATTACATACTGCCCGTGCTGGGACCTTCTCAGGCAAGTGTTGGTTCTCATCCATCAATGTCCTTGCATCACCGAGGCGGGCTTTCCCCACACTGTGTTCCCTGCTCTTTACGCTGGGGGACCAGCCAGCTGGTGCCCGCCCTCTGTTCCACAGGAAAGTGACACCTATTTGTGGAAAACTCAGGAAAAGGTGATGGCTTTTATCTCGATACAAATATTTAAGGAAAAGAAAAAACCCACAACATCAGAGGCTACTGTAGTGTTTTGGAAGTTAAATGGATAGTTTACAAACACAGGGCCCCTTTCCACAGACATTTGGCAATATGCTATGTATGTGCTTTATCAACATCAAAAGAGCTGAAATGATTTTTAACTTGGTTACATGGACATCCTTAAAAACAAACCAAAAAAGCCCCATTATCATTGCTTTCTATACTTGGAACCTGTGAGAACTTAGAAATCGAGGAGAATGTTTCCTCTGCAAGTAAAACTGAAAATCAGAGATGTGTAAAGTCACTTTAAAGGTACAGGGCTTCCCTGGTGGCACAGTGGTTGAGAGTCCGCCTGCCGATGCAGGGGACACGGGTTCGTGCCCCGGTCCGGGAGGATCCCACATGCCGCGGAGCGGCTGGGCCCGTGAGCCATGGCCACTGAGCCTGCGCGTCCGGAGCCTGTGCTCCACAACGGGAGAGGTCACAGCAGTGAGAGGCCCGCGTAACAGCAAAAAAAAAAAAAAAAGGTACAGAATCACTTCTATGTGAAGAAGGGAGCTCCTTGGGCAATTGAAGCATGGATGATACAATGATGATGGTTTCTCACAGGCCAAGTACTTTGTTAAACCATTTACCCATCCTTTTTCATTTATAGGAAACTTGGAGCACAGTGAGGCAAGTAACTTGCCCGAGGTCATAGGGAGAGATCCCAGTAGGCAGTGCCCACACGAGCACCACTTAAGGGATCTGGTCCCACTCTTTTGTGGAACTGATGTAATCAACGATCAGCCTCATGTCACTGAATATTTAAATCATGTAGCTTAGTCATCTTGGCTGGCTGCAGCTTCACTGGGCAACCAGCTGACTACAGTTTGTTGTCCGTGCCTTCAAGGACTTAGTGGGTTGGAGGGTGACACACATCAACCCTTTTGGCAAGTGGGGCTCCCTGTGTGTTCATCCATTGGTTTTGTGGTTTTACATATTAGGATCTGAGTTTGTGAGTTTATGAGTCCACAACCCAGAGAAGAAACTACTAGCAGTGCACGGACAAATGGGTGTGCTGAGCCACTGGGACTGGGCCCAGAAGGTGACACATTCTCAAAACTATTGGCATCCTGCAATAAGATCCCCAGCAGGTTTGGGGCAGGAAATCAGAACACTGTCATTAGACAAGTTAGACCCCTCTTCTTTTAGTTTAATGCACACAATTACACAGCTCAGCGTCTCTGATATCCCATGGTTTTCCAAAACATTTTTTAAGGGCCGAAAATAAAAGCCTAAGGTCATACAGTTAACCTACAAAGAGCTCATTACATCACCTTTTAATCCTACCTTACAAAAAGATTCCCCTGAATCTACCAAGTCAAGACATGCCTTATTTGTACCTCTTCATGCTATTCTACACTTTGGATGTGGATTATAGAATCTTCTATGCTGCTTTTTTTTATTATTATTCAAACAGAAAATCACAAAAATTATAATCATCCTCATCAGTTCACTCAGTCCCATGTAATTAATTTTTTTTTCATCTTGATCTTTTGTTAACACTTTTATGAATTCATCAGTTTTCCATTAGAGTTCTGAAAATGCTTATTCATTCAGTTCAGCAGTATAGTCAGTTACCAGAAACCTGTGCTTGTCAGAGTCTTTTCCATGAATTCCTTGAAGATGAAACCCTTTTATAGGAACATTTTTACAAAAGCATCAGAGTACACCCAGAACTGTCTGTAAATGACAAAAGACTTAAAAATGACCACGGTTAAAGATTTGATGAAAGTTCATAATAATGCAATTGACAAGGATATTTAGTTATTTCTGAGATATACATTTTAAAATAATAACTAGAATTATAACTTATAACATTATACCAGAACATATAAGATTTTTAGGAAGTTCATGTAATGTCTGAAACATTTATATTAACAAATTTCCATACAAATAACCCAAAGAAAGTTTAGTATTAGTTGTTTGTTTATTTTTTAATTTTTGAATTTTATTTTATTTTTTTATACAGTAGGTTCTTATTAGTCATCAATTTTATACACATCAGTGTATACATGTCAATCCCAATGGCCCAATTCAGCACACCACCATCGCCACTCCCCTGCGGCTGTCCCCCCTTGGTGTCCATACGTTTGTTCTCTACATCTGTGTTTCAACTTCTGCCCTGCAAACCAGTTCATCTGTACCATTTTTCTAGGTTCCACATACATACGTTAATATACGATATTTGTTTTTCTCTTTCTGACTTACTTCACTCTGTATGACAGTCTCTAGATCCATGCACATCTCAACAAATGACCCAATTTTGTTCCTTTTTATGGCTGAGTAATATTCCATTGTATATATGTACCACAACTTCTTTATCCATTCGTCTGTCAATGGGCATTTAGGTTGCTTCCATGACCTGGCTATTGTAAATAGTGCTGCAATGAACATTGGGGTGCATGCGCTTTTTGAATTATGATTTTCTCTAGGTATATGCCCAGTAGTGGGATTGCTGGATCATATGGTAATTCTATTTTAACTTCAAAGTCACTAAAACTAAAAGCTTTGCTCCCTTCTTTAAAGTGACGCTATTACGAACAAGCTACCATTAGAAAGAAAATATTCTAAATGCTTCTTCAAATAGATGGTCCGTGTTTTAGCAAAACAGGGCAGTTCCACTTAATCCAATTCCCTTTGAAGATGAAGTGCTTTGGAATTCAATCTTTATAAATGGATCAACTGCAACTGTGTCGATTTTCTAATTTATTCATTGCCTTAACCTTGACCTGCCTGACCGTAGGTCAAGCTGGAGTTGAACTTAGGGGGAAAAGCACCCTGAATGATCTTTAGAAGACAGAGCTGTGAGGCCAAACCCCAAGGAATGGCAATACAGCAGAGGGAAGAAGACCAAAGACTGAAGTTGGGAACATACAGAGATGAGAATCCCAGCTCTGCTACAGAAGAACTATTGCCCTCGGCAAGTTATCCAACTTCTCTGAATCTCAGTTTTCTTACCTAGGGACTGGAATAATTTTAAAAGCTAACATTTAAGCAATTACTAGTTCCAGACATTATTCTGATTAGCAATTTCAGCCTGACCACTATATAATGAAGGTGGTTTATTGTTGCCATTTTACAGATGGGGGACTCAAGCTTCAGTGAAATTAAAAGACTTGCCAAGGACACACAGCTAGTCAATAGCAGAGCTGGGCTTGGGACCCAGGCTGTCTGATGCTGACTTGCCTCCTTAATCATTTTACTTAATACCACCCAGGGTGGATAATACAATTAAATGAGATGATACATGTAAAGCACATTACCCAGCATGCATTAAGTATGCAGAACTTACAGGTTTTAATTTTTAATTATTAGTTTATTTTGATGAAGTGAAAAAGAAATGTAGATCCTTATTCCTTCATGGGTAAATGCCTATTTATGGAATGAAAATATTACTTATACTACTATAATAACAGAAGCAATAATGCCATAATAGTCATAGAGTAGTTCAGGGCATGGCTCCAAGCTCAGAAGGTCTGGGTTCCAAATCCAGTGTCATGGACTGAGTGCTTGTGTTCCCCAAATCTGTGTGTTGAAGTCCTAACCCCCAGTGTGGTGGGCCTTTGGGAGGTGATTAGGTTTGGATGAGGTTGTGAGCATGGGGCCCTCATGATGAGATTAGTGTCCTCATAAAGAAGAGGAAGAGAGGGATCTCTCCTTTCGTGCACACACTGAGGAAGGCAGTGTGAGGACACAGCAAGAAGGCAGTTGTCTACAAATCAGGAGGGGAGCCCTCACTAGGAAATCACCTGCCAACACCTTGACCTTGGACTTCCCAGCTCCAGAACTGAGATATAAACGCCTGTTGTTTAAGCCACCCAGTCTGTAGTGTTTGCTCAGGTGCAGCCTGAGCTGATGAAAACACCAAGTCTGCTTCTTACTGGTGAGATTGTGGGCAAGTTGCTTAATCTCTTGGAGCCTCATCTATACAAGGTCCCCTACTTCATAAGACTGTAGTGAGAATTACATGAGATGATACAACAAAAGCGCTTTGCAGGTGCCTGGCAGAGAGTAAGGACTCTCTAAATATCAGCTGTTACTTTGGGTATGGCCCTCTTCTCTCATAGACTCCAAGTCTGTAAAATCAAATATGCCTGTTGATATGTCTGTTCATTTGGGGGCTCATGTACTAGCAGAGGTTTCCAACACTCCTAGGAGGTATTGCTCATCCACCTCCAGGACGTTTTCTCTCCTACAACTGTTCACCATCGCAGCCCCAGCAGTGCTAACATATACACACAGGAACCACACAGGCTTTTCTGTTTTCCCATTTTCCTTCCCATATCCTCTCAGCGAGCATTTTTCTTTTTAATGAACTCCTCTAGAAGTAGGTTCTCAGATCATTCTCTTTCTTTAATGTACTGATTTCTAGAACATCCCCTGTGCTGCCTACTCCTGTACTAATGTAACTCCCCAGGCTGCAGTCACACCTGCAGGTGGCACCAGGTGGTCCCTCGATGGCGCTCGGGGGCAGTAAGCGCCTTCTCTGAGCATCACAGCTCCGGGATCTCTGGTTCCACATGTGAATATGACCCACTCCTCCTCTGACCAACCCTGGCCTCCAAAGAAGTCCATTTCATGTCCTGGAGACTGCAGATTTCCTCTACCTGATAATATCTGAAGTTAGAGAAACCAAATTACAGCTGTGTGCTGGATGTTGAGGAGAAAGGTATCATTTAGAGAAAGTTATTTGCTCTGGTGCAGAAAGAACAACCTAACATTTAGGCTGAATTTTTTCATTTTTCAACCAGTGGAGTCAGTATGCATACATCAAGCCTTAAAACCGTCTTTATTTCTCCCCAGCTATTTTGGATTATTAAAAAGTCTTTACTATTCCATTTCCTTTTTGCCCTGTAGTCTTTAGATCTCATTAGAAATGTTGATTATTGAGAATGTAAGCTTTTGCCATACAGCCAAAAAATACTGAACATCTCTCCTTTAATCACCAATTAGCATCTTTTGGTTTCTCTTTTCTGATGTTTATGCACTTTTCGAGTTAGACTCATTTCTCTGAAATGAGGCTAAGCCCTCTCACACCGATTTTAAATGGGGAAAACGAAAGTGGAACATTTCGGCTTTCTCCCTCCCTTTCTCTTTTTAAATATTTAAAATTTTAAATATTTTTAAAATATTTAAATATTTAAGACACAAGTGCCAGTCCTTTGAAAAGGCATCATTTTATCACATATAATCCTTCCCAGAAAAGTGACTATATCATGCACCTTCTAGCTAAAACCACCTCAACAACAAGACTACATATTCAATTCTGGGTAAGAGTGGGTCCTCAGGAGCGAGGATGCTCTAACAGTCTGAATGTTTTCCTCGAGAGCAAACACTGGTCGTGGCCAGGCAATTTGCCCCTGCTCAGCATCTCTCCCGAGGGTGTTGTCTCAGGTCCTACACAACCAAGTTCCCAACTGCCCCGTCCCCATCTTCCCTTTCCCCTATTTCTTTTCTTTTTTTTTTTAATTTTACTGAAGTAGAGTTGATTTACAGTGTTGTGTTAATTTCTGCTGTACAGCAAGGTGACTCAGTTTTATATATATATATATATTATATATATATATATGTATGTATGTATATACACACACATTCTTTTTCACATTCGTTTCCATTACAGTTTATCACAGGATATTGAACAGAGTTAGTAGAACCTTATTGTTCATCCATTCTATACATAATAGTTTGCATCTGCTAACCCCAAACTCCCCATCCATCCCTCCCCTAACCCTCCTCCCCCTTGGCAACCATAAGTCTATTCTCTGTGTCTGTGATTCTGTTTCTGTTTCGTAGATATGTTCATTTGTGCCATATTTTAGATTCCACATATAGGTTATATCATATGGCATTTGTGTTTATCTTTCTGACTTCACTTAGTATGATAATCTCTAGTTGCATCCACGTTGCTGCAAATGGCATTATTTTGTTCTTTTTTATGGCTAAGTAGTATTCCATTGTATATATGTACCACATCTTCTTTATCCATTCATCTGTTGATGGACATTTAGGTTGTTTCCATGTGTTGGCTATTGTGAATAGTGTTGCAATGAACATAGGGCTGCATGTATCTTTTCAAATAAGAATTTTGTCTGGGTATATGCCCAGGAGTGGCACTGCCAGATCATATGGTAGCTCTATTTTTAGTTTTCTGAAGAACCGCCATACTGTTCTCCAAAGTGGCTGCACCAGTTTTCATTCCCATCACAGACCTTCACCCTATTTGTAATGTGCACACATAGTCCTTGTTCTTTTCAGATGCCAACTCCACCACGTTTCACTCAGAGGAGTTATATCTATCTCATCATTATTTAAAGCCAATCGCTGAGTCCCCAGTTCCAACAACTGCATTATAAAACAAATACATTTTGTCTTTAGACTATAAGGTCAGTCTTCTGGGCTTTGGCCAGTTAGCTTGATTCCAAGAACAGAAAACCAACAAAGAGTATTTATCATTTTCATAAATGTGTAGGTATCACTCACTTTAGAACCAACAAGAGTGACACATAAGGAATGTGTAAAATAAATCCCTTCCAGCTGGAGATGTTTCCAGGCATCCATGCCAACAGACCTCTGCCTTCTGTCCAACTTCTGTTCTCTTGACTCACCCCTTGTTCATGCTGCTAAGATACTTTCTATTACAGTCTTTTCATAAACTGCCTAAATTTTTACACATCCAAAAATATCTTTATTTTGCCTTCCTACTTGATTGGTAACGTGACTGAGAATAGAATTATAGCTTCAAAACCTCCCCTGTTTGGGACTTCCCTGATGGTCCAGTGGTTAAGACTCTGCACTTCCACCTCAGGGGGCATGGGTTCAATCCCTGGTCAGGGAATTAAGATCCTGTATGCCGTGTGGTGCAGCCCCGTAAAAAGAAATACCATTTGATTGTCTCAATGAAGGCAGAAAATTATTAAAACAAAACAAACAAACCCTCCCTTCTTAGGTAGCTAGTCAGACATGAGCAGGTCCCACCCCATCCTGGACACTCATCATCTTTCCCTCCACCACCTGGACACTGGTGACCAGAACACGCCCAGAGATCCTCCCTTTTGTGGTTAAAGACCGCTAAGTTTCCAGCCTTATCAGGGCCGAACGAGATATCAAAAACCCAATGGGCTTTCCAAAACACCAGCACTGGCACAGGCGCGCCAAGACCTAAGAGGTGACTCAGAGTAACCTGGGGTTCATTATGCCATGTTTATAATAAATTAGCATTGCGGTTTTTTGCCCACCCCCCACCACTGGCTTTCGCTTGGGTGCTTACGGGTAAGCGCCTGTGCACAAGGAGAAAAGTTGTAAAACCTAAAGTTGTCAATCAACTTGTCATAAGTGATGCAGGACACAGGGAGGGTCCTTCCGTCACTCTGAAATACCAACCTACCCCCACTGCGGGGTTACTTCTGGTTGCCAGACAGCCGGCTCTCCTACTTTTCTGGAGACTATACTTTCACTTTGCTTAATTAAACTCCTGCTGCTTGAAACTGCTCTATGTCTCTTGACTGAATTCTTTCCTTTGGGAGGACAAAAACTGAGATATCACCATTCCACCAGTGATACCCCCACCCTCCCTGCATCGTGAAGACACTGCTTCCTTATCTTCTGCTGACAAAGGCAGTATACCACTCTAATTCGGATACCTGGGTAAATACTTTGTTTCCTCTCCTCTCTAGAAGCTTTTGGGATCTTCTCTGTATCCTCAGAGTACTAGAATTCCCTCAGGATATAGTAACTATATTATCATGACTTTTGAGACAGAAACCCATGTCAAACTCTTCTGTTCTTAGTGGGAAGCCCAAGGGGTAGTGTAAAATCAGCTACAGCCACAGGGATGCTTTAAACAGTGCTATCAGCTTGGGTCTTTTTCTTCCCATCTCTCAGAGCTGGTCTCCTGTGTGTTGGATTTTCTCAGGCTGACACAGTCCTTAACAATGACCCCTTTTGGTTTCATAGTCACTGGATCTGTAAGTGCTGGAAACCTCGGGAAGAGTAGGAACCAGTCTCTCGCAGCTTCTGCATGGCTCCCCTAAGAAGCACTCTTTGGGCAGTTCTAGAACACGGTAGAGGAGCTTTTAGTTACCAAAAGGAAAAAAATGCTGAACAGACAACAGAAGTCCACTAAATTGACAGTGGGTTTTCTTTTCCTTCGTTCTGTTTGGCACTTGCTGGAACCTTTCAATCTGAATACTTGTATTTCTTCTGCTAAAGAAAATTTTTGTCTATTATTTGTTAGCTAGGTCCTGTCTTCTTTTTATTCTCTTTCTGGAGCTCCTGTTAGAATCAGGTTGGATGCCTAGACCTCTGCTTCCTGTCTCAGTACTCTTTCCCAATTTCCTGACTCTGCCTCTTTACTAGTCTGTGTGGAAGGTTTCCTGGGCTCTGTCTTCAAAACACCAACATGGTCTTCAGCCCCATTCAACTTATTACCAAGCCAAGACTTTTAAAATATCAGCAATCTATGTTTTGATTTTCAGAAACTCTTACCTGTTTTCTGGATGAAAACTACTCTGAGAACACTAATTTGAACTTTTTCCCATTATTTGAATTATTTCTATTTAATTTAGATGAGTCATTCTGTTCGTCTTTGTCCTCTTGTGCTTTTCCTGATGGTTTTCATCAGATATCTGCTAAACCTTGTTTGACCATTCCTATTTTTGAATGTGTGTCGACTGAAAAAAAAAAAACTGCACAACCTAAAAGTTGAGAATTATGTTTTATTTTGCAGACATTCTGAGGACTTAAGCCCGGGACACAGCATCTCAGATAAAACTGAGGACCGCTCCAAAGAGACAAGGAGGAGCCAGAATATACAGGAGTTTTTGCAACCAGGTAGTCGGAACATCAAAAGATTCCCATTAATTAAAGAAAACCAGACATCTCAAATTGAGGAATTTAATGATTTTCTAAGTATGGGAAGATACAAGAGGCTGGACTCATTGAAATCATTCCTTTGATATGCACCTCAGCTCTCTGGGGCCAGTATCCTGCTTTTCTCCATCCTGAGTCCCCTCAGGGTGCACTGTTTGGTTGGGGTGGCGGGGGGTGCAGTGGCTGGGGGCTTGGCAGTGGGCAGCCTATTTGTCTCCAGCCTGAGTTCCCTCAACGCTGACGGTCCCAATGGCTGTAATGTGATGGCTTGATGGCTGCAATATCCTTTGTTTAATGATATGACAGGCAATATTTTTTCATTCACATATGGTTTAGGAGAGGCAGCGTGGATTTTCTTTAAAGCTTGTTACACCAGCATCTGGGCCTTGAGGAGAGGTTCAGTGCAGGCTGCAGGTGGGACAGTGGAGCATGGAAGGGTATCAGCAGGCACACACCCTGGATATGCCCGGGCACGGGGCCTGCAACAGATTGGGAGCAGCCATGACCACCGTTGGGGTAGACTAGTCTGTTACATTTCCTTCCTGGGCGCTGCCTTGTCTTCTGTTTTCCTTACCATGTCTGTCCCGGCGATCAGGATTTCCTGCACACACACCACCACCTCACTCACAGACTCTGACAGTCTCACTGGGATGTGTCCCAAGACAAATCACTTTCTTTAGGAAAGTCCTTTTGCCTTAGCTCAAGGGAAAAGCCCATTCCAACAAGCTGTTCATATGCATAACGGCTGGGCCGTCAGAAGCACTGTCTATACAGTGAACAGCTCTAGTGGTTGCTCCACGGCCCAGTCTAGCCCCTATGTTGATGTTGACCTTGGCCTGGAAGCTGCTCTGGACTGGTTTCTACCTGAGCTTTCCCCACCAGGCCAACCCCATCCATTTGCTACCTTCCACACACTCTACAAAAGTTCTGGCCACAGAAAGTACCTTCACTTGTTCTTCTTATACTTTAATTCCTTAAAAAACTTTTTTCTGTAATTTTAATGGAAGGGAAAAGAGTTAGATGCATATCATCAGACTACCATTTTGAGCCAGAAGCCTCTGGGTACCAATTAAATCCTACTGGATTGACAAAAATTTAAGTGATTAGTAACACTGGGAGATGGCAAATGTGTGAGAAATGGGCACTTTGCCTGTAGAGAAAAGGAGTCTAGAACATCCTTCTTGGAGGGAATTTGACAGTCACCATCAATATATTAAATGTCCACAATCCCTGATTTTATAATCAGACATTTATAATCTACTGTACAGAAACACTAGCATGACTATTAACGATATATTATATAATTATGTTTACCAAAGCACTCTACCCAAAAGGTGAAGGCACACAGAGGGCAATGATTGAACAAGATTGTATATCCATAAGATGGTTAAAGAATGAGGTAAATCGGGTTTCCTTGGTGGCGCAGTGGTTGAGAGTCCGCCTGCCGATGCAGGGGACACGGGTTCGTGCC
>NC_041231.1:59766120-59781457 GCF_002837175.3 Physeter macrocephalus
GGGCCCGTGAGCCATGGCCGCTGAGCCTGCGCGTCCAGAGCCTGTGCTCCGCAAAGTGAGAGGCCACAGCAGTGAGAGGCCCGCGTACCACAAAAAAAAAAAAAAAAAAAAAAAAAAGAATGAGGTAAATCTATTTGTGATGGCTTTGAAAGATGCCCATGATATATGATTGACAAAAGCAAGTTGCACAAGAGTATGTTTTTGATGATGTTATTTTAAAATAATAAAATAAAACAGTGTGTATTAATGATGTGCCTTGCACATCCTGACATATTATAAAATGCTTCTAATATATTTCTTTTGCATTTCCTACTTCTTTCCTTTTTAATTTGCAATCTCTGTGTAAACCAGACATAGTTAGTGGCTACTGTCAATTAAAATCAAGCAACAACAATGCATTAAATGCAAGATTTCTCTGGAAAAACAGAAAGTACTGATGTGATATACAGACCCCCAAAAAAGTGTTGTAAATCATAAGTAAAATATTTTAGTATTCTAGAACATTTTATTTCCTAAAATTTTCATATTCACACCTTCCAAATTTTAGGTATGCGAATTCTATAGCTAATGTCAGTATCCTTCATGCCAAAATCTGAATTCATCTTCATTAAGGCAAAATATTTTCACCAAATATCTGTGTGACAACTTGCTGATTTCACCAAGAATCAGTTTCTAGTTGTACATCACATGTCCAAAGGCACTGGGTACTGTTCTCTTTCCCTTCACTTCCTCCACAAGCTCTCTTTACCCTTTTCTTGGACATTTCAGAGTAAAGAATAGCAGAGCCAGGATTGGAATTTATTAGGTGAAAAGCAAAGTTTTTCACCAAAACAATAAAGCTTAGACTTGTTTTACAATTTCAAAGTGACATTTGAATACACTCATTGTATCTAGAGGCACTTAAGCAAGTTTTACTAATAAGCCCATCAAAGTCATTCTCCATTTCTGTCACAGCGGTTTTGATTTATAGAGTTTCTTTTTTATTCTTTCTTAGAATTTGCATCTCTCTGCTTATATTGCCCACCTGTTCTTGCATGTCATCCACTTTATCCATTATAGTCCTTAGCATATTAATCACTCTGATCATTCCAACATCCCTGCCATATCTGAGTTTAATTCTGATGCTTGCTCTGTCTCTTCAAACTGTAGTTTTTGCCTTATAGTATGCCTTGTAATTTTTTGTTGAAAGGTGGAAATGATGTACTGGGTAAAAGGAACTATAGTAAACAGGCCTTTAGTAATGTGGTGGAGAATGTGGGGGAGGGGAAGCGGTCCATGGTCCTGTGATTGGGTCTCAGTCTTCCTGTGAACCTGTGCCCCAGGCTGTGACCTTTACACGTGCTTTTCAGTCCCCACCCCACCCCTCTTAGGTGAGACAGGAAGGCAAGAGGGGGCTTCTCTTCCCCATGGTGGGTTTGGATAAAACACCAGTCAATTGGGCTCTAGTGAAATAGTTTATCTTGAAAGCAGGCCTTGTTAAGAAGAACAGAATGCTCTGGCATATTTCAAAATGGTTACCTTTCCCCTCTCCATGTCGGAAGCACACAGGGATTTTTCTTCCATCTTCACTGTGAGAACCTGGTGCTCCTGGAGCTAAAACACAAGTGTGGGGATCCCCAAAGACCAGGCCCCCTTAGAGTTCTTAACTCTCAAACTTGGCCACACTGAGTCTCCAGTGATTCATTAGTTCTGGTTCAGGTATTCATACTCTGGGGTTGGTTCCTGCAGATATTTTTGCTCCAGGGTTTCTCCTCTGGTAAGTTGTGATTCTCTGTATTCACTTGTCTCTTCAATTTGGGGGCAGCAGTTTGCCCTGCAACCTTGGTCCTCTGATGGATCTAAGAAGAGTTGATTTTCCATTTGTTTACTGTTTTTTCTTGTTGGGCAGACAGGGGAGAAGACGTCCAAGCTCCTTATTCACCAGACCAAGAAAAGGGAAAATTTTACAACCCTTAATACTGGATGCTTACTTGAAATGTCTCTGTGATTTGGCAGTGTCTACTCCAAATCATATTATTTATTTTTTAAATGACAAAATGAAGGACGAAATCTTAAACTTATTCAATACATTAGCAGCAGGTCACATGAGAGGAATAGGGTCAAACTTACTTCCAGTGGGATGCCCGGAACTCTTTCTGGCTGTTAGAAACTGGTGGTTACAAAGACTTTAACTCTAGTTGGTGAGGGTGGGGGTAGGGTGGAAGAGAGATCCTACTAATCATTTGCTTTTACTAAGACTAAGTTACTAATGAGATTAACAGTTCACTCCTTCAGATAGACAAGGAAGCTATTAAGAATTAGGGCAGCTTCCAAAATCATCTCAAATTAAACACACACACACACACACACACACACACACACACACACACCACAGAAGGGGAAAACCAAATGGCTAAGAAACACAGGAGGTGTTCAAATTTACTATTAATAAGAGGAATGAAACTAAATGTCAGTTGGGTGGCCAATTTAGAAAGGGGGACAATTTCATGTGATGTTACGAATGATTCTCATGTATATGTCTCATAAACCTGTTCATACTACTTATAGAAGATAAAGAGGTATGATCATTCCAGAAAGCAATGTGGCAGTATCTACCCCATGTGTCAATCCAACCCCGAATACACACCCCACAGCCATGCTGACACAGCGGAGCACTACCTTCTGTAGCTGGGAGTGCAAGGCACTCTGGATGCCTCCCACTAGGGAGATGAACCAGTAAAATATGGTGACTCACACTTGGAGTATCATGCAGCAGTTAGAAGCAAACCAGCTGTACACAAAGCATAGGCAGATATTAAGACATTGTCTTGGGGTAAAATAAAAAAACCAAAGGTGAACGATAGTATAAAACACAAAACAAGATAACAGATTTTGTAGGTATCTTTAAGGACAACACATTAAAGTCAGTGCCTATGTGGAAGAGAAGAGTTGAAAAGGGCAGGGGGTGTCATGGGATAAAGGTAAAAAATGAACGAAGAATAAGAGAGAATCCTTACATGGGAAAGAACAATAAACCCATGCAAGCCCTCTCTAGAAGACTCTACATTTCACTCAACTTCTCAGCTTCCCCTGGACCTGCCAACTCACAGCAGAAAGGGAACCTATGCCCAGGTCTGTCTTTTTCCTCTTAATTTTTCCCAGATGCCCCCTGTGTACCTGTTGAGTTCTCAGCCACGTAATCATTTGCCTCCCATGGGCTGGTTCACCACTGAGTGAGTCAATTTTTAATAAATCACTTAATTCATTTCACAAATTCTGACTTGTTTTGTCATTTCAAAAGTGACATTATGGAAAACAGTATGGCGGTTCCTCAGAAAACTAAAAATAGAGTTGCCATATGATCCTGCAATCCCACTCCTAGGTATATATCCAGATAAAACTATAATTCATAAAAGTACAACCACCTTGTGTTCATATCAGCACTATTCATAATAGCCAAGACATGGAAACAACCTAAATGTCCATGAACAGATGAATGGATAAAGAAGGTGTGGTACATATATACAATGGAATACTACTCAGCCATAAAAACGAAGGAAATAATGCCATTTGCAGCAACATGGATGGACCTAGAGATTACCATACTAAGCAAAGTAAGTCAGAAAGAGAAAGACAAATATCATATGATATCATTTATATGTGGAATCTAAAATATGACACAAATGAACTTATCTACAAAACAGACGCAGACTCACACACATAGAGAACAGACTTGTGGTTGCCAAGGCGGAGGGGGCTGGGGGAGGGATGCAGTGGGAGGTTGGGGTTAGCGGATGCAAACTTTTATATGTAGGATGGACAAACAACAAGGTCCTCCTGTATAGCACAGGGAACTATATTCAGTATCCTATGATAAACCATAATGGAAAAGAATATTTTTAAAAGAATGTATAAATATGTATTACTGAGTCACTTTGCTGTACAGCAGAGATTAACACAACACTGTAAATCAACTATACTTCAATTTAAAAAACAAGTGACACTTCATTACACTCAGAGCATTTAGGGGCACTTAAGGAACTTTTATAATCCTTGATACTAAATGCTTACTTGAATGTGTCTAATCTGAAAGCATGTATTCCCATTATTGTACACATGACAAAATCTTGCTTATACAAATAAATCTAGTAAATTAGCATCAGGCTGTAAGTGAAAAGTTAGGATCCCTGCCTCTCAGACGAGCTCCTCTACTCGCAGGGTAAAGCCCAGGGTGGCAAGCGTTGCCTAAGGCCTCAGAGCTACTTCCAGGCAGTCAGGTATAGACCACAGGTCTCGAAAGTCCCAGTTCCAGAGCTTTGTCTCCTTGTTGTGCATCTCTTCACTGATTCCAAATGACTAGGTGTTGCCCACCATGCTCCCTTTCTGGTGAAACCAATATTTTTTTTTAAGGAAGGAAACACAGCTCTCTGACACCTACTGCTAAGTGTCAAGGGGAAAGGACCACAAACTCACATACCAGTGTTGGAAAAAGGTAGAGTCAAGGGCACAAAAAAAATGGGGACTTTTGGGGGTGGTTGGCAGTTCCATCCTTTTATATTTTTCATATGAAATCCAAAAAGGCAGAACTTGGTTACCTTTTAAATATTTTCCCACAACCAAATAAAAGCTTCATGCTGAAAAATCCAACATGATACAGTCATATTTCCCTGAAAACCTCCACTTTCTTCATTTTTTAATCACATTCTGCCATAGTGGTAACATTAGAAAATTAAATTAGTTCTCATTGACCAAATACTTAAAGGAAAGAAAGAAGAGGCTCAAACAGCCTCCCAAAAAAGTAAAATAGTCCCAGCAGACTGAATTAAAATGCTCATTTTAGTTTTCCCGGGGTCTAAATCTCCTCAGGCACCTTCTGTGATCTTTTATTTAGAGGAAAAAATTATTCAGCTGCCCGCCTATACGTTCTCCTTAAGGCATTTAGCCCTAAACAAAGAGGAAACAGGAAAATATTTCTAAAGAAAGCCCAAAATATAAGAAATGAAGAACCAGATTAGAATCGAAGCAATTTCTGCAGGAGGTGGACCATGGTGTCATTTGGAGTAAGCCTGAATGCACAGATGACATGTGACCCACTCTGATCTTTCATAAAGAAGTGGAATTCATATTGATAGAAAGAGCTCCCAGCTCTAAGAAAACAAAAGTAGCAACAATCAACAACGCTGATCTCTTTTCTCACAGAAGCGCTATTCATGGACAAAGGAATTGAAGTGGAAAAATAACTTCAGATTTCAATCTACTCTATGGAGTGATTCATATGAACATACACAGAAAACAGGCTTAAATGGTAATCACCTGAACAAAGTACAATAAACCTGGGTAGCAGCACCTCTCCTGGGTTGAAGAGTGAATCCGTACACTTACCAACAGCCCAGAGGTCACCGGGAGGAACGTCTCATTCTAACGTGAGCTCACTTAACCACTTGTGCCAAAGGAGATTCTAAAAAATGCTGAAGGTCTCCAGATAACACTGCCGAGTCACAGCCAGGAACACAGTGCAAAGCTTAAAAGCCTCCACTAACAGGAAATGATCTCATGCGGGGAACTAACTGAAATCTCCCACCCCAGCGACTTCTCCTGTCTCTTCCCTTGTTGTTTTCAGAGGCTGATGCTGCTCCAGTGATGAGCTGGTCCCTTACTGGAAACGGGTCATCAGCTTGTCCTTTGGGATGAGCTGCTGTGCCGTTTGACCCCTGCTTCTGGTTCTCCCTTCACAACACTCCAGACACATTGGGGGCTCCTGAGGAAACCCTCGGGTTCATGAAAATAAGTCACGTGAAGAGAAGAGCAAACAGGTCCTTCCTATGAATTGTAAGGAGCTGGGAGACGGCCACGGTGGGGCCTCTGAGATGCTGGGGGTGTGGCGGGAGCTCAGGACAACTCTCCAAAGGATGTGGGGAGACCAGTGATTCCTTTCTAACCTTCATCCTGAAGATACTTCCTAACACTAATATTTACCTACTAACATTTATCTACAGGCGATGTTCACCACGGCCCTGTTTACAACAGGGGAAAACTAGAAGCAACCCAAAGTCCATCATTAAGGAAATAACGCTTATACTTATATGGACATTGAGTAGAATATTATTCATTCATGAAAAGCAATGCTGCTAGATGCATATTAACACAGAAATATTTTATATTGTGTTATTTAAGAAAGTAGGCTGCAATACTACATACACAGAGCGTTCTGTTTATGTTTCATTGTGTATGCGTTTGTGTGTGCATCTAAAAATACTGGTCTAGAAAAATACGCACCAGGATGCTGGCAGTGGTGATTGCTGGGTGGTAGGATTATGAGAATTTTGCTCTTCTTGTTCTTACCTATGAATATGTTCTGATTTTTCTCACAATGAACATATATAGCTTTTGTAGTCAAAAAAAAATCTAGTAGTTCTCTTGTGTTTGAAAACCTCTCTTAGGGAAGATGACTTGCTACTTTGTACAAAACTAAGTAGAAAAGTGGAACAGTTCAGATAAATAAATTCGATAAATTTATTAGGGTCAGATCAATAAATTAGGGTGTAGACAAGGGTACCTTCCAAAATGGGGGACATGTCAGAGAAACAGCAAATGAAAAGTTAAATGAGGTGAGAATCATCAGTTTCCCCACATCCTGTAGGGTCTCTAACGCTCCTGGGGATGCCCCACCCTCCTGGCTGTCCTCACCCTCTACTGCCCCTTCATTCTGGCGTCCACTCCTTTTCCCGTGGCCCTGGGCTTATCTCAGCTATTGCTCTGTACCTGGACCTTCCACCACTCTCTCTCCTGGCCTGTAGAAATAGACTCCAACCCCAGAAGTCCTCTGGATGCACGCAGCTCTGTGTACGCAAAACCACGTGCATCATGCCCCCCCCCCACACATCATCTTCTTTCCCAGGATTCCTTCTCTACTCAGGGGCATCATCAGCACCCAAGCTGACATCTCAGGGTTACTTTGAACCCTTACTTCTCTCTTATTCTTCAAGCAATTCAGGACATGTGATTCCATGCCCACTACCTAAATGCCTCTGGTATCTGCTGTCTCCTCTTAATTTCCTCCCAGCCTTAGCCCAATCCCCCATCATCCCTAACCTGCATCCGATACTTCCTCCTTCCAGTTCAAAACAGAAGTTCGCTATCTCTTCCCTGTGCAAAGCCATCTGGTACCCACTCGCCTGCAAGATCAAGTCCAAATTGCTTTCTGCTATGCACAAGGCCCTTTAAAATCTAGTTCCAACTTGCCTTTCCAGTATTAACACTCCTCGACCACCACCACCAACATCATGCCCCACCTTACACACACACACACACACACACACACACACACAAAGTACCCACCAAGTCCCAAACATGCAATGCATACAATGCCCACATCACTGCATCCCATTTCTACCGCCTGAAACACCCCCCTTTACTCTCCTATCATCCGTTCTTTAGCATCTTTCTCAGACACTGTCTCCTCTCTGATCACTAAGTCTCAGCCCCACTCCTGTGCAGTCATTTTTGCCCACTCTGCTTTCATATTAGCACCGTCCTGTTTTATGCTTCTTATACCTTCATTCCCATGCTGCCCCTGTCTGCAAATGAGACCATGAGAGGGTTCTTGCCCAGGTCTTCTGTTGCAGCTGGGAAAGCTAAATAGTCCTTCTCCAGTCTCTCTTGCAGCCAGGGATGGTTGTGTGACACAGCTGGCTGAGGAGACACCAGTGCAAAACTGCTGGGAAATCTCTGCATAATTTTTCTGTTTCCCTGATAATCGAAAACAGCACAGCTGACACTTTCCTCGTGCTTTCACCTTGCAAATGGATATGACATCTGGGACTGCAGAAGATATCTTGCCACGTGAGGGCAAAGCCCAGAGCATCACAGAGGTTACAGTCTGACATCTTGGAGCCCCTGAACAATACTTACAGCCACCAATCTGCAGACTTATAAGGTGAGAAAAGTCAACTCTGGTTTTATAGCTATTTTTCACATTGTCTGTTGCTTGCTGCATCCCTAACTGATATTTTTATAAGCAAATAACTACTGGGGATCTACCAGTCTCCTGACACTATACTGAGTATTTTTGTTTGCTTTATTTAATCTTTAGGCATCACCATTTCTTTTTGCAGAATTGAAGACTCTTGTACTGAAAACATAAGTAATTTCTCAAACATCACACACAGCTATGGAGTTTCTGAGCCAGGATTCCAACTCAATGCAGTCTTATTTGAAAGCTTGTTCTTTTTGCCACTTTTGAAGACTGATTCAATGAGGCTAGATCAAGAAGAGGGCCATCGAAGACAACGTGGGTTTGTAAGGCCAGCAAATGAGAAAATCCGTATCAGCTGAATCCATTTACCAGTTTACCAAGGAGTCGGTAGTGTGGGATAGAATCAGAAGCCCTGCTAAAGTTTGTAACAGATGAATTTATTCTAAACTGCCTTCACAAGAATTACCAATCCTGCTACCCTTTGTCACAGGAGATTGGATTCTCCTCTATAAAGCCAAGATGGCTACTTACTGCCCAGTGCTCCATTCTTCAAGATGTTTGCAAATTCATTCTCAAAGGAGACCCGTGTTCAAAGAAAGGCTGGGGAAAAGTAAGGTCGTCTAAAGCATTTATGTGTATGCAAAGGCATCACAGGACAGGAAATGTCTCTGTCCTGAGTGAGAAGGCCACGTTTGGGGTCAGGAATTATTTTAAAAGGAGCAGGAAAACACCTCCACAAGTGTGATTTAAGGATTAAGAAACATGTGATTTAATTTAACCTAGAGATACGAGACCAAAAAGTCAAATATACCCACTCTATTGCTCTTTGTCTGATGGACCCCATATTGTGGAAGAAAGGGGAGGGCTTTATACTGGATAGAATATATTTCAATCTCAGCTCCACCATGAACTGTGTCTTAGCCTCTGAAACTCAATTATCTTAATGGTCAAATGAGGGTGATACCTTATAGGGTTTTGTGAGGATAATTAAATAACAGAGAAGTAGAACACTCAGGTCAATGTCTGGGCCCAGTAAGTGCTGGATAAGTGGTGTTGTTGATGATAACAATAACAATGACAAGAGCAATGACAACAATGGCTCAGAAGTACCTCGACTGAAGGATGACCACGTCCACATTGGGGACAAAAGAGGTGGTTTAGGTATGCAAGTTAAAGTATTACTAGAAGCAGTGCCACGAACATAAGTCCAAGAACACTTGGGGTAAACATGGCTGATTGCTTCCTATGGAACGGTTGATGTCTTAAAGACCTCATGTATTCTAGAATAATCCTGAAAAAGAATGGTGGGCATTTATGTTTACCCAAAAGTGGTACCCCTCCTTTACCAACAGTATAAACAGTTTACAATGTACTTAGCCACCAAGTTTGAAACATGTAAACCTTGCTGAAATTTTTACTATGGGATTGGGTTCACACTATTTTAAATTTTACTCATCAAGTAAAGCAATATTAACTTTTATCACAAAATTTCACATCTGCATTTCAGTTCTCATAAAATGGGAGTGTTCCCAGGCAAGCCAAGTTCTGAAGTCTGGTACCTCAGGTAGAGCTGCTTGTCTCTGTATCAAAATCCATCCTCACCCAATCTCCAATCCTAGAGAAAATGCTGCTCCAGAGAAAATGGACTCAGCTGCTCCATTTCTTGGCCCTTGTGGACCAGTCAGAGCCTTGGCAAGGGCTCTCCTGCAGAATGTAAATGACCTTGCCTTCCCCACCCTTTCTCAGACTGGATGCATGTGACAATTTGCCCTTCAAGAATGCCCGACCACAAGATGCAAGGAGTCTGGTGTCCTGACTCACTGCAGGAAGAAAAGCCACCACTGACCGGGAAACACACATCTTGGACCGTGACATTAGTGAGACAGTTTTATAGTGTTTGAGACATTATACATCTTTAGGTCTTTCTTTTTTAACAGCAATTCTGCCTCTCCTAACTAATAAAGATTCCAGAGAGGAAAGTTACATGAAAGATTTGAGTCAATAAGACCAGTTGGGATACTTACACAAGAGACAAAAAAAGTCTAGGTACATAATTGCAACACTCTAGCAGAATTTTTTTTAACTGAACAGTCAGCATCCACTAGGATGTCCAGCTAGTGTATCTCACAGGTGCTATCAATGGCACAGAAAAAAATTCCAAACCCATCAGATATATGTTAAGTTTTACATCTCTGTATGAAAAGCCTAGGTTAGTATGGCTTCCATAGGTTTAGAAAGGACCTTTGCTGAAGTTTCTATCTTCATGCGAATGAAAACTAAAAACAGATAGTTAATTGAAGAATCTTTCAATCTAGTAACTGGCTAGAGGAGCCCACCTCCAAGATCCTGACCTCTTGGTACTCACACTCCTGGGTTGTCCCCTGCCGCACTGAATAGGGCTGACCTGTGTAACCAGCAGGGTACTGCACACAAGACCAAGTGTGACCAAGGCTGTCAGAAAGACACTGTCGCTTCCAACTTCCTCTCTCTTGGATCGCTTGTTCTGGGAGAAATCAGCCACCATATTGTAAGGATACTCAAGTAGCCGTATGGAAAGATTTAACTGGTAAGGAACTTAGGCTCCCACCAACGACCAGCACTGCCTTTCCAGCCACATGACTGGGCCATACTGGCAGCTAATGACCCAGCCCCAGTCAAGCCTGGAGATCCCTGCAGTCCTGGTTGACATCTGTGTGCTGCAACTTCATGAGGGACCCTGATCCAGAACCACCCAGATGAGTTGCCTGAATTCCTGACCTACAGAAATTGTATGCATTGAAAAGTTTTTATTGTTTGTTAAGCTGCTGAGTTTTGGGGTAATCTTTTATGCAGTGATAGGTAATTAATTCACTAGCCTCTTTTATAGATAAATAAATAGACAGAGAGGTAGTTCTACTACGGTTGCAAAGCTTTGCTCATCTTTAATTCTTTTTAATGCTTCCTGGAAATATGGGAGTAGGCTGTGCCAGACATCATGTAAGTATCATATTGAGTTTTCTTCAACTGAGTCACATGATGAAATCAGTTCTATGGCAGCAGAGGTTTAACTCATGAACTTGTTCATATGAAACTTGCTCATATGCAAGGCAAATGTCAAGGTTTCTTTGTGTGTGTGTGAAATGTGTGTGTACATGTGTGCTGGTTGTGAGAACTGACGATAACAGGGATAATTCATCATAGTAGAAACTTCATTCAGGGAATCAGAGACTCTGTCTTAAGAGCCTCACATGTCACATGAAGTGAAGACTCAGGGCATTTTTAGGCTTTTGCTCCTATCGGTATGTGGGATGTCTCCCATCCCATGACTGAGAACCTGCACACAAAACTCCTGCAGTTTTATCTTTCTTGACTGAGGGCTGACTAAGATAAAGTGAGGGGAAATCTCTCCTTGCTGCACAGGGCAACTGGCCAGCTGGTTGGAAGCGTCACAGTGTCTGGTCACGCTGGCGTGATCACTAATCATTTCTCTCTTTACATTTTTAGGAATCATCACTCGTTCTGACCTCATATCAGCTGCCACTGACCAGGCCTAGTAAAAGAGCCCCACATTGGAAAACTACATCAGGAAGGCCCAGAACCTACTGAACAAGACCGTGCCACACCTCTACCAGGGTCAGAAGCCAGGATGTCTGATGACCGTTGTGTGAGACCCACCATTCTGACCAGCAGGCCACTGCACAGCTCCAGTCGGCAGGGAATCCTCATTTGAAATGGCTCATTTCTTTTTTTCCCAATCTAAATCTTCACCAAATCTGAAATCTAGCAAATATTAAAAAATAAATTGGTATTTTTATAGTAACCTAACAGACCCTATGAGATCATTTTCATGAACACTGCATCACTTTTTAATAAAAAGTGTGTGTAAGGTACCCTTTGCCTTTTACCTTGTTGATGGTCTATAGACCAGCACTTAAGCACATCCTGCAATGATTCCCCACCTGGAGTCTTTGAAGGTGGTCCTGGGGTTCCATAAATAATCCTCATCATTGCAAAAAACATAACAGGAACTCTGTACTTGCCCGTGATAAAGCTGCCTGGGGTGAGTTAAGCAGGGGTGGGCACGCTACAGTCTGGTGGTCAAACGGGGCCCAGCACCTGTTTTTGTGAACAAAATTTTATTGAAGTGCAACCACATCCATTTATTTGTAGGTTGTCTGTAATGGCTCTCATACTACAACAGCACAGTTGGGTGGCTGAGGTGAATTGTATGGCTCACAAAGCCAAAAATATTTATTATCTGGCCCTTTGCAGAAAAAGTTTGCCAACCTCTGAAATAAAGCATCACACTCACACTTCTCACCTTGGGCTCAGCAAGTGTTATCTGGTGTGGGGCCCTTCCCTGGCGCCTCACACAGATTGAGAGTTAATTTATTCGTTTAATAAAGTTAACATAAATTTTATACATTAAATCATTTAAGATTTAGGGTGGAGTCAGCAGAATTTTCCTTGTTAACCAAGAATTTCCTTACTTGTGCTTATCAAAATTAAAAATGGAATCTGGACTGCTCATATACTTTTAACAGTTTTTAGATCCATTGGGCAAGTTTAAGCAGCTGTCTTTTTTCCAACATGACTTATTTAGTTGGACACCAATACTTTACAGAGCTAACTGTTCTTAGCCTTATAGTGTGTTTTTAAAATGAAAACATGTAAACTATTTGGGATACAATGTTTTTCTTGATTTGAAAAGTCATAATCATGAATTAATCCACATTGTACAAGATAGAAAATGCTTGTAGCAAAATTTAATACAAGTATAACAGCTGCAGGATTTGAATTCACTGGTTTGGAAACACGAAGCATATATTTTTTGGCACTGAGAGAGAGAATCTTTGTTACAGTCTAAGAAAATTATTTTTAGGGAGGAGGATTCCAATCTTCCACCTTCAAGGCAACAGAAGGAGTCTCAATGGGTGTCAGTTTTACTAAAAGCAAAGACAATGCTTGGAATTCTTGGTGTAAAGAACTTTCTCCTCAGACTTGCCTCTTAGAATTAGATCTGACAAAAGGATGAATTCACAGATTTGGGAGTCCTGACAACTCTGTAACAACTCTGTAACAATGCCTTAGACATTCTCTTTAAAGCTTCCCCTCATAATACTATCCTCATGAAGTATATATGAAGGCACGATCCAAATATCTAGAACATTCTCTAGATCAGGGTTTCCAGCCTTGGCACTGCTGACATTTGGGACCTGATGATTTACTGCCGTGGGGGGCTTGTGCATCGCAGGAAATGTAGCAGTGTCCGTGGCTTCTACCCACAAGATGCCAGGAGGACCCCACCCCTGGTCGAGAACCAAATATCTGCAGGTATTGCTAAATATTCCAGGGGGGCAAAGGGAGGAGAGAATTGTCCCCGCTTGAGAACCATTGCTCCAGAGAAGATCAGACCTTTACCTTGCCAAAAGATGGTTATTTCATTCAAACTGTACAAACCAACTTATCCATACAGGTGGAAGCAAAATCTGTTCCCTTCTGAGAGGACGTGGCTACATGTCTTGTCCCAGTTTTCATCGCTGCCCCACTAAAAAGGAGAATACTTTGTTCAGAAAATTCCTCAGAGTGAGTTTCTCTGGTTGTCATCTTCTGCTGCAGTGCCCAGGCTTCCTCCCAGAGGAAATCTGCATCACAGGCATCCACAGAGAGACCCCTTTTCCAACTCGGTGTATTCGCAGCCTGCCCTGACTCCGCAGCAGTGAAGGACAGACTCTTGTAACTGATCAGGACCGGAAAGTAAGCAGACTGCATCCACTGAAGGGTCCACCGCGATGGAGTGTTGCCTTGCACGCTGACATTAACAGAATTTCTCATGACAGCGCCAACAGTTGGATATGGCTGTTTTTTCCTTATGATCCCTTTAAATCCCCAATTCAATTACCAGGCTCATTTTTCTGATGAATCATCAGCAGAAAGCCAGACTGTCTTTTAGAGAGCACCGTGACCCTCAGCTGAAACATCTCTTCTGTAAGACTCTGTTTTACCTACTTGGCACTCAACAGACACTCTCAGTCTGGCCCTGAAGAAGGTTAAACCTTAGTACTTAACCCAGCATGGAATTAACCCTTTCGAGAACTTGCAGTGTCTCTTACACAAATGAAGAGAAAATGAAAAGGGAAAAATGAAACTAAATCACGGAGCCAAGTGTGTGGTTACTGGACTGTCGTGTCTCTACATTTGATGGCCTCAGACATGCAAATCTCAGCTCCAGGCCACAGTTAAATTGATGCATCAGAATAAGAACTTCCCATATATTTTCAAACATCACAGCAGCTGTGAATGCTAGGTCCTTGGGATTGCTTTTACCTCCAGAAGCTCCTTTTCTCTCTCCTCTACTCCCCTCACCAGAGGGATCCTCACCAACAAGGCAACATCGGACATGTCGACAGTGACGCAGAGACAAAATCCCTGTAGAATTCAGGGCCTGTGCCGCGAATGAGGATGCTTCTTGGAATCCCAAAATTGTCTGAAAACGGAAATAGGAGAAAAAATGGACAGGTGCCTGCCTAGCGCTTAGGCTATGACTCCAAGCTGAGTGCCTCTGTTACAGCAACACACAGGTCGCTCACTACACACCTGTGAGTGGTGAGTATGAGAAGCCTCCGTGGTTACAGCAAGGAGGTCCCAGGGACTTAACACCCAGTTGTGACTCGATTTTCCCTTGTATGTGCACCTTGTTAGGTTCCAAGGGGCTTGAAACTGTTGATATCACAGCCACCACGATCCCATCTTTGCATCCTCAGCATCCCAAGGGTGAGACATGAGCCCTCAGCATCCCGGGGGTGACACGTGAGCCTGCCTGATGTTCAGGACTCCACAGTGAGCTGGACTCCTGTCCTCAGTGCAGAAAGAAGGAAAGAAGAAGGTAACAGCTAACAGGCGATTGTCGTTACCTTGCCTACAACTCTAACTTTTGGCAAATATGTTCATCTTTCCATACCTCTGAGATTTTAGTACTTGTTTAAATATTACCTAAAAATACCAAAGAGGTGTCGTTATTACTGACTTAGGCCTGTGTCCCTTTTTCTTTCTGGACTACTGTTCTATTAGCTGTGCTCTCACGCCATGGCCCAGATGGACTGAGGGGAGCACTCACACCCTCACCCCGTTTCCAGGCTTTGCCACGTTCTGACTGTGGAGCCCAGGGGCCTCCCTGCTAACTGCATGTGTAAATAAAAGAGTTTTTTTTTATTTTATTTAACATCTTTATTGGAGTATAATTGCTTTACAATGCTGTGTTAGTTTCTGCTTTACAACAAAGTGAATCAGTTATACATATACATATGTCCCCATATCTCTTCCCTCTTGCGTCTCCCTCCCTCCCACCCTCCCTATCCCACCCCTCTAGGTGGTCACAAAGCACCGAGCTGATCTCCCTGTGCT
>NC_041231.1:59781470-59872270 GCF_002837175.3 Physeter macrocephalus
TTAGATTCCATGTATATGTGTTAGCATACAGTATTTGTTTTTCTCCTTCTGACTTACTTCACTCTGTATGACAGACTCCATGTCCATCCACCTCACTACAAATAACTCAATTTCGTTTCTTTTTATGGCTGAGTAATAGTCCATTGTATATATGTGCCACATCTTCTTTATCCATTCATCTGTTGATGGATCACTTCCAGGTGTCACTCAAATGTTCATCCTTGCTTGAAGGGAGCAACAGCACCAAATCCTCCTTGGGGCCATTTCCCAGCTCTTTTCCTGCAGACACTCCTGGAATGTGCTAGACAAAGGCGCAGCAAGCCCCATATTCGAATCTTTAAGGACTAACTCCCCAGTCCTTCCTCCAACCTCAGAAAAGATCACTTTTCTCACTCATGAATGAAAAAAGTAATACAAGAAGCACTGAAAAGGTAGCTTTTATTATCAGACTTTTAAAATTCATATCCTCTTTTCCTTATTTATCCATCCCTGAAACCACTATTAATTGTAACGTACTTGGAATTTTATTGAGTGTGATAGAAGAAGGATAGGACACCTTAAGGGTGTAACTTTGGAGCTTAGTACTCTTAATCCATTATATAGTTTGGAAATTATTCCCTGAATGGTTGTTGCAAACATAGGGGTTCTGTCATGACACTGGATTTCTCTGCCTGTGTATCTGATAAGTACCATCACAATAACCCCACAGTGTGAGGATGTCATCAGTAAATGGCATAGAGGAAGTGTCAGTGTGGTTCAACTCCCCACTAATAAAGGCTCTGAACTTGGATAATAGAAAAGCCATCTCTTGGAACCACTTTACCAGAGACTTTTTCTATAATGGCAGGGGACAAATACCAAGATTAACTGGAACACCTAGATAAAAATAGTAACACCATGACTCAAAGGTTTTGAATACAATCTTGCTCTAAGCAGCCTCTGTACACAACAATATAGGTAGTTCAAAAACAATTTGCAAGTAATTCACCAAGAACCTAAAGCAAACCCCAGGAAGTTGCAAAATCTTCACCCTTGTCAAAGGATTGGTTTCAGAGCATCTCAGAGGGATTTCAGTCAAATAGGGTGGGCCAGGAGAGGTGAAGTCACCTTCTACCACACTGCTGTCCAGTAGAACGTTCTGCAATGACAGAAATGTCCTCTACCTGCACTGCCCAACATGGTAGCCATTAGACTTAGAGCTTTTGACCATTTGAAGTATGCCTAGACAAATGAAGAACTGAATTTTTAATTTTAATTACATTTACATTTAAATAGCCACATGTGTCTAATGACTGCCATATTGGATAATGCAGGTCTAGAAACTGAAGAGGAGGGTGTTGAGGATTGAGTGTCTGGTGGCGGCAGGTGAGAAGGCTTTTGGAGGAAAGCTGTAAGCCCAGGGCAAGGACAATACCAGCTTCACTTTGCCAGCCACCCACAGCTGAATGTCTGCTCGCAAGACTAAGGCTGAACTCATTAGGAAAGTGTACTTGGTTTAACCAGACAGGCATGCCCTGAACACAAGAAAGGGCTGGGGACATATATGCTGTGATTTCCCAATGCCAATGTGATGAGGAGAACTTATACTCTGCAGAGGAAGTAGAGAGAAGCAGAGGAGAAGGTCAGGTTCTGAGGCCATAAGATAGATGGCAACTCTAGAAAACAAACTTGGTGACGGTTATTTCTTCACTGCCCTGAACTGATGCTCTTGTATAAATAGGGTTCATCAGGGCTTCTAAAAACATGCCTGAAACCTGACAGCCAGGGGGTCACTGGTGTCAGATTATTTATTTAGTTGTTTATTCATTATCTATCATGTTTATTCAGTTGTTTACTAATTTAGTATCTGTCACTCCCACTAGAATGTGCGCTGCATGAGGACATGGATCATTCTGGGCCAGAAAGTAGGTATTGGGTAAAAGGTCGTATGAAATTAGTATTCATACCCAATTATTGGTCAAAATATAGTTGAAGGCCTACTCCATGGAATGTACTATGTTAGGGTTGGAGAAATAGCTGTGGAAAACACAGGCCTGGTCCTTATCCTCATGGCTTACATTAAACAGCTAATGATACAATTAAGAATGTATGCTGAACATTGCTAATTATTAGAGAAATCAAATCAAAACTATAATGAGGTACCACCTCACACCGGTCAGAATGGCCATCATCAAAAAGTCTACAATTAACAAATGTTGGAAAGGGTGTGGACAAAAGGAAACCCTCTTACACTGTTGGTGGGAATGTAAATTGGTGCAGCCACTATGGAAAATAGTATGGAGGTTCCTCAAAAAACTAAAAATAGAGTTGCCATATGATCCAGCAATCTCACTCCTGGGCATATATACAGACAAAACTATAATTCAAAAAGATACATGCACCTCTGTGTTCACAGCAACTCTATTCACAATAGCCAAAACATGGAAACAACCTAAATGTCCATCAACAGATGAATGGATAAAGATGTGATATATATATATATATATATATATATATATATATATACACATACACACAATGGAATACTACTCAGCCAAAAAAAAGAACAAAGTAATGCCGTTTGCAGCTATATGGATGGACCTAGAGATTATCATACTAAGTGAAGTAAATCAGACAGAGAAAGACACATACCATATGATATCACTCATATGTGGAATCTAAAATATGACACAAATGAACTTATCTACAAAACAGACGCAGACTCACAGACATAGAGCACAGACTTGTGGTTGTCAAGGGGGAGGGGGGTGGGAGAGGGAAGTATTGGGAGGTTGGGATTAGCAGATGCAAACTATTATTTATAGAATGGATAAACAACAAGGTCCTACTTTACAGCACAGGGAACTATATTCAATACCCTGTGATAAACCATAATGGAAAAGAATATAAAAATGAATGTGTGTGTGTGTGTGTGTGTGTGTGTGTGTATAACTGAGTCACTTTGCTGTACAGAAGTAATTAACACAACATTGTAAATCAACTATACTTCAATAAAATTTTTTTTTTTTAATTTTTTTTTTTAATTTTAAAGGAATGTCTGGTACCCTATCAGCAGGAACCTGACCTATGGGGTAGACAGGGGAAGGTTCTAATAAGGGAGCACTTCCTTGAACTGAATTTTGAAGGCTTAGTAGGAATTAAGCGAAGGGGTAGAGGGCAGGTGGTCAAGGGAAATGTCTTGGCCACAGGCTGGTATTACTGTCATCCAAAGAATAAGCAAGACAGAGTGGCAAGAGGACAAGCTGTCTGGGTCAGCCAGAGATGTCCCCAGAGGAACATCACAGCCCAAACCCAGCCCCGGGGGCCTTCCAAACACCTGACCCCACCCAGTGCCATCTGAGGGCACCCTTCCCAGAAAGACCACATGCTCCTATGGACCCCAACTCCCAGCACCTTTAACTCCAAAGAGATACTTTTTTGCTCAATTTCTTAAACAGCCTCCCAGAAAATCATGGGGGAAACTCACTTATCCCACAAAACCAGAGAGACTTAACACACACACACAGACACTCACACTCAGACTTGTGTAAGAGTTTACAAAAGGCTTTGCCCAAGTACTATCAAATTTGAGTTTCTAGTTCAGACAGTTCTTAGAAAAGTGAAACTATTATCCCCATTTCAGTTGAGGACCCTGAGGCTCAAAGAAAATGTGACTCTTTGAGAGGTCATTAGAAGGGGCAGAGCCAAGATTCACAGTCACAGCACCCAAGTCCCATTGTCTTCCGAACGAGAGCAGTTTCTTCCTAACTGAGAACCTCCTGGGAAACACTGAGTCTGATTCTTTGCGACACGAACCCTACCAACTATGCGATTTCTAAAAAGTTATTTGTTGGGGTGATTCTTGTCCTGCCAATGCAGGCTGTCCTTGAAAGAGCCCTTGGTCCTCCAGCCAGGGAGACTTTTTGGGCTCACTTTCTAAAGCACACTTACTTCCTGGTTGGAGGCCTTGGGGAGCTGCCCTGAAAAGTCCTACAGCCACTTACTTGGAAAGGTGATGCTATTCATCCAATTCAAATCTATAGCCGTGCTTTGAACTATTTTTTAAGCCAATGTGGAGAACCTGGAATCCTTCACAGGGCCTCATTAGTTCTGAAACACTTAAGTTATTTTCATATTCATGGAGAGAATGCCCTGAAGCCCGTTCAACAGTGACAGCTCTGAGAGTCTGTAAGGGTCCAGACACTTTACAGGTATCCTGTAATCGGGGTGACCAACTGTCCTGGTTTACCTGGGACCCAGGATTTCCTGGGATGGAGCAATTTGGTCCCCCTACTGGTTAATTCAATCCTCACAACGCTCAGGTGTGGTAAGGGGGGCCTTCTCCATCATCTTTACTGATAAGAGAATCCAAACCAGAGCCTTCATAGGGTTTGCCCATATTCCTCCAGCCCGTAGAAACAAAACAGGGGTTTGAACTGAGCTCTGATTCCCAGGGCTTAGCCCCACCCTGGCCCTCTGGGTACCCACAGCACCGAGATTTACCTGAGAGAGATGGACATCCTTGGGTCCTGACAGGTAAATGATACCTCAAACCTTCCATGTCTCTGGAGAATTCTCACTTTTCCACCTTATGAAGTGGATAGGATTTTTTCAGGACTGAAATAAAACTGGGAGCACTCTTTTGCCCTAAGCTCAATGTCCTGATTTGCACGTCACTGGCAGCAGTGTTATTTCACCTGAGGGCTGCTTTTACAACACCCAGAGCAGTGCAAGCAGACTGGGCTGGGAAACTAAGGGGAAATCGTGGAGAACAGGCCTTGAGTCACACCTGGTGAAGTGGAAGGAGTAAGAGTAAGACAGACTTAAATTTAAGGCCTTCCTCTGCCATATCCTAACTGTGTGACCTCGGGGCTAATAATAGTTATTTTGCAGGGTTGCCATGGAGCCTGGAATGAGATGACCCAATCTGAATCTACCTTCCTCCATGACTGGCACAGGATAAACGCCCAGTAAATGTTAGTTCACCAACAACCCTCAAGAAAAGAAACTCAAAAATGTCCCTTGCTTTGTAATCTCTTCAAACTTCTACCAGGGTTTCTGAAGTCTAAACCTATGTGAAAATAATAAATTGTATCAAAATAATAAGAATACAAACAACCCAATTTTTAAAAAATAGGCCAAAGATTGGAGCAGACTCTTCCCCAAAGAAACATACAGATAACAAATAGGCACAGAAGATATTCAACATCATTAGTTAACAGGGAAAAACAAACTAAAGCCACAATGGGACATCATTACACACCTACTAGAATGACAAAAATTAAAGATACTGACAATAGCAAGTGTTGACAGTGACATAGAGCAACTGGAATTCTCACGCATGGATGGTGGAAATGCACAGTCTCAGCACATTTTAAATGGCTGCTCTTGAAAGGAGATTGGCAGCTTCTTATAAAGTTAAACATCCTTACCATAGGACCCAGCAGTCCCAGTCCTGGGAATTCACCCAAGAGAAATGAAAATATACAGTCCACAAAAAAAAAAAAAGAAAATAATTATAGAACCTTTATTCACAAAGGCCAAAAATCTGTAAAGAACCCAAATATCCATCAACAGGTGAATGGATAAACAATACACATCCATACAATGAAATAAGACCCAGTAAGCAAAAGCAACCACTGATACACATCAAGGTAAATGAATATCAAATACATTTTGTTAAGCAAAAGAAGTCAGATGCAAAAGGCTACATGCTATTTGATTCCATTTATGTGAAATTATGGAAAAGGTGGGGTGAGGGGATTATCTGCAGAGGGACACAGAGGAACCCTTTGGGGGTAATGAAAACCTCTATATCCTGTTTGGGGTGGTGGCTACACAGATGTGTACCTTTGTCAAAACTCATTGAACTGTACACTTTAAAAGGGTGAATTTTACCATCTATAAATTATATGCCAATAAATCTTTCTTTAGAAAGAAAATAGATTGTAAAATACAGGGGGTTTAACCTGGGGAGGGGAATGCAAGCCTGCAAAAGGGGTGGAGATGGGAGCCTGGGAAGGATGGAGGGGCTGACCAGCCACTAGTTTTTGTGAAGGGGATGTGATGTGGGCCTTCAGTTATTGGGGGAGCAAACCAAGAAAAAGGGAGTCACTCACTGGCCAGTGTCCCTAGGTGTGCCACAGTCTCATTCCACTTGGCTACTTCTAGTGCCTGTTAGACAGGCCAACACTTTACCTTAAAAACGTGTGGGGCTTCCCTGGTGGCGCAGTGGTTGAGAGTCCGCCTGCCGATTCAGGGGACGCGGGTTCGTGCCCCGGTCCGGGAAGATCCCACATGCTGCGGAGCGGCTGGGCCCGTGAGCCATGGCCGCTGAGCCTGCGTGTCCGGAGCCTGTGCTCCGCAACGGGAGAGGCCACAACAGTGAGAGGCCCGCGTACCGCAAAAACAAACAAACAAAAACGTGTGAAATGGCCCCACTTGTAAAGAATGAGAGGCAAAGTGGCTGTACCTGCTGTGCCCCCAGGTACCTTTCCGGCTGAGCTCAAGAAGGCTTTAAAAGAACGCACAAGACAACATTCTACTCTGAGAAAATAGACCCTCTTACCACTAATTTCAACTCCACAGGCTGCACCGTGAGGAAAGGAAGAGCATCTCAGTAAAAACACCTCCCCCTTCAGCGCAGGCTGCCACCCGGGCACCCCAGCAGTGCCCAGACACTGAGCATCCATGCACAGAGGTGCACAGAGGATGCAGAGAGTAAGGCCAGCAGGCAGGACTGGATGGGATGTATCTGAGAGCCAGGGGTGCAGGGCTGGGGGCCGTGCTGGGTGAAGGCTCTACCTACTCCTTCTCAAGAAAGGTTACTCTATTCTGAAATAAATTCTATTTATTTGTTCTTTTTTCTGTGCTTACATGTCCTTTATTCAGGCAATGATGTAATGTCCTCTCTTTGCCACACAATAAATAGGATTTAATTCTATTTCTGTCTCCTTGAAATAGAGGAGACATGTACGGATCCATGAAATTCCCCCATCAGGGAGCCTTTCTGGGCCGTGGAAACAGTCTCAAACCTGCACTCTGAACCTATTCTTTATCTGAGGGCGTCCAAACTTCCTGCCACCCTGTCATGTGGCCTCCACAAGAAATACACCTCCAGCCAAACCTCCGTAGACCCCACAATGAGCTTCTGAATATTTCTCAGCCCTTCTGACCATGGACACCCTCCCTACATTCCCAGCATTCCTTTTCCTCCAAGATTCCACTCCACACAGCCTCCATGCAAGTAGCTCCTGTTCTCACCTCTCTGTGGCCCTCAGCTCCTTAGAGCATCAGTGTCTGTGTACAGGTGTGTGCCCACCATGAAGCTGTGGGCTTCCCTCTTTCAGTTTTGCAATCCCAGCATCTAAGGAAGGGCTTGATGTGCTGAATGGACACGTCCAGGCAGGGGTCAATGGACCTGCTATTCCCCGGGTACCCACTGTGTGCCAGGCCTGGTGCTGGAACAGTGCGTGTGCCCAGGAGTTGAACATCTGCCACCCAACAGTGAGAAACACACGGTCTGCGGTGCCTCTTTCTGTAGGACCCAAGATCCAAATATGAGGACAGAGATACCTTGACACGTAGATTCAAAGTCAAAGAAAAAGCTGTAGGGATTTGAGCAGGAAACCAACCTGCTTTAATTTAGGGGCCAACAAAAAAAAATGTTAATATATTCATTCTAATGACATGAGAGTCCCATAGAAGGTCTATGTTTTAAAACATCAGCACCCTATCACATTCATCCTCAGATTATCTGCTCAGCAGATGCAAAATGTATCATTAATTTCACTTTATAAGTGGGGAAACTAAGAATGAATTTCAGAAGCAGACTCCATGTCTTAGGCTAAAGGGCCTTCAAGTGCCAGCTCTGTGTTCGGGCAAATCACTTGTCATGGTGCCTCAATTTTTCCCATGTAAAAATGTGGGGGGCAGGGCCCAGAATCGGTAGGCCATGTATTCCATTATGGTTTCCTAATTCTGGGGGTCTCACGTGGCAAATCAGAATAAGGAGCAAGTCATCATTTACTCTGGATTCTTTCTTTTCAAATGGTAGGAAATTAGTGCTAAAAAATATTCCAGTTTCTTGGATAAGCTCATTGTCTGTCTCTGTCTGTTTGGTCCTCTCCTTTTCTCTTTCCCTCTATTTCTCTCCTTTTTTCTTCTCTCCCCACTCCCTCTCCCTCCCCCCAACCTCCCCTGAAGAGAAGTTATACTGGCTATTTTGCCCCTAATATCCATTCTCCTTGGTCTGGTAACAGTACCTTGATTTTCTCCCCCATGAACTATACCTCTTCTAAAGGACACAATTTACCAGAACCTTCTATGTGGATGTCCACTCTTCCCTGACCAAGAAACAGACATCTGACCCAAGCAAGGCCAGTTACATAACCTTCCATGGACTCTGCTCATCAGAGTGACAGAAAAGAAAAAAAAAAAAAGGTTGGAATTTATTCTTCTTATGTCAGTGGCCTCAAGGGACCATTCATCACTTTCTACTACTCAGATCTTTTGAGGTTCCCTGGTTTCAGTATTTCCCCAAAACCACTTTTATCACTTTTCCTTTGATTCCATGATTACCTTATAATAAAATACCTTTTTGCTCAAATTAAAGTCAGTTTCTGTTGCTTGCAACCAAAGAGCCCTAAAGGATATAAATTTTTATCTCAATCATTTTTTTAAGTCTAAAAATTTGCCACCTACTTCTTCTAAGAAGTCATAAATGTAACGTGTAAAAGCAGGGCAATCCACTTGCTTTATTAATGTCCTGTGTGTACCCCTGTGACCTGGGCCAGGAGGCAGGAGCCTTCCATCCCGGTCTTCCTTGGTTTTCCTGATGAGAAAGGAACAGTCTATTGACAAGTCAGGATAAAGGATAATTCTTTCCTAAGGTCCTGCCCACCAGGAAAAGAACTGGGAACATCTCAAAGCCCACAGGGCAAAGTCAGACCAAGGAGCACCAACCTGGTTTGACTGTAGAACAGGGTGTCTGCATCATTTCCAGCCCCACAATTCTCTGGGAAACTGAAAATTCTAGGTGAACTTGGCCCCAACTCATTCTCCTCTTCAGAACCCTGGACCACAAGAGCAATAATAATCATCACAGTTATTACTAACAATTACTGAGTGGTCAGTAGCTATGAAGCATTGAATCAAGAACTTTATATATTTCACCTCATTCAAGCCATAAAATAATAGGTGGTGGGCCCTATAATTATCCTATTTTACAGATGAAAAGACTGAGATTTAAAAAGGGTAGGATCTTCTCTGAGGTTAGTAGCTAGTGAAAGGCGGAGCCAAGACCAAATGATTTGTGATTTCACTCATCAAAAAGCCAACACTGATCACAATGGCATCCTGCCTCATATGGGCAAGTTTCTGCTTCTGTACTCGAAATCAGAGTTCCCCGGGTAAGCACAATGCAGAAAGGAAAGGGCTTCCGCTATTTTTCATGCCAGGAACAAACACCCAAGGGTTTAGGCATAAGAGTGAACTGTCTTGATTTTATCAATCTCCTTTTCTCCTCTACTTGTCACTTGAGACTCTGCTGTCCTCTGTGTACTGACAAACCCTGCCTTACTTGGAGCAGGAAATGTTTTTCAGGACAAAATAAAAAAGAAGACTATCACTCCCCACAAGTTCACAGCACTCAAGAGCTTTGCCAAAGGTGTAACTCCCACAGGGCTCAGGGTAGCGCGGCGCAGGGCCCCAGGACCTCAGCCTCTGACTTCGGGAGCTGCCCACCCGCCAGGAACAGGGTGCACAGTTAACCTGAAGTTAAATTTGGCTCTTAAATACCCTCTCACAGAGTCTTTCAGGTGTAAAAAAAAAACCAAAGTCTTAAGTCCTAGGAGGACAGAATGAAAAAGATTGATATGTTACACATTCACTCAACAAAAACTGGACAGAGCTTAGCTAACAGTATTGTACCCATGTTAATTTCTTTATTGTAATATACAGACCATGATTAAGTAGGATGTGAATATTAGGGGAAGCTGAGTAAAGGGTATATGGGAACTCCTTGTCTTATCTTTGCAACCTTTCTATAAATCTGAAGTTATTTCAAAATAAAAGGCTTTCAAAAATGAACTGGATGAGAGACTCCTGACAGCATCCTCTGTGAGACTGATGGTTTAGGACAGTGTCACTGATGGGATGCAGGCAGGTGAGCATCTTGGGTCATGTCCATCAGTGAAGTATCACTGGGAGCAACAGCACAGGATCTCTCTAGTCCAAATCTCAAGAATAACATATCTTGCAGACCAAGGCTTTAATGAGAGCTGAACACAAAAGAGAGTTTGGTCATGATACCTCATAGCTGTGCCATTAATACACACTTCTATAAAAAACATCACAGTAAGTGGTGTGTGTGTGTGCGTGAAAGAGAGAGAAAATGGGGGGAGGGAGGCAGGAAAAGGGAGAGTACATGAAGCTGAAGCAGACAAGAACGAATCATTTATACATCACTCACCTGGGGTCGGGGAAGAACCCACACATTTGTGAAAGCAACTTGATAACAGATGGAATAAGAAACTGGGGTGTTAGTCCTCAGCACAAGGAACTTAAAAAAAAACTTTTCCAAACAAAGTTTCAGAAATACCCATCTTAGAGCTACTGAGCACAAACAAAGCATTTCAGAATGGTTTTAAACGTCACTAAAAGGATGGATTGTGATGGCCTAAGGAAACTCTGCAAGAAAGTTTTGAGGATGGTCCAATCCATGGTTGAGAACACTTTCAAGGATTTGGAGGTCTCTTATTCAAGGCAAGTGACCATTTAATCTTCATCTGCAAGACTGGAAGAAAGGAGTTTGTCCCGGTGGAAGAACCTCTTTTCAGATATGAGGAAGAAGTTCTTGAGATCATGGGTGAGGAAACATCTCACTAGGTCCCCACAGGGGGTCATCATATTGTCTTTGCGTGTCATTGCAAGGAGAGGAGACTGCCTTTCACAGGGTTTAAGGTAAGCCTGCCTTAAAGCCCAGGGGACTGGTTGATTTAGGGTCTTCTCCAATTCGTGGAATCAAAGCATACACAGCATGTAGCTGCTATAGCATCTCTCTGAAGAGCAGTTGCTAGAGAGGAATCAGGCATTGTAATTCTAGGAACAGAAAACACCAGTCACGTCATGAAACTCTGGCGTAAAAAATCCCTTGACTGATCCAGTTTTCTAAACTTCCTTCCTATTTCAGAGACTTTCTGAGGACATATGAACATGAACCTGCAATTTAGGAGACAAGCTGATCTGGCACTAAGCTCCAATTTCTTTTCCAAGAAGATAAATGGGGTAACTCAAGAGAAAATAAAATCATGACCCCAAACCAGAATCTGGAAAAAAATGCCCTGACACTTTTGTGGGAAGGGGAGATTTAAGATAAATAACATAGTACTGAAAATTCATTTTTTATTACACTTGTAAGAAACAAACATAACAGTCCAAAATATTACATTTGTACATTACTGTGTTTATATCCTATCGTGATCATCTCCCTAACTTCACCCCAAACAGTTGGTGAAACCACATTCCACTTTATCCCAGTTTGTCTTCCATTTATATCTTAGTAGAATAATTTGATCAGACATCCAAAGGCCTTCCCACTAATGAAACCAGGATTTGCTAAGAAAAATCAATGTATAACTTGCCTTAGTATCCATCAAAGACAAAAAGAGTTATTAAAGTCTGAGACACAGCCACCATCCTCAGACTCTTAGAAGAACCGGTAGGAGAGTAGCAGAGACAAGCAAAGGGTTAACACAGCTGATTTCTGGGTGGAGAGAAAGATGCAACATAATTTTTTAAGGCAAACACCTGGAGGCCAAAAAAAAAAGTAGTGTTTTGTTTCCACTGCAAGAAACTGCAGACATACAGAAAGCCAGTCACATCAGTGGAATACTCAATTATCTGCACATGCTAATTAACGAAATATAATCAACCCACTTTCTGTCCATCCTTTCTTCACCTGCTCTAGTATTTGTCATGCGCTGGCTTCCTCACTCCTCAAAACCCACAGAACATCAGACAGTCGGCGTGGTGCATCAAAGGGAAACAAATAAGCACAGATTTTTTTTGCTGATGGCAGGAATTTCTCATGCTCAGGGCATATGAACCAACAACGTGGAAATGGCAGCACTTGTTGTATATTTTAATGATTGCCCACACTTATTTTGCAAAAGAGACTTAAAGTTCAATTAGGTAATACGATGCTCAGTTACGGTTATTTCATTAAACTGGGCGCAGTCATTTAAAGTAGTAAATATGCAGTCATGACAGAATTAAATATTCATGAAATCAAATGCGACTGAAAAGCTGAAGATGTTAGAATATTAAAATTCCTCATAGTTTGGCAATGTAAATCTTGTATGCATCACCCCGGCCCAGTCTAGAGTGTGTTCAAATGCCAGTTCCTTGGTAGAATGCCATATAAGTTATAATATTGATCTTTGTAGATAAACCACAAGGATTTATCCTTAGCTCAGTATCCAAATGCAAAACAATTTTGAGGATTTGCAAATACCATCTTGTTAAGGTGAGCCTGTCTCCAAGTACAGAGAGGCAACACTCAATGTGATCCCAACATGTTTGGGATACTGTTTAGTCCACTAGCACCTCTAGGAAGGTCCAGCAGAAACCCAGGCAACCTCCCAGGAGGAGCATGTCATGACTCGCTTTCCTAACCAGGCATGGTGGCTGTTTCCTTGCATGCTTTCTCCAGTGAGCCACAGTGAGAAAGTACTTCAGCTGACTCCTCTTTGGTTGGTTCTGATTTGTTGAACCAGCTTTTCCCCAACACTCGCAGCCACTTCCAAAATGCATTAACAAACACATGTATACACTTCACAGAGATACAACTGGCCGGCACTAGCATCCACAAAACTCAACTCCAAGTGTACATGGAGAAAGAAAACCCTGCTCAGAGACCAAGTTGCAATAAATACACTCCAAGAATATCACACCAAGGCATTATTTTCTATGCCACTTCCTCTACTTTACAATTTTCTCAACAGGAAAAAACATCAGCACCAGAGAATGGCATTTGAGCTATTTCTTACTGGAACCCAATTACCTGAGGAGCTCCTCTCTCCACAGTCAGTAGCCGCTATCCCCGGGGCTACAATGACACAGCAGGGCTTCAAAAGGTTTCCAGAGCTCACCTGGTGCCAGGCACCTGGCCCCTGCCCTCCCGGGCAGGAGGATGCCAGGGGAAGCGCAGGTGCTCCAGCTTAGAGCTGGGTTAGGCAGAGCTCTCCATTCTGCAAAAGAGCCAAACTTTGCTCCCACTATTGTCATCTTTAGGTTGATGTCACCTCCCTTCAAGGAGTCTCAGAAGCCACTTGGCAGCTCCTGAAGACATGTTTCCCCTTGACCTAGATCATCCAAATAAGCTGTGGCTATACGGTGCAGGCGAGCAAAGGTCTCTCAATCTCGCTCTCCCGGGGTGCTGCGCTCCACCCGGCATCACGTTGCCTGGACCAGAAGACTTTTCTCTACACGAACACTGAATACGGAAACCAGGAGGGACTTCTGCACGCGCCTTCCCGTTCAGAAAGTCACTGTCGCCCAGCGATTCCCTTCCATCTTACGCCTTCCCTACATCTGCAACCCTCACCACCTCCCGGACGAGGGAAGGGGGTGGGGGAGCGCAGGGGTTAAAGTGACAGCAGCTGCCAGAGCTCCGGGGTTTTGTTCAAAAGGTGTCACAGCGCCAACGCGGCGGACCTACCTTGCTCTCGTCCTTCTCGCCGCTGGCTCTCGCTTCGGGATCGTCGCTGTCCTCGGCGCCGGCACTCTTGCCGGGCGGATCATCCGGAGCCGGATGCTGCGGCGGCGACGGCGGCTGTGGCGGCGCCTGGCAGGCTCCGCCAGCCCCCTGGGAGCGGGGGATGGGCTCCGGGCACGGAGAAACTCCCTCCACATCCATCTCCATCTTCCCATTCACTGGAGGACAAGACAAAAGCGGAGCGCAGATTTGACAGCGGCGCCGGCGGCGGCTCAGCTGCCGGTGGCACGCATGGCTCGCCGAGGAGGAGCCGCCTCCCGCGCGCCCTCCCTCCCGCTAGCCTTCGCCCGCGCGCCCCGCAGCTCCGCTCGCCGCTCGGCTCCGGCACCGGCGGCGCCGGCCCGGGGAGCGCGAGCAGCGGGTGGCCGCGCGTCCTCGGAGCAGTGGCCTTCAGGAGCCCCCGGCAGTCCCGCTAAGCCGAGCGCATCCTGGAGGCTGCGGTAGCGACGCCTCCCAGCCACGCGCCCAGCGCCGGGGCCGCCCGGGGACTCCCTCCCCAGCTGGGCCTCCCGATCCTCGTCGCTTTCCAGCCTCTCCGGGGGCCTCTCGGCGTCTCCCCTCCCCTCCGCCTCTGAACAAAGTTACTGGAAGAACAATCGCATCGCTGGGACCTGCCGGCGAAACTGACAGGAGTGGGGCGGGTCAGGTGTAAGTGAAATCTACCATCCCCGCCCGCTGACCAGGCACCGACCCCTCACCCTGCCCGCTCCAGCCGAGGAAGACAAGGCTTTCCGATTTGTGCCAGGCGGCGGCGGAGCCCTAGAAGGAGGGGAGCCGGCAGAGGGCTGGCGTCCGGGGCGCCCACTCCAACCCCGGGCGACCCCCACCCCCACGCCGGCCCCAGGCCCCTCCCGCGCTCCCTCCCGTGGCCGCACGTGTCCCCGGGGTCACCCCTCCCGCGCGCGCGAGTGCATCACCGCGCTCCCGCGGCCCCGCTCCGCCCAACCGGCGCCCGAGGACTAGCACCGAGCAAGCGGTGGCCAAGGCCGGGCCAGCAGTTCACCTACCCTCGCCTCCGTCCCGGTCGCGGGCGGCACCCGCAAGGGGTGGGGCCCCGCGCCCAGGGCGAGGACGCGAGTCTCGCCGCGCAGCAGAGTTCCTCGTAAAGGTCGGCAGCAGAGGGGCGGAGGGGGAGGCGGAGGGAGAGCGAGGGGTCGCGGCCAGGCATCGGCCGCCAGGTGCCCCGGTTGGCGCCAGCTCCCCGCCAGCCCTCTGCGCTGGAAGGGCGTACTCCGCCGGGCAGGGCTCCGGGAGGTGCCGGCGGGGACCCCAGGCGGTGTGGTGAGCTGCGTCTGTAAATCTAGAGAGACAGATGGAGATGACAAGGGTAGACTTGGGAATTCTTACACGGGGCTCTCCGACAGTCAGGTGATTAGGGTGACTTCTATATTTAACACTACTTGGTCCTGGGGAGTAGCTTACAACTTCACGGGGACTGCTACAGCGACTCTGCACTCCTGAGGGACCTTCCGGCAGCTATGGAGGGAAATAAAGGATTATTAAGAAGCTATTTAATGTTAAATAGAGCCCATTGTTCTGGGCTTTGACTTCCATAATGCGCCCAAATGGGTCAGCAGATAAATGAACTCTCCGTGCAGTTCTTAGCAGAGCTTACTTAGCTTTCTTCCTCCAGCAACAATTGCCTCCTGAAACTAGAAAGTTAAGCTGTTCATCTCCTGACTGCTTTGCATTAACTTAAAGACAACTTTGACAATTTCAAGACACACTGTCCCAATAGATGCAGTTACACAAGAACACAGCATGAGTCCTATCCTTCAATGCAATCGCTTAATCTCTGACTCTAAGAGTGATAAAATTAATTGCCACTTTAATTTCATCAGTGCAGACAGTCAATCTAGATAATGCAATGTTAACATGCTTTTGGAAAGAAAAGTTTGGGGATGGAATTACTCATTCTTTTTCTTCAAAATTATGAAAAATTAGATTTCAAGCTCATTTTCTAAATTGGGAACTTGTTCAAAATAACATGAGCTTGCTTTAGTCTGACATTCACTATATTTTTAAAATGACATTACGACCTTTCATGTAGTAAGGTGCCAGCCAAGAAAATACAGAGCTTTGTGCCTTTAAAGAAGTTACTTGCAGACTTCCCTGGTGGTGCAGTGGTTAAGAATCTGCAGAGTGAAGTAAGTCAGAAAGAGAAAAACAAATACAGTATGCTAACACGTATATATGGAATCTAAGGAGAAAAAAAAAAAGGTCATGAAGTACCTAGGGGTAAGACGGGAATAAAGACACAGACCTACTAGGGCATGGACTTGAGGATATGGCGAGAGGGAAGGGTAAGCTGTGACAAAGTGAGAGAGTGGCATGGACATATATACACTACCAAACGTAAAATAGATAGCTAGTGGGAAGCAGCCGACTACCAAATGTAAAATAGATAGCTAGTGGGAAGCAGCCGCATAGCACAGGGAGATCAGCTCGGTGCTTTGTGACCACCTAGAGGGGTGGGATAGGGAGGGTGGGAGGGAGGGAGACGCAAGAGGGAAGAGATATGGGAACAAATGTATATGTATAACTGATTCACTTTGTTATAAAGCAGAAACTAACACAGCATTGTAAAGCAATTATACTCCAATAAAGATGTGAAAAAAAAACAAAAAGAATCTGCCTGCCAATGCAGGAGACACCGTTGGATCCCTGGTCCAGGAAGAGCCCACATGCCACGGAGCAACCAACCCCTGCGCCATAACTACTGAGCCCGCGTGCCACAACTACTGAAGCCCACGTGCCTAGACCCCATGCTCCGCAACAAGAGGAGCCACCGCAAAGAGAAGCCCGCGCACCGCAACAAAGAGTAGCCCCCGCTCCCCCAACTAGAGAAAGCCCCCGCGCAGCAAAGAAGACCCAACGCAGCCAAAAATAAATAAATAAGAAAAAAAGAAAAAAAATATTTGTTTTTTAAAAAAAAAGTTACTTGCTTTCCCTTTCCTCCCCAGTACATTGTAATCAATCAATCCTTATAGTATTTTTATAACGGTAAATTTGATGATCTGTGTAAAGAGCTTAGGAGAGTGCCTTAGGGCATAGGGAAAACTCAGTGCCTGTTTTACTGAAAATAGTAAGATGATAGAAATTCACCATGAGCACTCATCTGAGAAGAAATTGCTAGTTTAATTAATCTCTTTCTATAAATTATTCTAAAAGATATTTGGCATCTTCAAAAAATGAAGCCCCTTCTGAAGGCAGGAAGAAAGTCAATGGTGTTCTCTGCAGTAAAGTTTTGAATTTGACAGATTTTCCTTTTACAGTGTAGAAATAAAAAGTACATGTCAGTTCCAACAGGAGCTGGAAGAGCTGACTGGAAAGTTATTATTCTTACATGCTTGTTACTTCCAAAATGTGTTTGTGAACTTCAGTGAAGAGTAAATCAAAACAAAGATCCAATACTTCGACTAAATTTGTTCTAAATTTAGGCAAGAGCTTGTAAAGATTCCCATTGTCAAAGGCAAGTATTTTTCCTTTCTCTGCCCTTCTATTTTTGGGGGGGACAGAGTTTTTTTTTTGCATCTGTCATAAGTAAATATGGGCTCAGAAAATATATTACATTTCAAAACTGTTGATTGCACCTAATTATGCATGTAAATTGCTACTTCAAGCATGCAGACAGCTTGCAACATTTTGAAAATTTTGCCCTGGTAGTCATCTGAGGTATTTATGTTACTATTTTCCTTTTGCCTTAAATGACTTCATTTCCCCATGAGCTTTCCATTAATGATGGGTCTATGAACAATTCTGACCTCTTGATGTCTCTCTTTTGGATGATTCAAATGAGCAAATCAGCACTTTGAACAAAATCACCCTTATTATTGTTTATACCAGGCCACTTGATTTTTTGAGTCACTGAAATGAGAGTTTACAAGAAGGTATCCTGGAAGAGTCATCTAAAGCCTTGCTACTCAAAATGTAGTCGATGGACAGGTAGCGTCCCAACACCTGTATTGTGTGAAATACAGAGTCTCAGTCCCCTTCCCCAGACTGACTGTATCAGAGTCTACCTTTTAATAAGATCTTCAAGTGTTTCCTACCACGTTTAAGTCTGAGAAGTACTGCTCTAACTCATAGCATAGTTGGCCTTTCTCCATTATAATTCTTTGGCACTGTACCTCTAAAATACCACCCAGAAAGACCTATCAGGAAAACACAATGTTAGACACTTTTTTTGTTTTGGTCAAGACATTATAATCTCTTCTCACTCTCCCCCAACCCCTGAGGATCTGAGATCTGAGTGTTGCGTGATGAAAAATTACATCAATTAAGAATCTACCTATGTTGTGTATCTCTGAAGTATACAATTTTCTAAAATCAAAAGGAATGAACCTAAAAGGGGAATTACACTTTATCTTGAATAATAAATTTTACACAAACATGTGGAACTAATTCCTAAAAAACTTGGTTATTCTTGACCTTCCAGTTAAGATGTGAAAGTCCAGTGCCCACTCTGCTGGGATTATTGACACTTTCTGTTACAATGTAAGCAGAAACCATCACGTTAGTGTCTGTGCCACGACAGTCTATTAAAGCTTCAATAATTAGGCATAGGAATGGACTAAATTATATGCTCCAATATTTTTAGGAACTAACAGAACTTGTTGCTTTAAAGAATTTCTTTAAAGCACATGTACACAGATCAATAAGTTATTACTTTTAAAGCCTACCTGGGGACTTCCCTTGTGGCGCAGTGGTTAAAAATGCACCTGCTAATGCAGGGGACATGGGTTCGAGCCCTGGTCCGGGAAGATCCCACATGCCGCAGAGCAACTAAGCCCGTGTGACACAACTACTAAGCCTGCGCTCTAGAGCCCACGTGCCACAACTACTGAGCCCATGTGCCACAACTACTGAAGCCCACCCACCTAGAGCCTGTGCTCCACAACAAGAAGCCACCGCAATGAGAAGCCTGTGCACCACAACAAAGAGTAGCCCCTGCTCGCTGCAACTAGAGAAAGCCCATGTGCTGCAATGAAAACGCAACACAGCCAAAAAAATAAAAATAAAAAAAAAATAAAGGCTACCTGGTACAGTAGTTCTCACCTGTAAAGTACATGAAATCCCCTGGTGAATGTCCCTGGAAGGCAGACTGGGACTTGGCAGGATGGGGTTCAAGCCTGAGAATCTGCATTTCTAACAAACTTCCAGATGAGGCCATGTTTCTGGTCCTCAGACCTAATAGACTTGTTTTACCTCCATCAATGGTTCTCAAATATTAATCAGTTGGGGAGCTTTTGAAAATCTTCAGTGCCCAGATTACTCCCCAGACAAGTTACATTAGAACCTCTGGGGTTGAGATCTAGGTGTCAGTGGTGTTTAGATTCCAGCTGATTACGATGTATAGCCAAGATTGGGAATCAGTGCTGTCAACCTGTGCTTCTCCAAGTGTCGTCTCCAAGACCGAGGCAGCAGCATCTCTGACTGACTCTCAGGCCCCACCCCAGACCTACCGAGTCAGTATCTGCACTCTAAGCTCTCCAAGTGCTGTGTCTGCACATTTCAAGTTTGAGAAGCACGGCTCTAGCGTAGCCCATGGGACACAGGGGTGGCACTCAAACAGCAGCAACCTGATGGTAACTACTTCACCTCTTGTCTCTTTACAGATCTATACCCATTCTGAGAAGCTTTCAGAACCCTTACAGATAAAGTTCCCATTGATGAGAGAAATCTACAAGCATCCCTGGCTGTTTTAACAATCCCGTGGTTAGCAGCGCTGCCCAATAGGACTGGCTACAATGACAGAAATGTGCTGTGTCTGTGCTCTTCAGTAAGTGACTGAATGATGGCCAACGTGACCAAGAAACTTTTCATTTTCATTCTATTCCACTGTAATTATTTTAAATGTAAACGGCCTCATGTGGTTGCTGGCCCCCGTACTGGACAGAGCAGCTCCAGGGTAATCATCCTTCCTGTTCCTCAACCCTTTTTCAAATTCCCAGGTTCAACCCAGGCCCCCTTGCTCAGTCTGTGTACTTATTAATCCCCAGTGAATGCACTGAGACGACAAACATCTGCCTCACCACCTCATCTACATAATAAGTAACATTATGCTTATTATTTTGAATAAGAGGAATTTAACTCGAATTAAATGCCACCGAAAGTTGTCAAAACCTTTTTCATAGTATTCATAATCACGTAGCTTGAATTTTACAGCCTTTTCAAACAGCAGCAGACATGGGGCGCATTTGGAACTGCCTTAAGAAAAAGAGACAAAAGACTGCAAATGGATTTGGGGTAGAAGACACAAAAAGACACCTCATCTCCACCATCTTATTGGTGTACCAGAGAAAGTTCCATAAATTCAGAGGGTATCTGGGTTGAAAATAAATATCAAAATTTGAACATTCCTCCCAAAATGGAAGATGAGATGCCAACAAAGGAGAGGTCGAGGTGCCAGAAGATAGCAAATGAAATTCAAACTAGAAATGCACTCAACAGTTACCCTGAATGTGAATATCTAATCTGTGGAATCAGTGGGCAGGGAGGGGGGTAGGGCAGAGAGGGCACAAAAATACACGTGATTTGAAACAGGCACCAGCCCCCTGGAGCCTTCCCTTTTCCAAGGTGAGAAAATCAGCACCACCGCCCACAATCACAGCACACTGCCTCCACCACGCAGGCTCCCAGGAACCCCGTGAGGTGGCTATGATCAGGAAAGAGATTATTCAGGGGACATGATTTTAACTGACACATCTCAGAGAAAAATAAACAAATTCCTACTTGAGAGGGAAGAGGACAGTGTCAGCCCTTGCCTTTGATTGAAAATGTGAATTAGCACAGCCTACCTCATACCAGGAGGCCAACATCAGGAAAACATTTCATCAAGGTCTGTGCTTTGCTCAGCTGCCAGTTTGGTACCGTGTGATGCAAGATTATGCCCATAAAGAAATGTGTAGCCAAGGGCAACAGCCTCACTTCTGAGGATGGTCACTTCTTAGCAACTGAAACCAATAAAGAAACTCCAGGGGACTTCAGACAATAGGCTTTCAGGAGTTTGGCTGTGAGCTCAGAAGCCATCAGAACTGTCCTGACATTCAGGCACCTAAGATCCCCATCACCCAGGCTCTCCTTTCCTTCAGAAACTGAGGGCAAGTTTCTTCACATTGATTGATTCACACCAATCCAGCTCAGAAGGGAGCAGGAAGAGTGACAATGAAAGTAGAAAATATTCACTCCCCTCATTAATGTCTAAAGTTATCTGCTTACATAGCTTTACGGATGCCCTGCCTAACGACACAGCTAATTAAGATCAAGTCACAAGCCCCAGTCATTGTTCTAGGCAATGTTTGGAGGATTCATCTACCCTTCACTTGTTCAAACACACACGTTTCTTGGCTAAATTTTTAGGTGTAGTTTATGAACATAAAGAATCCCAGGGATTCTGAACTTTAACTTCTGGGTCACCTAAAAATATTCCAGGAGAATGCAATTTTAAGAGCAGAGGCCCCAGCAACATGGGAGCAAGTCTGCCTAGGAAGAGGGTCTGTTTGTCTTCCTGACTCTTGTACAGAATGAGAGTTTCGCTGAGTTGGTTCTAGATGTGACCAGTGTCAAAATATCCCCTTTATTACTGATAAGTCTAGGTGGAAGGAAGGAGTTGCTATCTGTCAGCAAATGGGCTTCTTATTTCTGAATACCTGGATCAGACAGACAAATCCACCCAGTCACACACCTCCTGGAGCAGAGAGAGGAAGAGAGTAGAGAGACGCCAGGAGTGCATCCTGAACTCCCTATGCCTGGAAAGAACCCTCAGAAGTGGAGAAGTGTTAATCCCCCAAATGACCTCTGCTTCACTATCAGCCCCAGACCCACATCCTGTGTCCCAGTCTCCCTTGCTGCTTGGTGCCCCCAGTGGTGGGAGAATTCTGGGAGCCCACCCTGGACAGCTCCTCTTCCCGCCTCTTATATCCATCACTGGTCCTGGGGTTCCCTCGGCCATCATCAGCTCTGCCAGCCCCACTCCCCTCAATTGTAGAACTAACTTACCGGGTCTTAGATGTGATTGGTCAGAATTAACATTCGTCGCACAAAGCTCTCAGGAATCACATTCCTCCCCTGGCTCCCATTAGCATCAGACAGACATCAACTGAGCAAACCAGAAATTCCACGGAGGTGTAAAGCTGGCAGAGGTGATGCTCCAGCAAGTGCCTTTTATCTTACAGGTGCCTAATAAATATTACATTTTCATAATTTGGCTTTTTAAATCAGAAATTATCTTTCATTCTCTTGCATAGTATATTTTAGAAGACCCACCTAATGCAGTGCCCTGCACAAGGTAGCCACTAAATAAATGTTTGAGAAGGAATATAAAAACCTTGTATGTGAACGCTTAGAAATGACTTTGTATCTCATCTTGGAAAATTCAGTCTTCAAAAAAGTAAAACAAGAATAGGCAATTTGGAAACTAGGCTGTTACCATGGACTTCCCGTGATCACATGTTTGTATCAATGTCACTGAACTATTGCAAGATGGTAAATAACTGTAACTTTGCACAAGGACCTTGTCTGAGTCTCCATCTCCTTTTTTTATTAATCGAGGAACCTATAATTCCTTTTAGCTCAAAGACTCTGAGATAACAATAGTAGATATTTTCTGACCAGTTAATTGAACAATGAAAGCATCCAATAATCCAGTGATGGGGAAACCCTCTTTAGTTTGGAATGATATGCTTTCATTTTCATCTATTAAATATCAAATCTCATATAACTACATCACTTTGCTGTACACCTGAAACTAACACAACATTGTAAAACAGCTATACTCCAATATAAAATAAAAGTTTAAACAAATAGCAAGTCTCTTCCCCTATTTCAAGACATGGCCATTGGTGTCTGGATCATGATGTCCTTTATCTGTAACTTTGCTTTTCACTTTGGAACCAGAGTATAAGTAACATGTAAAACTACAGTCATAATTAGGTAAGACATTTGGGGGAACAAGGAATTTAAATGTAAATACAAAACACACAGGGAACAAGCCACAGAGACAGCAATAAACATAACAAATGAGCACGTAAGGAAAACCAGTATCATGTGGGTGATGACCAGCAAGATTCACCTTGATGTATCTCCCGAGAAAAGAGAAGGACCACTTATGGTGAAGAAATGGAAATTTCACTGGGTGATTTATATCTTTATAATGGTGCTCATGTCTCTTAGGAATATCATACAAGCTTGGAAATTAAGGCCTAAGTGAACACAAACTACTTCTTCTCACTTCTCCCTCAGAGTACAGGCTGTCAGCCCTGTGCTCTGTGGGCACAGTTGTGTTACATTTCACTGGTCACCACTCTACTGCCTAAATCAATGCCTTTCTGGCTCCTGATCTGAGCTGTCCTGTATTTCACTCCAAACATCCCAGGAAGCTCCTCGGTCTTGATTCCCTTCTCATGCTCTGACTGCCCCCTTACCAACTGTCTTTTTCACTCTTCTTTTCCTCCCCATCTTCAAGCAACCTGTTCTCCATGTGTCCTTTCTTCAGAGAGCTCACAAAACATCCTCATCTCGGGGAAACAGCATCCCTGTCAATCACCAGAGAGATCCAGCAGAGTATTAGGTGTCAACAGGCAGCATCTCTTTTAATGATCATGACACCTCTCTGCAGAGCCATTACACAAGGAAATTGTTATACAAGGAAACCAGGGTTCTGACAGTCTGAGTAACAAGCCTAAAGCCACCACCCTGGTAGTGGCAGAATCAGAGCTTGAACCTAGGCCTGCCTGACTCATTTCACGATCATACACCTATGCATACCAACTATCAGTGAACTCAATGCTCTACAGCACAATAGTCATTTGTGTTGCTCGCACACCTGTGGTGCACACAGAGCTGGGTGGCTGTGACGTGCTCCTGGCACTGTCATCCAAGCAGCTCAGCTGGGCTCACTCTGGGCACTGGCCACTGGCTGGGACTCTGGGGCCTCACCAGAGGTTACTTGGGCTTCCTCACAGCATGGAGGCCGGATTCCAAGAGGAAAGAGCCTAATGGAAGGAGGCAGTAGCACAGGGCATTTTTATGACTTAATCACAGTGTCATTCCTGCTGTGCTGTTGGTCGAGGCAAACACAAAGGCCCACCCAGGTTCAAAAGGAGGCTGCATAGACGCCACCTGTCAATGAGGAAGAAAGTAGCGAGGTACTAGATCGAAAAACCTGTAGAACAGGAGGAAACCCTGTTGCATCCATCGGTGGAAGAAACAAGCTGCCGCCTCATGAGTCCTCTCAAAAGCCCACCTGTGAAGATGACTTTCAAACTTTTATCTCCAAGCCCTGACATCTCTGTTGAAGCCAGTTTCACAGTTCTGATTGTCTATTAGAATTTTTCAAAACCCAGATTCACAAAGCTCTTTGTTAAAACCAAGCCTTACTTATTCTTCAAGATTTACCTGAGCAGCTCTGTTCTTCCTCATCACCAGGGCTGACCAGCTCATGTGCGGCTTTGACTCCTTGGTTCTCAGGTCCCGACAGGTGCCTGCTCAGACCTATTCCTCCTACTCATCAAATATGATAGTTTATTCATTCATTCAAGAACATGTATCGAGTACCTACTATGTAATTGGCCCTGCCTTGGTTATTGTTAATTAGTGATGGAGATTCAATAGTACACATGCACACACACACAAATATGTGTGGGAAAAATATATATATAAATATACATACTGTCTTTGCTGTCAAGTAATTTAGAGGCTTATGCAAAATGAAAAGACAAGTCGACAAATCACAATTATTATAGGTATTAGATTCCAAGTAAACTTGGATGCTGAGGTTGCAAAGAAAAGGTGTACTAACCTAGATTTGGGTGAGGGAAAGGAGAAGGAAGTGAGTTCTGAGCCAAGTTTGAAGGAATAGTAGGAGTTGTGGTCCATCTGAGCTCACACATTACAAACAGAAATCAAAACAAAACAAAATATATGCCGTTCGGCTCAGGATGACTTTGAGTCGATCGCCGAGAGACAGTCTCTGAAGCACTGAATGATACCCAAAGCTGAACCTCTAACTCTATTTGAATGCGTCCAACCTGTAGAAGGTAAGTTAATTTAATTGAGATGAACCAGCATCACTGAGCATCATCATGTTGGAAAGTCAGTGTAGGGAGATTTAAAAAATTTTTTTACAGAAATTTGAAGAGCTTTTTTCAGTGATGGGGAAAGACGTCTCTCATGGCCTGTGCGCTTGAGCTTTGCCAGCTTCCTCTGACACCCATTCCTCACCATGTCTGTTGCATGCCCTGCTTTGCATGTGTCATAGGAGATGACACATCTGGACTCCCTTGCGTACTGTCTTAATGTAAGTCTGTGGTAGGATGTGGAAAGCAGAGGGTGCAAGAGGGGGGCTGGGGGCTTTCTCCCTTTCCTCTTGCCCCCACCCCTAGCCATCGGTTGGGGCAGCACCCACCCCCACCCCCCACCATATAGCCCAATTCTGGGATTAGGTAACACACCCTCCCCTGTGGACCTGCAGCCCTGGGGTGCACCTGCCTCCTGCTCTGGCTAGTTTCAGCATCCCCTGGCCGCCACCCCATAGCTGACACCTTCTATCACAACCCCTTATATCTGAAAGACTGGGGTGGTGTCAGCTTTCCTGACTGGACCCTGACTGATGAACCGAGCTAGCTCATTTCAAAAAATTATTTTTAATTGTGGCACAATGCACATAACACAAAAGTGACCATCTTAATCATATTTAAGTATGTAGTTCAGTGACACTGAGTACATTCATGTGGTTGTACAACCTTCACCCCATCCATCTCCAGAACTCTTCTCATTTGTAAAACTGAAACTCTGTCCCCACTAAACACTGACCCCTCATTTCCTCTCCCCCAGCGCCTGCAGCCACCACTCTACTCTCTGTATGAATCTGACTGCTCTGGGTACCTCATGTAAGGGGAACCATACAGTACTTGTCCTTTTGTGACTGGTTTACTTCACTTAACATAATGTCCTCAAGGCTCATCCATGTTGTAGCATGTAGCTCATTTTAATACCAGAGCAGTTGGCTTTCAGTGGCAGAAATCATTGACTCAACCTTGTCTTCTAATCCTATGCTGAGTAATAAGTAGGATTTCTGGCATTAAGCCTACTGATCCTCTATGTTTCCATTACAAGTTTAAGTAAGAGACTTGCCAGGGTCCAGCAATCGAGGCCCTGGGAGGATTTCAGCATAAGATGGCTCCTCTTCCTATCCCATGTCAGCCACTCTGTGACCTTGGACAAGTCAGCCTGGTCTCTCTCTGATCTCAGTTTTGTCACCATTACTCTGTGAATCATAAACCCTGCCTTGCACAGCTGGAAGAATTATATTTTTCCTACATATTTACTTTTATTCTGTATTCTTAGTTTTTAATATTTGATGCTTCATACCTTGCTAGCTTGTTTATATAGTTAAAACTTCATATGCTTTTGTTGACACAGTATCAATAAAAAGAACTGAAAATGTGCACATTTCTTTCCCTGGTGGCAAAGCTTCAGAGAGGTGATTAATTAAGAGTAGAAGCTTCTGATGTCTGACAATATAATTTCAAATCCTAACTCCACCATCAGTAAATGTGTGACTTTGGAAAGTTACCTAAATTATTAAATTTCTCTGGGCCTCATTTTCCCCATCTGTAATATGGGTATAATAATAGTTCCTATACCTTTGGGTTGTTGTGGGGATTAAATGACAAAATTACCTCAAGCTTTTACTTATCACATTTATAAATATACATTAGGGATTATTAGACTCCATTTTAATTGCAAATTTAAAATCTTAATGGATCCAGCCTTGAAAGATCCCTTGAAACTTTTCATCCCATAGAGAGGATTTTAGTGTGGGTATATTAGGACACACTGATAAAGGATACTTCTGCCCCAATTTGCAGCCCTCACCTGCCTTTCCCAAACTCCAGGGTGCATGTAATATCAAGTTAGGTCGCCTGTCTGTATGGGTTGGACCAGCTGCAGGGGCCTGATCTGCCCTCGATATGCTTGAATGGTGGGACTCCATGGCGCTATACTTTTTGTGTAGTCAGAAGTCTAGATTTTGACTAAAACCCCAAACAGGGCCAACCGTGGTCTTCTTACAAGGGCAAAACTTTTGCTCAACCACAGTCCAAAACTCTCAGGAGTGTATAGTGAGACTTACCCATTCATTTCTTCTTTGAGAGAGAGAACAAAATATCTACCTCATGCGTTCATCCATTCATTCCACAAGCCTTTCTGAGGCCTGTCCAGGAACTAAATAAAGATACCAGAGATACAGAAATGCAAAACACAGCTCTAGCCCTCCAGGAGCTCGGGAGACTGATATCCAGCCCAAGGTGCTGGAGTAACCCAGGGGTCAGGGAGGAGGTGATGGCAGGGCTGAATCTGGAAGACTGAAGAGGCCTTAACAAGGAAGAATAAAAGGGAGGGAGTGTAATTTTCAAGGTAGAGGGAACAACGGGACAGGGCGTGGAGGTTGAGAGTGACAGGGAACATTGCAGGCACTAAATGAGAGGGGGATGCAAAGGTTGGGTGCATCCAGACCACGAAGGCACTTCCATGTCATGTAAGGGGCTCAGACATTACACCACGCATGCCGGGGGGTAGGGGGGATGTGGTGGTGTTTTAAGTTGCAGCTAAGAAGAGGTAGGAGATTCTATGACAGCTCTATGGAGAAGATAAGACTAGGAAGCAGGGAAAACAACTAAGATACCATAGCAGTAACGGAAGCAAGAAATAAGGTTTTTAATAAGTCAAGTGGCCACAGAAAGGAAGAGAAAGCATTGGATTCTAAATTAGAATTAGAAAGTATGATCAACAGTACTGGGTGAGTCATTAGATGTACTTGTTGCTTCTAAGTTAAGAGTTCTAGGACTTCCCTGGTGGCCCAGTGGGTAAGACTCCGAGCTCCCAATGCAGGGGCCCCAGGTTCAATCCCTGGTCGGGGAACTAGATCCCGTACTCACGCTGCAACTAAAAGATCCCGCATGCTGCAACTAAGACCCAGAGCAGCCTAAATAAATAAATAAATATTAAAAAAATAAGTTAAGAGTTCCAAGGTCACTGAGCAAACTATAAATATCCTTGGGCCACATGTGAGGACACCAAGCAAGGTTTCCAAAGCTGGTTAAAGTAAGAGCAAAATCTATGGGCCATGCAGTTATCAGATTTCAACCAAAGCTGAACTACTGTACCATCAGCTATGCACTGGAATATCAGAGGCCAACAAACTTATTGTTGAGGAGAAAAAAGGAAAAATCCATACCTTCAACATGCAGCACATTTTTGTTTCTATGTTTATAGTGTTACTCATTCTGAAGTTTCCTTTGAGTCCTTTGCCATGAAACTAAGTATATGCTTTTCTGTGTCAAACCTCAAACATCCAAAGACTCTATTTTCCATTGTCCTTAAGCAACTCTTCACTTAACCATGTCCAAACAATGAGAATCCATTGGTTCTATTCTTAAGTATTAGCAAATGTGAATGTTCCCTAACCTCCTTGAATAACCCACACCAGTTTTTAAAACCCTTCACATGATGCAAACTGTGCTCACAGCTGTGGTAACTCACTCCCGTGACCAGGTAAGCCTCCCCTCTCGCGTTATGTGGAGTGCACTGCAGAATAGCTCTTGTACCAAATGTGTAGACTTGCAATGGACCAGATTGTATGAATGGAAATGACTTCTCCCTCAGAGGTCAGAGCAAGGTGAACTACACTAAATATAATTTGCTAAAATATTATACTCCCCAGGTTCCAAAGCTAATCATTCACTTTTCACAAATAAAAGAATTTTGGTTTGCAGTGGGAGAACTAATGACCCTGAACACCAATTCCAGAACGAGAGGCTTATCTTCAGTGTTCTCTGGCCTCACAGTTTGTACATATAATTAGGATAAGGCAACCATTTTGGATTATATGATTGAAAGACACTACTACAGGACACAATTACCATATGTTTTAATTTGCCAGGTCTAAGAAGGTCTTAGTGAGTGGATGATTGGCCCTTTCCATGGTCAAGCACTGGCCACATTTTGAGAAGGTATTTGGCAAGTTGGGCCATAGGTATCAGGTGGCCAGGATCCAGAGTTGGAACCCAGTGAAACAACAAAGGAGATCAGGAGTGAAAGGTGGAGTCAATTCAGGGCTGAAACCAGAAAGGAATATTAGCTATCAGTTTCAGTAGAGATGTTTTTGGGCTGCAAGTAACAAAAAACCAACTCAAACTGTTTTAACAGTGAAGGGAACTTATTGGTCCTTGGAACTAGAATGTCTGGAAATAATATAGTTTCTGGTACAGATTGAACTGGGCTCTGCTTTATTTCACGACCATTCTCTTGGACACATCTTTATCTGTTGTATCATCTTAGCCCTCATGCTGGCTCCACGATTATTAGACTCACCCTCCCAGGCACTAATCACCACGGCCAACAGAGTATGATAATCTGATCAATGTAAGCCAATCACATCCTGCCCTGGATCTGGGGTGGGGGTCCATCCCACCCAACCACACGCCTGCCACAACAGAAAAGGGCTGGGATGGATGCTGGAGAGGAGTCAGTGGTCACTGAGAGCAGGAGAGTGAAGCCAGGGAGGAGGGAAGCAAAAGAACCTGAAGGCACAGCAGCCACGGCACTGGCATCAGACTCAACCCACTAAACACCAGAGACCCTCATCCTAGAGCAAAGCCAGCAGGGGATGGTAGGTTTATTGCATCCTTCCAGCTGTAACAGGTGCCAAAAATAACTCCTGAGGGAGGATTGCAGCTAAGACCTACATTCACCACAGTCACTTCCGGATTTTAATTATTACAAAAGGAACAGAAAAGAACAATGACGACTATAATGCCAGAAAGCTCACAGCAGTAAATCATTGCTCTAGAATAAGAAAAAGAGGCATTCATCCTTGCAAGCATCTAGCGGACTATTTAGAAAATACTCTGTCTGCTCTTCGGACAAAGCAGAACTCTGAAATGCTAAACATTTCATTAAATAAAACAGCTTGTTTCCTAAGAACTGCACCATGAGCACTGACAGGATGTTCCAGGACTGATCCTTCGACAGGAGCAGGAAGTGTACATGGTAGTGTCGTATAGGGAAGGGTCAGTGTCACCACCACCAGGAAAGTGCATTTTACAGTATATCAAGATCTGAGTACAGAGTAGTGAGGAGCATTCCCTGTGGTATACAGTAGGTCCTTGTTGATTGTCTATTTTATATATAGCAGTGTGTACATGTCGATCCCCAAATCCCAATCCATCCCTCCCCCCAACCCTTCCCCCCACACCCTCCCTAACCGCAAGTTTGTTTTCAAAGTCCATGAGTCTGTTTCTGTTTTGTAAATAAGTTCATTTGTATCATTTGTTTTAGATTCCACATATAAGCGATAACTGAATCACTTTGCTGTACACCTGAAACTAACACAATATTGTTAATCATCTATACTTCAGTATAAAATAAAAATAAAAGATCTGAGTACAAATACCATTTGTTTTGTTTTTGTTTGTATCAAGGAAGTCCATCTAAGAATAAATCAATTAGTACTTAAAAACCTTGCAGAGTACTTGGTAAGTAGTAGGTACTCAGTAAATGTTCATTGAATTAAAGCATTTACTGAGCACCTCATAAGCACTGTGACAGGCACTGGTGGTCATTTAGCAGACCCTGTATGTACTCCTGGGCACTCACCATTCCTGAGTACGGGGATGGCTTTTGCTTGGATTACAAGCATCTGAGACTATGCTCCAGGGAGGCGCTTGGTCTGCATGTGGGGAGGCTGGAAGTGCTGGGCGGTCACTGTCCCTGCCAGCAGCTCTCCACCAGTGACGTATGGGAACGGGGGCAGAAGTGCCCCAGCTTCTTTGCATCCCGGGTGGGGCAGCTCTGAGTTGTGTCCTATGCTGCCTCACAGATGTGTTGAGTTGGCCTGAGACCAGTTGCCTGCAGCACTAACCTGCTCATTAATATACATGGGCTTCCTTGCCTTCATTTTCTCACTTTCCCACTCTCCTGCCAACGCTTCCCGGGATAACCTACTAAATAAGCCCTTTTTGCTTGTGACTTTGTCTCATGATCAGCTTCTGGAGGAACACAGCATATGACGTAGCCCTTCTAACAGCCATTCTTTCTGTCTTCCTGAAAATCAGAACCCTAATATTTGGGGGCGGGGCAGTAAGCCTAGCCCTAGGAGACAGATTGTTACTGGGATACACCAAACATCACAATTTCATTTTCAGCTTTTCCAACCAATCTTGCAACTGCAAGGGTATGACCACCTTAGCCAGTGAGATATAAGCATAAAGCAGGTGGAAATCTTTTGGAGAAGCTCCTGTTCTCCTGATAAAACATTATAGATGCAACCGCCCTCTTCCTGCCTCGAAAGTATTGATAACTGTTGTACCATTTGACATTTGCTGCAACAAAGAGCTTCATGGAAAAGAATGTGCTGCTCCAGCACCCCTTCCCACCCCCCACCAGAAAGAGCAACGGCCTATCTCAGAGGCCTCTCCTCCCACAAGAGGGGAAGGGAGAACCCTATTTACGTCAACTTCATTCCATCTTCTGTTACATGCAGCCCAAAGCAGTCCTAACCAATACAAATACCTAGCATTGTGTTAAGAGTTGAAAGAGATCAACAAGGAACAACCCATGACTGTTTCACTGAGGAGTGAAAACTAAGTTATAAGAAAATTAGAACCATTTTTATTAACTCTAAGATAATGGGTGTGATGCAATAGTTTGTTCAAGCACAGGCTGAACAACTAGTTGGCACAGGCTCGAGTGCTGTGAAGTGTTTGAGGCTAGAGGGGCCTTTAGATCCCTTCCAGCTGCAAGTTTCTATCATCCTCTTACTGCAGGGCAGGAACAAATCAGAGTAGTATTCCCGGAAGTGCTCAGGGAAAAAGAGGAGAAAGAAATGGGCCTTGAGTGTTGGACAGGATGTGAAGAAAGTGAAATAAAGAGCATGGCAACCAGAGCAAGGGGTTGGAAATACATGCTGCAGAAACGCTGGCCACAACTCGGGAGTCTCATTGTTGAAAACCCTGAACTTGGACCCTCCACTGCATGTGCGTGCCCGCACGTGTGCACACGCGTGCGCGCGTACACACACACACACACACACACACACACAGAAAATGACGGGGCAGCAGAGGCAGGTGTAGACGTCTTAGCCATCTCAGAGGAGCATGTTTCCACTGGAATGTCTGCTCTGACTGGATCCAGCTGATCTTGCTTTAAGGTCTCTTAGGAATCTCAAAGTCAGCTCAATGGATAATGACAAAAGTGTGAACTTCTGTTCCACCACTTTCTGCTGATGAGACGGGGATGTCCTCAGGTGTGACATTCAGTGCCAAGTGAAAACAGTGGGAGAGATGGAAGCTGGACCCCGAGGAAAGCCTGGCATTACAGCACCTGTAAATCATTTGCTATTCCTAATCAGAACCCTGTGAACTGGCAGGCACCTCCCGCTGCTGGGCTGGGGTCACAGCGGGGACCACGGACTTGGTGGTGAGCCTGGGCCCCCTGATGGTCAGTGACCTGAGGTCCAAGAATGGGAATGTGGAGATGGGAAAACGGGGCCAGCCAGTGCCCATGGGCACTGCTGAGTCTCTCTCACCACTGCTGCCTCCCTGATGGCTTTTACCGTGCAGTAAAAATTCAGCCAGAACTCTTTCATCAAACAGCTAAAAATTCAACCAAAAGACAGATATTCATACATTGATATAAGTAAACGTTCATTCAATATTATTCATGAACAGAAAAACATGTTCCCTATTTGAACAATTAAAACAGGAAAAGGTTACATGAGTTATAGTGTAGCCATCAAATTATGTTGTTTTTAAAACTATTTAATGATATGGGGGAAAGATTATTACATACAATTAAGCGGAAGAGCTTGTGTGAGAGGTGTGTGTATGTGTGTGTGTGTGTGTGTGTGTGTATGCCAATGATGCAACTTTTATAAAATTATTTTCATATACATGCAGAAAAATGGCTAGAAGGAAATATACCACAACCCAAGTGGGGGTTTATGGGTGATTTTTATTCTTTCTATATTTCTCTCCAAGTGATTATATAGTAATAATTCTAGATTGTCTAGTATGATTCATACACTCATTTACATAGGCTTTTTTGTTTGTTTGCTGATGTGTGTGCGTGTGTTCTGCCTTATTATAGAAGATATCTACAATTTAAATTCCTGCCAAAAAATCCTCTTTTTAAAAATTTATTTATTTATTTATTACTGGTGTATAGGTGCTGCACAATACCATACAAGTTACAGGTACACAACACAGGAATCCACAGTTCCCAAAGGTGACACTCCATCCACAGCCATTACAAAGTATCGGTTCTATTCCCCATGCTGCAGGACGCATCCCTGCAGCCCGTTCTATACCTGAGTTTTTACCTCCCAGTCCCCACCCCCATTTGCCCCTTCTCCATTCCCTTGCCCCATTGGTAACCACTAGTCTGTTCTCTATATCTGTGAGTCTGCTTCTTTTTTGTTAAAAAAATCCTCTTTTTAAAAAATATTATGCCAACGCACTTATTATTAAAGACGTGAGGGGACATTTTTATTTTTTTTAACATCTTTATTGGAGTATAATTGCTTTACAATGTTGTGTTAGTTTCTGCTGTATAACAAAGTGAATCAGTTTTATGCATACATATATCCCTATATCTCCTCCCTCTTGCGTCATGGGGACATTTTTAATCTCAGTGAGATAGAGGAACTGTTAGGAGACCACAGCTGGTCCCCTGGTCTCACCTTGGACAGTCCCCTCCGGAGTGAATGGTTAGCCATGCTGCTCAGAGCCAGAGACTCGGGTCGGAAGCCCTGCCCTCCATCCTCCCCTGCCCTCCCCCTCATACGCAGGGATGAGGGGACCACACTCTGGATCCTTACCAACTGAGGACCCTCACCTGCTCTCGGGGTCACATCTCCAGGGAGGAAAGGATGGTGCGATACTTCTGGTCACTCTCTCTCACACTTGCTCTCTCCTGATGTCCCCAAATTCCACCTTGTTTCACCAGAAAATAATTCTGGCTGATTTTCTCAGTCTGACGCCCACTATGCTCGTGGCTATGATAAAGCAGAGAGACGTGGAACAGACATACATCCTGGAAGGATGCCCCTTGTTGTACAAACTGGGAGATGCTGTCTGTGGACCCTGACATGTGGAGGGTGCCCAGGAGCAGGGAGGAGAGAACAGGGACCCACCACGTGGTCAAGCAGAGAAGCTTCTCAGCATCAGTCAGGCCCTGGCCTCCACCCACCGCCCCCCGCCACGCCCCGCTTCCAGTGATGCAAACGTGCCAGGTACGTGTGGGGAGGCATATGGAATTGCGATGGGCTTAGACCAGCCTCCCCTGTAGGAGTGTGATTCCTGTACGTCTTGTTGATCTGGGAATACAATATGCTATATGTTTTACTTCTATGCCAGTGAGACCCTCATCCAATTTCAGAGCCTCTGCAAGACGCCCACTCAGTCTCTCAGGGAGTGACTTGGAATAACACACACTTGACACAAGTGGTTAAATCATTTACATCCTTTTACCAGCAGGTTCCAGTCATGGCAACCTGATCAATCTCCTGGCCATCTACATAAATCCCCAAAATGACCCGGATAATCCGATTAGCTGCAGTGCAGCCCAGTCCCAATTTACAACAGACCATCTGGTGACAGGGTCTCCTCCAAGAGCAGCCCAGAAGGTCCATCTGCTCCGATGCTCCTTACGTCCTGGTGAAGGAGGCAAAGGTGAGGCCGACCACACACCAGTAAGCCACCCTCCTGACTGCATGAATCAAGACATCCTGAAATGCTCTGTAATTTAGCTGCTCATGTCCTGTGGAGCCTGCTTTGCATTCTCGGTGAACACATCGTAATATTCAGAATGCAAATTAAACTTTATGGGTGCCATAACCTAGGCCATTTATTGCAGTAGATTCCGTAATTGCCTGATGCTGCTAATACTGCCAAGACTACTTTGGCATTTTTAAAAATACTTTTGCAGCTAAAGCTGCCATGTTGATTAAGCAATCCTGGTGTTTCTTTGCACAACTTCTTAGGCTAATGTATTAGTTAAGGTCCTTTTGCTACAAGCAACCAGAGTCAGTCACAGCGAGAGAGTGACAGTAAAACTGAAGATAACATATATTAGTATATTCAAGTTCAAGTGTATTTCTCAAGTACTTGAGAACTAAGTAGAGGTAACATTCTAAGGGAAAATAGGGTTGCACCAAAACACAAGGAGAGTCAGAAAAAAATAGGTCAGTTTAAGACCAACCGGTGACTACAAGTTATACTAGACAGTAAAGTTGTTTCTTTGAATAATTTGAACCACAAAAGCATCTCCAGTTTGTCCCAACTTTGAAGAAAAGCACGTAGCATTAGGATTATGGCCAGAGGAGAAAAGTCAGGGCTACTATTGACTTATGTGATACCTGTGTGTGAATTAGAGAAAGTCCCCATTCCTCTGGGCAGATCAAATCAGCCCTAGTCAGGGACAAACAGCCAGTGGAGCAGGCAGCAGAGTCTCGGGAGACATAGATCTGTGTTCAGGAGCCAGAAAGCCTCCCCAAAGGTGGCTGCCAGCGCCAGGCCCCCCTCAGGTCATACACTGTGAGTGATTCCTCCTTCAACCTATACCTCCTTGTACTGCCTATTAGTAAACATCTCCCTCGGTTCCAAATACACAGTCGGCATCAAGAAAAGTAAATGATGATGAGACCAAAATCTGTCGTCATCTCTGCTGCCCGCTAACCCATTCCTGAAATTTCCATTAACCAATTTTTCCCCTCTGCATAGATGTTTACCACCCATTTATCATGGCAAATTGTGATCACTGGACACTTATGTCCTCTTATAAAAGGTGGCTTCCGGGGGCAAGCTGTGACCTGGTCCTTCTACCCGGAAAGGCAGTTGCTCTGTGCCCTCTGGGCTTGAGCCCCATCCCAGGGGCTTTGCACCCCTTCACAGGTTCATCAGAAAGCCTTATCACAACCTTTAAAAATGCATCCCACAGAGTGGTCTTGAGGATTACATGTTCTGAGCTTAGACACGTAGCATAGTGCCAGGCACATACTAAGAGTTTAATAAATGTTAGCTATTATTACTCATGTAAAGGAAAGTGGAGTGTCTAAGCAAATACACATTGAGCTTGGTTTTTAAACTCTGAGTAATTAAGGCCCTCAAATTACTTGCATCAATCACAAACTGTCTTTTGCTTGAAAAATGGCTTAGATAAAGCTTTCTCAATTTCCCACCATGAACCTCCTATGCTTTTCACTCTGAAATAAACAGAAGGTGTGGCAGATGAGCAGATGTTAGCTGCACAGCCCACGTCTCCATGGTCCCCACCGTCTCAGTCCATTCTGGTGTGCAGGATGGGACAGGGGCTTGGGGATACCGTCTCCAGGAGTGGCCCTCAACCAATGACCAGTGGCAACTGGTATAGAAATCCCCCAGACTCCTCACCCCTGGTGGGGGTCAGGAGCTCCCAGAGCTCCCAGCAAAACTGAGCTCCAGGTGCCCATGGTGGAGACCTGCCAACAACACACTGTCAGTGCACCCTTCCACGACCACCAGAATGTGCTGTCTGGAATCACAGTCCAAATAAACCACTTGAGCCCTAATCTTGTCTGATTCTGGGGAAAACCCCAACTCAGACAGTCAGCAACATAAATACACAAGCTAAAAAAATTGGGCTTTAAACATATTTGTCTCCAAATTTAAAAACTACTAAGACACACACCAATCGAATTCAAGAAACTCCAACTTATTCTACTTTATGTAGAATTTGTTTGGGGCTTTAGACATTTAATGGTTTCAGGAGAACTTTACTTCTTTTTAAAATCTTTGGCTCACAAATGCTATCACACAGTGAACATTCTGTTCTTTACTTCAATCTCATTTGAGACTGGAAGAGTGACTTTGACCTTGTTTAGAGACACCTTGCACCCTTGGGCTCCAAGCTCTCTCTCCCGCACCCCAAGCTCCATTTAGTGCCAACAAAACATGACTTTATATTTCAAATAAAAATATCTTTGAAAAGGCTCATTAAAGGGTTCATAAGATGTGTTGGGGTTTGAAATGAGTCTAAGGTGTATAAATGAATCAGGAACACACAGATTAAGTTTCCCTTGAAATAGAGTTTTCAAAAGAAAGGAATCCTTGGGAGAAAATAGTTATAAGGATTTACTGCTTTGTTTTGTTTGCTTGTTGTTTCATTTTGTTAAACATGTGAAAGACTGTTGAAATCTTTCTCTTCAATAAGAATACCCCTGAATTCTCTTAAAATTGCTGTTAAGAGACAATCATTTCTATGGGCAATAAATATTTAAAGTCCTTGTTACTTAGAGAACAAAATTCTAGAGGTTCTGTCAATCCCCCCCAAATTGTTTTACTGTCCTAAAATGAAACATCTTTAAGGACTGGGCAATCTAACATGAATAGACTTCAGCATATGTTTACATTTATGCCAAATTTATAAAGTCATCAGCATTACAGCTCATGAAAAACAATTTGTAAGAAAGATTGAAATTCCTTTACATTTTGCAAATTCATTTGCTTGACTTCCATCAAAGCTAAAAAAAATTTTTGGTAAATTATTATCATAGCCAAATGTCTCCATGTTTTAAACACTTCATTGTAATTAAATATGCACCAAAGAAAGGTATTTTTAAAAAATACTTTTGCCTATGCATGACTAGGCTAACATGTAAAAATGTAAATGAGATTTAAAAAACTCATTGTTTTCATAACCTGTGCTATAGAGTAGATGCAGTTAGACCTGAGAAAAATTAATTATAAATGATACAACACATGCCTGGTCCTCAAATATTTTAAATTAACTTGCTTTGACAAAAATGTACAATAGTGGGTTTCTGGGTAACCTATTCACTAAGAGCATTTCCTCTTGGGTATTTCTAACATTTTGCCTCTTATAGTTTGAATGGTCTATTATTTTTAAGAAGAAAAACACAGACAATAATTACTTTTTCAATTTATAGATATATATATGTATTTTTAAAAAGTACTCTTCTTCCTTTTCACAAACAAATCCTAGTCTAGTTGTCCTTTTTTCCCTTCTGGTTACAACTCAATGGTGACTTCTCCTGTCTCTTGCCCCTACACACCCCACACATACCACATTCATCACACACACACACACACACACACCCCACATACATACCACACACATCACACACACACCCCACATACATACCACATACATCACACACACACCACATACCACACCACACATACACACACACACCAAACCACACACATAAACACACCACACACACACATACCACACACACATACCACATACATCACACCCCCGCCAGGGATTCTTCTGTCTCTGTGTGTCTCTCTGGCTTCCTCTCTTTGATTCTTTCTCTCTTCCCTACTTCCCTATGTAAACCTCTCAAAGAAACTTACTCTTCAGAATTAAAGCACAAATAAAATAATTTGCCAAGATTATGTTGATAAAAGGGAGCAAATAATAAATTATGATAGCAAGTGATAAAAGCAAGCAAATCAATCAGTTTTATAAAGAGTGAACACCAGCTGCTGCCACAGAACAATACAGGAGCTCGATCATTTAACATGTTAAATGTGAGTTGCAGTTCTGCATTATGCCTCTCTGAGGGGCGTTAGCGTATTCAATAAGGACAAGCCTGTCTCTCCGAGATGAGATGCAAGAGTGACAGATTCAGCTGGCTTTGAACTGCAGACATCACCATCACCCTGCGATCCAGACAGGACTCACCGACCGGAGATCCTTCCAGTCACTGTGTTTCTTCCAGCGAGAGGGAGAAGGGGTGAAATCCACGGCAGAAAATGACAGAACATTTCAGAAACAGAATTTTATTTGTTCTTCTGTTGGGAGAGCTAATTACATGTCGATTTGCGACCTTATGTCTTGATAAACATATATTGATTGAACAGATTATTTCTTGCTGGGTCAGAAACATTCAGACATATTTGTGTTACTACCTATATAATTTATTGGAGGGCACTGATGGCTTTAATGAAGTCAGAAAGTTTCGAGTAGCAAAAGTAATGTAAGGCAGACTGCAATCTATGAATTTTCTAATTTTTCATTCTGGCTAAAAATATTAACCTATTTTGACTCATTAGCCATGTTTATATGTTTACATAGTGATTTATTTACATAAGCAGGTCTGTGTAAAGTAGACCAATATCCAGTGCCCTGTACAAGTTCAGGAAACAAGGAAAGAGGGGTCCAAGCTCCCAAGAGAGAGATTTAAATGTGAAGTTGGACCCGTGAGACACTCAAGCAACTGATTAGTGAAATCTTCAACAGTAACAGCAGCCTCAGCCACACTGGCCATGCCCCACTTTCTACTTCAATGGCCTTTGAACTTGTGGTTCCCTCTGCCTGGGCTGGTGTTTCCCAGATGCACGCATGGCTCTCGGCCCAAATGTCTATGGAGAAAGCTTTCCTGACACCCTAAGTCAAATATACAAAATAGCATCCTTCATCGTTGTTTTATTTTCTTCTTAGCTTCCTATCTTCATTGGCCTCGTCCATAGCTTTAGTTTTATTACTATATATTTTATCCACTAGAATTTATTCCTTTTTGTTTACTGCTTTTCTTAGCTCCTAGAAGGGTGTCTGAAGGGCATTAAATAAATATTTGTTGACTTGACTAGAAGGTAATTGTGAAGCATTAACATCATTTACCTTGACTAATATCTCAATACCATGCAAGTCACTGTGACAAATGAAAGACATGGTCCTTTTCTTCGAGATGCTTATAATCTATTTGGTGAGACAAGCCTGTCACATATTATTTTAGCTATCTATTACTGTGTACCAAATTACCCCAAACATCAGTAGCTTAAAACAATAAATGTTTATTATAACACACAGTTTCTGTGGATCAGAATCTAGGAGTGGCTTGGCTGGGTGGTTCTGGCTCAGGGTGTCTCATGGGGTCACAGACAAGACATCGGCCGGAGCTGGTCATCTGAAGGTTGCCTGGGGCTGAAGGGCCACTTCCAAGTGAGCTCAGCCACATGCTGTCAAGTTAGAGCTGGTATTTGGTGGCAGGCTTCAGTTGCTCACCACATGGACCTCTCCAGAAGGCTGCTTGAGTGTCCTCATGACCTGCTGCAGGATTCTTCCAGATGAGTGACCCAGAAGAGAGCCAAGTGAAAGCCTCAATGTCTCTTCTGAACTGCCTTGGAGGTTGCCCTCTGCCATGTTTGTAACTCCCTTATGGTCATACAGGTGAGCCCTATCTGCAAAAGAGTGTGAATACCAGGAGGTGAGAATCACCTTGGAGACTGGCTATCACACACATGGAATAAATAACGAAGCATATGTGTCCATGTATGTAATTAAGTGCTACACTGTAGAAAACATTCTATATTCAATCTGTTTTGAGAACTTGGACTTACATAGTTGGAAAGGCTTAGTTAGACGGCAAATTTAGACCTCATCTGCACAAAGGTTCCAGATATTTTCATAACATAAACCCCATTCATGTATTTATTCAGTAAATAAATATTTATACATAATATTTATTAAGCCACTGCTTGCTGTGCTAGGTCCAGGGTTATGAATAAAGCTCAGATCCTGGGAAGGGGGAAACTCACAGTCCAGGGTGTATCAGGTCCAAACTTTGGAGCCATAATGATTTTGAGTGAATTTAAATACTTTGTGCAGTGGGGCAAGGACCATCATCCAAAGCCAGTTTTTCTCTGGACACTAAAAACAGAAATTACAAATACACAAAATATCTGTTACCATAAGTGGGGTCTGGCTGCTCACTGCTCAAAAGCCAATAAAGAGGCAAAGTTGGTAGAAAGGAACATTCGCTTTATTTCGGATGCTGGCAACAAGGGTCGGGGGGGCCAGACTCATGTCCAAAGGCCACTCCCCCCACTGACAATCAGTGGGCAAGAGCTTTTATAGGTGGAAGGAGGGGACTACATGCAGAAGCAGCACAGTCAGCTCTGACGCTCATCTTGAAATTGGTCATCCACCAATGGTCTGACCACCATCATCTTGATTGTTTTAAGTACAGTTAATCTTCAGTTCCAGGGTTGGTTTGTTCCCATTTCTCTGAGGCCAGTTCTTGGAATTGTGTCAGCTTATGTCATGACTACAGTCTGGTCATCATGCAGTTAATGTCTTCCACCTGGTGGGGGTTTCAGTATCTATAAGACAGCTTGCAGGATATGGCTCAGAATATTATCTCTAGCCCTTGAAGAGGAACTAAAGGTTCCTCTTTGCTTCATGACTAAACTATTATTAGTTAGTCTTGTTGGACTATTTTCCTTTGTTCCTGCAGTTTCTCACTTTTGTAATTAAACTAATTCTTTGGCTAAAGTTTTTCCACAGACAAAAGGCAGGCTGAGGACGTGGGGGGCAAGGACCATAGGGTCCTGCTCCGTTTCATATTCACATTATGTGAATGGAAAATAAAATTGTCATCATGCTCTCAGTATAAGCAATTTCAATTTAATAGAAGAAAGGTGGATTGTGGAAATAATCAGCTAAGTAATCTAACATCAAAAAATTCACCAATCATGATTACAAAATGTGAAGGGAAGCCACATGTGAAAGGGAAGCCACATGACCACCTTAACAAAAGGAATCAGCAGAAACTGATCTTATTCTCTAAAGCACCTCTACTTCCCCTCCCATGCCGAAATGGGAATGCAACCGATTTTTATGGGTTTTTAATTTATCAGGCCACCAAAACATGTTCAAGACAAATGACTCTCCACTAGTATTTGTCACAACAGTGATTGACCAAAAGGACATTTAGCATCTAAATTAAGTGACCACTGATTCTTTTAACATTTTCTCTTCTCCCTATCCATTGCCTGATTTATTATTCTTATCTCACTTTCAGGCCCAAGTTTATGGCCTATGTTAATGTTAATTTTCCTCCCTCTCTAAGGAATTAGAGAAAAACTACCATCTCAGTCATTTGGTCAATGTTCTTTAATACAGAGATTAACCCAATGCACTGTTACAGGTAACATAAAATTCAAGCAGAAACCAAACCCCAAACAGTTATAGGATTGAAGGATCAAAAAAATAAAATAAATTTAAGAACATGAAAAGAAACAACAACAACCCCAGCAGAGCAGAGAAATAGACCCTCTACACCTGTGGTGGAACCAAGGAAAGACATAAGAGCCTGACAACTGTACAGACACACTGACTTACTAATTCCTCTTCTAGGAAGGACAAAAATGTGAATGGACCCAAAGATGGAATGATAAGGATGTTCATGGCAGAGTAATTTACATTTGTGAAAACAGAAACAAATTAAGTGCTCATCAAGAGAGAATTTCATTGTGTGGATATAAATATCTAAGTACATAAAAAAGCAATGGAAACAATCGTGTGATCGATATTACATATGTGCTTTTAAGAGTACATATTTACTTGGAAATGAGGTTGGAAGGATTTTTACAATGTCAGCAATGATTTATCTGTAGTTGGTAGGATTGTAGGTGATTTGCATTTTCTTTTTCCTTTTTTTTTTGGCCATGCTGCTCAGCTTGCAGGATCTTAGTTTCCCGCCCAGGAGCCCTCGGCAGTGGAAGTGCGGAGCCCTAACCACTGGACAGCCAGAGAAATCCCGATTTGCATTTTCTTTTTCTTTCTTTTTTTGTTTTTTTAAAGAAGATGTTGGGGGTAGGAGTTTATTAATTTATTTTATTTATTTTTGCTGTGTCAGGTCTTCGTCTCTGTGTGAGGGCTTTCTCCAGCTGTGGCAAGCTGACTTACTAATTCCTCTTCTAGGAAGGACAAAAATGTGAATGGACCCAAAGATGGAATGATAAGGATGTTCATGGCAGAGTAATTTACATTTGTGAAAACAGAAACAAATTAAGTGCTCATCAAGAGAGAATTTCATTGTGTGGATATAAATATCTAAGTACATAAAAAAGCAATGGAAACAATCGTGTGATCGATATTACATATGTGCTTTTAAGAGTACATATTTACTTGGAAATGAGGTTGGAAGGATTTTTACAATGTCAGCAATGATTTATCTGTAGTTGGTAGGATTGTAGGTGATTTGCATTTTCTTTTTCCTTTTTTTTTTGGCCATGCTGCTCAGCTTGCAGGATCTTAGTTTCCCGCCCAGGAGCCCTCGGCAGTGGAAGTGCGGAGCCCTAACCACTGGACAGCCAGAGAAATCCCGATTTGCATTTTCTTTTTCTTTCTTTTTTTGTTTTTTTAAAGAAGATGTTGGGGGTAGGAGTTTATTAATTTATTTTATTTATTTTTGCTGTGTCAGGTCTTCGTCTCTGTGTGAGGGCTTTCTCCAGCTGTGGCAAGCGGGGGCCACTCTTCATCACGGTGCGCGGGCCTCTCACTATTGCAGCCTCTTGTTGCGGAGCACAGGCTCCAGATGCGCAGGCTCAGCAGCTGTGGCTCACGGGCCCAGTTGCTCTGCGGCATGTGGGATCCTCCCAGACCAGGGTTCGAACCGGTGTCTGCCGCACTAGCAGGCAGACTCCCAACCACTGCGCCACCAGGGAAGCCCCCGATTTGCATTTTCTTATTGAGATTTTCTCTTCTTTTTCACAAGCACACTTAGTGGATGCATCACATCAAACGCTCATCCCTACCCTCAACGACTTTGGCTCTGGGGTAGGCTGCGTGACTTGTTTGGCCAGCAGGATGTTAGCGGACATGGTGCAGGCAGAGGCTTGGAAAGCACTGGCACGGTGGACTTACTCTTGCTCTTGCCCCTCTGCTGTCTCCACAAGGACATGCCCATTGGCAGATGAAAGGTGGGTGAGTGAGGCAGAGCTGAGCTGCCCGTTTTCCCCCTGAGACTGCCCCAGCTCCCCAAGGGCCGGCCAGTCCCCAGATCCTGAGTAAGCCCAGAACATCAGCAGAGTCCTGCTCAGGCAGACCTGTCAACCACTGGCCCAGGGCGTGAGACCAGAGGAAGGTAGCCACGCCCCCCAGCCTTGCAGGGTCCCTAACTCAATCACATGCTTTGTTGTCTGCTGCTGGCATTTCGTGTTTGCTGGCTGCCCTGCATTCATGTAGCCATAGGCAACCAGGAGAGCATGATAGGAGTTGGAAGAAAAATCAACAACCAGCTCAGGTTCAAACCAAAGTTGTAGTATAGAACTTGCCAGAAGACATTTCTGAACAGGCTAGACTGGAAGAAAGTTTAAAATCAATATAAAAATGGAACTGATGTTCTAACATGTGCAAGGCACTGTGCCACGGTCTGGGTGGGTCACCAAGTGCAAGGACACACCCTGTCCCCCTCCTGGAACACACACTGCAATCAGGGACCCTCCTGGCACAGACCTGGCTCTCAGACAGTCACCAATGACTGGATGCATGTGCCACCGCACTCAAGAGCTTTAAACTTGACGGTAGTTAAAAATGCATCAGCTCTTCCCCAACCTGATGCTGAGAGCATCGTGAAATCAAAAAGGCTGCTCCAACAACTGGATGAACTTAAAGTAACAAGGTCTCTAAGTTGACTCGAACAGAAGAAAATGATATTACGTTTTCAAGGAGGACAAATGAACGTATCTACCTGTAACCTTTCTGACAGCCAGAGACCCACTGCCATCGAAAATTCCGCGGCTGGGGTGCATCATTCCCAGGCAGCCGAATAAGACATCGCAGAGACACCAAACCTTCCAGTCTGAGGCCACCTGCGGGCAGCCCCAAGGCGCTCACTTCGGAAGCTGACAATCTGAGCTAACATCAGAGCATGGAGATGCTCAGACACGGGGCACAGGGATGTCCGCCCACTGGTCCCTCCCTCCCCCCGGTGCCTGAAGATCACAGAATGGTATGACATCCCAAACTCGTCCAGCACCCAGCACCCTTATGTGTTCATCCTGGAGATGCTGGGGGTGTTGCCAAGCCCGGCTGCCCTGTGGAACGAAGTGCTGCCTTTGGTGTGACGGACAAATCTTTCCTCGAGCAGAGCCCAGCCTGCCTGGCCAGCCTTAACTCCCAAGATCCTTCCCCTCCACCCCCTGCACTCTGCTTACCCAGGTTAAGTATCTGCTGTTCCTGCTTTTCTCACCTCTGTGCTCGTTCAGCCTGTGACTCTCATCCCTTCCAGCCTCCCCCTCTTCTATCTTCCAATTTGGGCTTTGATTCCTAGGACTTGCTCCCCAACTAGACTGTAAAAACGATCATTAAGGGACTTCCCTGATGGCGCAGTGGTTAAGAATCCACCTGCCAATGCAGGGGACATGGGTCCAGGAAGATCCCAAGATCCTTCCCCTCCACCCCCTGCACTCTGCTTACCCAGGTTAAGTATCTGCTGTTCCTGCTTTTCTCACCTCTGTGCTCGTTCAGCCTGTGACTCTCATCCCTTCCAGCCTCCCCCTCTTCTATCTTCCAATTTGGGCTTTGATTCCTAGGACTTGCTCCCCAACTAGACTGTAAAAACGATCATTAAGGGACTTCCCTGATGGCGCAGTGGTTAAGAATCCACCTGCCAACGCAGGGGACATGGGTCCAGGAAGATCCCACATGCCATGGAGCAACTAAGCCCGTGCACCACAACTACTGAGCCTGCACTCTAGAGCCCACGAGCCACAACTACTGAAGCCCGTGTGCCACAACAACTGAGCTTGCATGCCACAACTACTGAAGCCCACGCGCCTAGAGCCCATGCTCTGCAATGAGAAGCCACCACAATGAGAAGCCTGCACACCGCAACGAAGAGTAGCCCCTGCTCGCCGCAACTAGAAAAAGCCTGTGCACAGCAATGAAGACCCAACACAGCCAAAAAATATATATGAATAAATTTTTAAAAAATAATAAAAATGATCATCACATAATATGCAACAAGCCAGGCACTTTGTTAGGTGCTTTGCCTGTCTTAGCTCATTTTATCCTGTTCTACAACTCTAGGGGATTAGAATCATTACTATTATTATCATCACCACGTATCCTAGTTTTCAGATAAGGAAAGTGAGGCATGAAGAGGCTGAAGCAACTTGCCCAGAGCACCAGTACCAGTGGGTCTGGAGGTCATGTGCTCACTATAATATTACCAGTGCCCATCGCACTGAATGAAGGAACAAATGAAACCTCTCCTTGAGGCTGTTCCTGCAGGCAGAATTAATCGCACTCTCCTTTGCTTTCAAATCTCCACCTCAACACATTCTACCTCATAAAACTGGAGCCCAGTTTCCAAATAATCCGCACTGTCATGCATTGCTGTGCATTCACACCCTAGACCTCCTCTGCCAGAAAGAAGTCAGGCTTACATAGATCAGGTGACCTCCAGCTCTGGCACTGCCGGATGGCAGCTGCTCCTGAGACAGGCCCAGGAGACCACAGGAGAGGCAGGCAGAAGGGCTGTGGGCAGCCCTCACCATGAAGAAGCACAGCCTTTCTCCCCCTGATGAAGGGGCTCCAAGAGCTTGCTGGTTCACTTAGAACCACCATCCAAGATGCAGGTCCCCTGCCAACCTCCCCTCCTATGCCTCCCACATCTTAGCTTCAACCACAGCAGTAGGTGAGGTTGTGGTGGTTACGGAGGAACAGGGGCAATGGGCTGCAGGCAGACAGCTCAGCAGGAAGCGGAGAGAGGAAACGGTGGTCTTAGGGAGCACCTAGAGTCTGAGCCAATTGTGTGGTGGAAGCATTGAGTCCCCTCAGGCCAAAACCTAGTGGGGTTTAAACATCAGGTGTTGCTGTCATTGGCCTTCTCTGCAATTCAAGAGGAACCAAAAAAGGGATTTAAGAGGGGAGTCCTAGTTTTTGCTTAACCCCCTCCAAATGAATAGCTGAATGCATAGCTGTTGAATAGCTACTGACAGCTCAAGTCTAAAGCTGTCTGTTGACCTCAGAGTCTGTGAGGTATGGCATCTCACCTCAGGCAGGGGACACCTAAGAGGGAAGGAATTGTATGAAGGGATTTTGTAGCTATCTGGAAAGATAATTCCCTTCTGCTTTGAGACATTCAGTTTTCAAATGTACTTTCTGCTTGGAGGACCCCCTATATTTTTCCGTTGCTCCATCACTAGATAGAAAATTCCAGAAGAGAGGGGTACAGCCACACACATTTCTCTCCTGCCAGCTCCTTCCCTCTGCAAATTGCAAGAGGGTTATTTTATAAAATTTAAATGTATGCAATTTAATTGCCTGTCATAATAAGCAAGTGTCACTGCTAAAACAGACTAATTCTCATCAAATATTTTGGTCAGCTTCCTGGCTTTCAAAAGGTCTTTGGAGCCAGGGTCCAAATTCCACCTTGCTGGTTGAGGGTGTGCTTAAACACACATGGGCTCCCCGTGAAAGGCATTCGCACGTTTACTGGAATGTATCCAAAGAGACAAAGAATCCTGACACTGCCCATCAGTATTAAGACCCTCCCCCTCCACTGTCTTTAACTGAAAGTCTGTGAGGAAGGAAGGTGATTTAAACCCGCAGCTAAAGTGCAACAGTGAGATGTCCCTTAGAAGACAGACGTTGCTGTTCACATACCCATTAGAGAGAAAATGGTGATGCTGCTAGCGATGATTTCCAAAGGTTAATTTAAAAAAGAGAAAAAAGGAAATCTGATATTGATGACTATAGCAGATGCAGTAATACAAAACTAAGACAAGTGATCATGTCAGATGCACAGTTACATTTAATCTCAGTAACTATAACTGCTATGTCCTTAAACACATACTTGGTTTCCTTCTAAAAGAAGATAAAGTTGATGTACAAAGCACTTTCACATAAAATTTCGCATTGTTTCCTCACAATGCTTTGCTTTAGAAAGTTCCACCCCCATTTTACATAAGAGGAAACCAGATGAGCATTCTTCCACCCAGCTAGTAACCAGGTTATTAAACAATATAGACAGTAATTAAGGGCATGGGATCTGGAACCAGACAGAAACGTACTCAAATTCTGGCCCTTCCATTTACTGGTCATATGACTTAGAGTCTAAGTTAATAGTTAAAATCTGGACCCAAACTTAGATTTTGCAACTCACAATCCTATGACACAATACCAAAGTGCTAAGGAAGACACAGGCAACACAAGGGGGAGGGAAAAACATGCCTACTTTTCTTTGTCAAATGAGACGTTCCACAATCATGGGCACATCTCCACTCTATGTGATGACTGTAGTGATAGGTTGGTGGTGTTGGTATACTATTTATTTGTAATATCTATACATATGCTGCTTCCTTGATAAAGCAATAAAGTTTCCAATAAAACACCACTGTGGGCAGTGCAGGGGTGGGCTGAGCCAGTCTGAGGGGCCAGTCTGGGCCAGATCCAGGCAAAGCTGGGAAGGTCCAGGCAGAAGGCCTCAGGCTAGCACTCTGGGTCCACCCAGGAGGCAGGACTATTGTGACAGTAGTTCCAGCCTAAGGAGAAAATGTTGCAGGTACAGCTGGGAAGCTGACACCACAGCTGGCCTGTGAGATTGTTGCTGGGACCAAGAAGCCAAATGTGTCGGTTAACTAGGGCCACAATAATGCTGTGTAATAAATGACCCCAAAATCGAGTGGGTAAAAGCAACACTCCTTTATCCTATGGCTCTAGAGGTCACCTGGGGCAGCTCTGCTTCACTCCGCAGGTCTACAGGTCTGAGTCCTTGCCATGGTCTCGGTCTCACCCTCTCCCAGAGGGCTTGTGGGGGCACATTCCTCTCAAGGTGATGGCAGAGGCACAAGAGGAAAAGAAGAAACATGCCAAGCCTTGTAAGGCCTTGACTAAAAATTGGCACTATCACTTCAGCCCTATTTCATGGAGCAAAGCAAAAGGCCAAGCCCAATGTCACAAGGCGGAGAAGGACACTCTGCCCATGACAGGGCCGTGGTAATTATGCAGGAGACTCAAAGAACTAACTCGGGCCAGTAATCCAATTAACTCTGCCCACCTCCATGGCCACATTATTATATCCCTCCAGTACAAAAAACATCCCCACCTCCATCAAAGGGCACCCAGAAGTCTCACCCAATTGTGGCATCAGGAAACATTTAGGACTCCATGATTACATACGGTCCAGATGTGAAATGGACCTGGGAACTAAAAGCACAAGCTACTGGCCCACCCCCTCCCACACCCACACAACAAGCAACAGAGACAGGATAATCACAACAGGCACCCCTACTCAAAACAAGGAAACTTGATCTTCAGCAAATCTGAAGTCCCTCTAGGCAAATTAGAAGAGTTCCCCTGCCATGGGAGTAGGAAGTGTTTTCTCTTTTTAAAAAAAATTTAATATATTTTTAAATTCTTTTTTTAAAAAATTTTATTGGAGTACAGTTGATTTACAATGCTGTATTAGTTTCAGGTATACAACAAAGTGAACATATATACATATACATATATCCACCTTTTTTTAGATTCTTTTCCCATAAAGGCCATTATAGGAAGTGTTTCTTGATTGGATCTTGGTTCTGTTCCCGTGGGAAAGGGAGGAGTGATTGGGGGAGGGGGTAAGGGTTGGGACCCACAGTCCATGCTCTCTACAGCTCCTGGCTCTGTCCCGAGATACCCTTGCCATCATGTTCCTCATTGCTTCTGAAGAGGTCACTGAAAATTATACCTTTTATTGGTGGCTATGTTTTCCCAGCCTGCTTCCCACCTGAAGAAAATTGGACACTCAGAAGTTTCTTTTGGTCTCTCAAAAAATGTTTCAGTCTCTTTTAGTTCAGGCTGGTAGGACTTTGGTAATATCACTTTCTCTACAACTTAGGGGGCTTTCTATGGATTTGATTGCAGTTCATTCCATGTGTCAAAATCACAATTTTTTTCAAGACACGTTTCTCTCCAGATTGAATTACTAGCACTTTGGGCACATCCAGTGGCTGTGGACCCATGCCTCTGTCCAGCTGAAAGAGCTACAAAAGGTCATTTCGTCATATTTTGCAGTGTTACAGCCACACCCCTGACTGGGTCTTTGCCCTGAAGCCATGTTTTCTTGCAAGTCACCTGAATTTGGTCTTTGTCTTTCCTGCTATATAATTCAACAACCATTCCCTGGACTTAATCTTTGTCCCCAGGCTGTATCTTAGTTTAAGAATCTTTTCCTGCCTAGACTGGCTGAAGATAACAGTTTTATTTTCTAAGTAGCAACTTCTGGGCTGCTTGCAAACTGTTTTCTTTTGTTTGGTTTCTGTTTTGAGCGCATCTCTTCCTTGTAGTAACTTACTGTATGCATTTAAAAGCAAACAACTCATTCTTTCAAAAATTTTCTGTCTGCCCTTTCCTTTGATTATGTTGCTCACTTCTTTGAGTGATTTTACCATGCAACAAATCAGTGGATGGAAAAATCCAAATATTTAGATTTCTTCACAGAGAATGTCCCACTTGGACCTTAAGACCAAATTTATCTGTACTAACCAACTCTTCTAGAACTCTACTGAGAGGTATCAAGAACTGGTTCAGCCCTAAAGAAATATCAGAATTTTAAAATTGTACTGTCTCCTGTTGGGACCCAATAGAGAGAAAAATGATAGGACTTGATTATTTCAAAAATTTTCAAAATCTTACCTTCAGCCTTTGGAAGGGCCACAGCAAATTCTACTGGTCTGGCAGTACCTGGAACAGAACTCTACCATTTGTCAGTCGCAATATGGTGGAGTCATAGATTACCAGCTATTTGGTAAAGGTAGTAGATGGCAGAATGATCTGGTTCCACCTAAAGCAGCAGTCCCCAACCTTTTTGGCACCAGGGACCGGTCTTGTGGAAGATAATTTTTCAATGGACCCGGGGAGGGGGATGGTTTCAGGATGATTCAAGCGCATTACATTTATTGTGCACTTTATTTCTATTATTACATTATAATATATAATGAAATAATTATGCAACTCACCATAATGCTGACAGGAGGCGGAGCTCAGGTGGTAATGCAAGCTATGAGGAGCAGCTGTAAATACAGATAAGCTTCGCTAGATCGCCTGCCGCTCACCTCCTGCTGTGCAGCCCAGTTCCTAACGGGTACTGGTCCGTGGCCCGGGGGTTGGGGACCCCTGATCTAAAGCACTACACAGGTCACCTCAGATACATGAATACAAGGTTCTTCTAGAAAGAGCAAACAACCATTTTTTTTTTGGTATTTTATTATTTTTTTTATACAACAGGTTCTTATTAGTTATCCATTTTATACATATTAGTGTATATATGTCAATCCCAATCTCCCAGTTCATCCCACCACCACCACCCCGTGCCCCCCTCCTGCCACTCCCCCCCTTGGTGTCCATACGAGCAAACCACCATTTTTTTCCACAAAGACTCTAGACCGATCTGCAAAGTTTATGACAGCGCCTAGGTCTACAGTAGATGGGTTAACTATCTGTGGCCCATCGGCCTCCACTGCAGAGCCAGTAAGGCCAAGGCTATAGACATTACAGACTCTTGCAAGACTTTGTCCCACTGGAGGCAAAAAGAGACTAATCCATTCAATGTACACAGTTTGTCTCCAGTAAAGATAGAGCTAAGCCTCTTACCAATGGAAATCCCTGAATGAATTTGGCTTCTAGCATGGGGCAAATGGACCAGGTCTTCCTAGAATATAGGGTAACAGAGCTGGCTTCAGTGCTCAACTCTCCAGGGTCTGCAGGTCTAACTGGGGACTCAGCTTCCAATGGGTGCTGACCCTCCCTAAGTTCATGGAGGCTGTAGACTGGGATGACTTGGCCCAAATCATTCCAGAAAGGATCAGGCAGCCTCCTCAAACTGGACAAAGAGGGGCTCTTACTCATATCCAAATGCTTGGGCAGGAGGCCCTGACATATTGCCTTATACCTCACATATCAAACCTGGTGTAACTAGTGTACATAGAGTTTAACTTCCCTTGGAAGACAGATGCAATTTCCTTACAATGTTTTCCTTGGGGCACAACTAGACGCTCTGGCTATAAACATAGGGTACTGATCACCTCTAGGCCTGCCCTAGAAGGCAGCTAATCAGATCCTTGGTCCCAGACCCGCAGGAGCAGGTGTCACCTCTGGCTATGCTGAAAGGAAGATGTTAGTCTATTAGGACCCAGAGGAGCATGGCAGGGGCAGTCAGAAGAGAAAGGCTCTCTGAGCCAATGACATTCATAGTCATAACTTGCATCTTTTCCATGTGTTCCGATTGTTACACACACTTTATGTAGCTTACTATGTTTCCTTTCACAGTAACCTCCACTCTACAGATGGAAAGAAGCCTAGGCTCGGAGAAGTTCAATAACTTGTCTTGGGTCTCCCAGCTAGTAGATGGCAGCACCGGGAACTGAAGGCAGGCATTCTGTTTCCACATGGGACGTTACCTGCGGGGAAGGTCTTCAGCCAGGCGTGATTCTCAGCCCTGAGGACAGAGATGTTAGTTGACTGCACCTTCATCCTCTTCCTGGGCACATCCCATCTGGAAATATGAGAGCCTGTATCTTCACATGAATAGAGGCTCCCCCGCCTCTTCTTGGAAGGAGACTGCAGTTTCCTCTGCCGAAGAGCCAACTCAAATGTTTGTTCGCAGCATCATTTTGAGCTGTTCAAGCTCACAAAGACTCCAGTGGACATTCCAGACTCTATCACTTAGACCACTGCAGAGTCGAATTCAGTCTGGAAATTTCAGCATCTTACGTACGGACTCTCACTTTGATGAGCACCGGCTGCTCCACCAAGAGGAATTAGCTATAAGTGATCTAACGGACCTACTAGTTGGGGTTTAGATTAAACACCTGAATTGTGCATAAAGTCTTGCAAATACAGTTGAAGTCATTTTTATAGTTGATTCTAAGGAGTAACACATAATGGGATCAATTACTTCTTGAGATATTTCGTAGGCTGTGAATATAAAATCATACTGCTAAGGAAAAGTGAAAGAGTTTTTCTAAAATACTCTGGAGTAAATTCAGCTGGAAGAAAAAGGAAGCCTTAGCCTTCACTGTTTTCAACCACTTAGAATTGAAATAGGATGTGTGGAGAGACTGTTCCTAGTCACTCCGGTTCGTAGTGTGGTGTTGAAACATAGACTTTGTTAAAGCATGAACAGCCTAGACTCTTAGCTGAACTTACAGAGTTTGGCCCAAAGTTGACATGTGTCCTATGTTTCTAATATGCATGAGCTCCTACCTCAGTGAACAGCACTGTGAACACCAGAAACCTGGTCCCATGCCTATATCCAATCTCCAAGTCCTAATCAGCCACTCATGTTAATTGAGCCTGACTCTACCTGCTTCTCTCCATCAAGGCACCACCATAATACAGGCCCCCATGATCTCACAACCAAATTACCCTGCCCGCTGATGCTCTTGACTCCACGGTCCCTCCTGCTCACTCACCCACACTCCATTGCTGTGAGTTTCCTCAAATGTTTGAACCTCTTCCCCAGGTTGCTTAGCCTGGGTACACAGCCTCCTCATCTGCTGTGGCTCAACTTCCCCCCATCACACTCCACTCCAGCTACTTCAACCAACACCAGGGCCCAGATTCTCTCTTTTCTTCTCTGCTTAAGCTTTTGTTTTTGTTTTTATGAGCGTGGAATGCCCTTTCCCCTACCCCTGCCCCCAGGGAGAGGGAGGTATAGAGAGGGAGCCAGAGCTAGAACTGGAGATGGATGTGCAGACACACAAGTTGATGAGCACAAAACATGAGTGAGAAGGACACCCACCGAAACCATTCATGGAGACCCCTAAGGAATGGGGCTCCGGGGGGGATGTTAAGGAAGTGGTATTGCAGGATGTACCTTTTACTTTTGTATATTGTTTAGATTTTTCTATAGTGAATACGTTTAACTTACCTCTATATATTTTAAATTACATTTTCCCATCCTCACCTCCAGAGATACTGATTCAGTGGGGAAGGGTCCAGGATTCTGATCTTCCAAAGGCCCTCCATAGACTCTGTTAGTCAGTTAGGGAACTGTAGCTGAAAAGATTGTTTCCAGTATAATAAGGCAATTGACATTTTTGTTTTTTAAGAAAAGCTCCAACTCTATTATACAACCATTTTTTATTATTTCCTTTTATTTTACAGTAGCTTCTTTCTACTACAAGTTCACATTTTCTAAGTATATTAGATTTGAAATATCTGCAAGAATTATAATGGCATTGGCAGTCATTTTAACAGTTAGCCACATTTGAACAAAGAGCCTAAATAATCATTGTAAAGCATGTATTTGTGAAGTAGGTTTCATAAGCCATTTTAAAATTAAGGCAAACAAGAAAAAAAACCTACAAATACAAATATCAGGGTTTCTCAGATTCTAAATTTGTAACACTAACTTAATTACCATTTGATTGACTCTCAAAACAATGGATATTCTCAAAACACAAAGTAGAAAGTTATTAGAAATAACAACTTTGGTATAATGTATACCTATTTCACTAAACATTTTTAAGTTTTGACTTTGGGAAAATGTAAAGATGTAAATGATTTTATAATTAACTTTTGAAAATATCTGTAAAGCCCTAAAATGCAGACATCAATGCATCTATTTCTTTAAACTTGTTAGTTATATTTTCAATACATTCTCCAGCTTTTAATCTTAGCCCATCAATTACAAGATAGTCCTCTTCACAGTGGTTCTCAAGTGAGCTGCCCACAGGAGCTTCAGGGCCACATTTAGATAACTGTAAAAATAACCATACAAGTCATCAAATTTACTTGAAGACCAGGCTTAATTATTTGAACAAAACATAAAGCTGTCAGTAACTCCTTAAGAACGTGTTCCATTTGCTGGTGGTCAAATAATGATCCCCACATAAAGTATAACGTACAGTGTGAGTGTAAAAATAACATAGTATTTAGTCCTGTCTCTACTCTCCAACATCACACATTCTTAGTTAGTATTAATTTTATGCTTTGGAAAAATGTGGTCATTAAAATTACACTTCTGAGAGTTTTCTATATTTGTTTATTTTAAAAATGATTATGATGGGCAATACAAGTTAAAACTGTTTTAGTCACACTTTTCTGTTCTCATTTTCTCATAAGCATCTGCATTCCTTACGAACAGTGAGAGTGTGTGCTAGCTTATTGGGAAAGAACACAGGTAAAAACAATGCAAACACACACACACACACACACACACACACACACACACACACACGAGATTTACAACTTCAAGGTTCATTAAAGGCAGAGGTAACTTCCCACACAATGTAAGAAAAAAAATACAGGCAGTTTATGGGACTTCCCTGGTGGTGCGGTGGTTAAGAATCCGTCTGCCAACGCAGGGGACACAGGTATGAGCCCTGCTCTGGGAAGATCCCACATGCCGCAGGGCAACTAAGCCCGTGTGCCACAACTACTGAGCCTGCACTCTATAGAGCCCATGAGCCACAACTACTGAGCCTGCGTGCCACAACTACTGAAGCCCGCACACCTAGGGCCCGTGCTCTGCAACAAGAGAAGCCACTGCAATAAGAAGCCTGTGCACTGCAATGAAGAGCTCTCTGCAACCAGAGAAAGCCCGCGTGCAGCAACGAAGCCCTGACGCAGCCAAAAATAAATAAATTAATTTAAAAAAAATTCATGCAGTTTAGACAAGTGCTTTCATGTATCAAAAATGTACCTTTTATTACAATAATTATTAAAATAATTATTATTCAGTAAACTCTGTCTTATCTGTATATGGACTATCTAATTTGTGAATTATTCAGGTGGATTCTTATAATAATCTGAAATTAATTCCTTCCCATTTTTTTCCACGTCAGGGCATGTCAGCTAGTGTTAATATTAGCTAAGAACATAATTAATTAGAAAGGTGACTCTACTGAGGAAAATAATCTCATAAAGTATTTCAATGACAAATAGAAATGGATTTTGATTATCCATGTGTGTATGCTTTTTGTTCATGTTGCTACTCTCAATTCATTGGTATAAATGCTTGAGAGTAATCAACCTGAAACCTCATACATGAAATGAATGATGAAAACATCATCAAATTTACAACTTTGAAAATAGCTCAAACACTATCTGCCCAGAGAATAAACATGCTCAGAACTTTAAAATTATCAGACGGCTCCTTTTGATGTGTTAGCTTGTAAAGGCCACTTTCTCCTAAAAACAAAACACATCTTCAGTGTTAAGTGGTATTACCTTTGGAAGCCATATTAATTTTTCCTACTAACAACAACAAAAAAAGAAATCCCTTAGGTGATCATTTCTTTATTTTTAAGCTGTAAATTGCTCCAGCTTTGACAATTGGTCTCATTGCTATTCTCCTTATTTAAAAGTGAACAAGGCCCTAAGTACCCTGAACCTGGCATGAATTCCAGACTTGTAAAGCTCAGTGTGGAGAGAAGCTTATGAACCAGTCAGCAGGTGGCACTCACCTGCCTACCAGCAAGTTAAAATGGTTAATTTTTATAATTTCTAAATGACTTTGAAAGCATAAAATATTACAACAAAGAGCAAGCTCCTGGCTGGTGATGTATAAAAACTATGTATTTTACCTTACGAAATAAAAATGAGAAGTAATTTTCTGTTCTATGAAGTTACTAGTTATAATGGCAAAATAGAAGCCAATTCTGTGGCTGTAAAAGCTCCAGGATATTTCTATAAAAATCAACCTGGCTGTATTTTTGAAAAGACAAACTGCTAAGACTGAAAAAAAAACCACTGCAAAAATCCATATGGTGCTCAAACAAAACACACATTTGCTAGAAAAGAATAATTTGTATATTAACTACATGTATACAACATATATATCACCAATCTATAGCTCTTGTTCTACAAAGGGTAGGATCTATATAGGGACAACAAGTTTTTTGTTTTTGTTTTTTTTAAAAAAGGAACTCTAATTGGAAAAATGGCATTCACAACCCATGGAAATTCAAGTACAAGTTGGTATCGCTGACCAAGAAAACAATTATGTTTTTCAGCTCAGCAAGTGTTTTTATCCTTAATTTTATTTTCCTTGACATTTTGATCTCAACTGTAAATTCTGTATATTTTCTTGATTTCTAACTCAGTCAAGAAGGTATTTAAGAATCATCTTTATTCTTGTTGAAGTTCTGAACGAAATCAGCCAAAGTGGGTAAACAATCTTGTCCATTTACAAATCCACCTTTTCTGCATCTCAGAACAGACAGACTTGGGGATGGGTAGTTCCGCAAAGTGAGAATATGGGAAAAGAGATAAAGTGACGAATTCTGAGCTCTTACTCTCTCCAGCGGCTGCCACTGACAATTCTCATCTGTAGTAACAGCCAACCTTAGGTGTCAATTACTCTGCAAAGCACTTCTCCTGGTTTGCCTTGTTTCACCCTTGGCTAGGCAACCTTGCCAAGTCCCCCAAGTCCTCACTGGCAGGACCAGGATGGGCATGTAGGCACTGTATCCTGAGCCCGTCTCCTATCCACCGCCCTCCTGACTCCAGGCACACTGTATACTCAAATGAGGGAATGAGAGAAGGAATGAAACCTTAAGGTTCCAGGACTCCCCACTGCTGTTTTTCTTCCTAACTACATAGGGAACAGCTGTACCACCTTGTGGAAGTGTCTGCTCCATGACTTATTTTTCTCACACCTGCCACACTGCTGCTCTGTGTTAATGAGCTGGGCTTGTACCTCATTTTATTTGCACAGACATGGAGCTGATGTGCTGAGCAGTGTGTCAACCAACTCAAAATTTCTGTTTTCATATATAAATACTGAATACAGTAAGCACACATGGCCTTTCTCAGCCCAATATAGCTGACCAAAAGAAAAAGACAATTTAGTTAAGAATGGTGAAATAGATTCCAGGGAAAAACCCCACCTCCAGGATGTTACTAATGAGGTTTGTCCCCATGGAGGTCAACCCTGTGCATGAACCAGGCAGAGCAGGTTTCCTGAGCTGCTCTTGTCCTGGCCCTTCTCCTGATTGTAAAGATCGACACCGCCTCGATGACAGTGAGCCCCTCCATCTCTCTTCATTCCAGCCTTAAATACCTAAAATAAAAGAGCTCCTTGGCTCAAACATACTTTTTTCAAAGACTGATAGATGCATCTTGATTTCTCAACAGGCTACTAGTTTATTATTCACCTCATGATAATCAAGGGCTCAAGTTTCAGAAGTGAAAAGCATTTCCCATATAGTGAAAATGAAGATCCAGGAACAATTTCTGCTGTTTAAGGATTCTGGAGTTGCTGTTTAGGCCTGACGGTCACTATGGACCCTACCTTTTCTCCTGTATCTGTCTCCTCTCCGGGCTCCCCTTCGGACTCATCAGGGGCGGCTGTGGGCTCCCGCGCTTGCTCTAGCATTTGCTCCAGCTCTTTTAGTAAAAGTTCTGTCTCAGAGACAACTAAAGAAACAACGTTAATATAGTCAAAAATGTTATATCTTAATTAATTCAATCTAATTTATACTATTAACCACCCCCAAAGAGGACATTTTCTAAAGTTATGAGATTAAAAAATACTTTGTATAATTTTCAGATATGGCCTCTGCTTGATGCGAAATTACTATGGATTTCCAGGTGAATCTTTTATATTGAATAATTATTCCTTGAAAAATGTAGGTTACATCCTTGCTATGTGTAGACTATAAAGTATCCCTGAAACATCAAAAGCTCACTAGAAGTTTGCATTTTTAAAATAAGGAGCCAAGGGCACCAAACTAAATTGTTATTTATAGACCAGGGGTCAGCAACTTTTTTTCTGTGAAGAACCAGAGAGTAAATATTTCAGGCTTTGTGGGTCAGATGGTCTCTGTCACAACTACTTAATACTGCTGTTGGATGCAAACCATACACATATACTTAAACCAAATGAGAGTGGCTGTGTCCCCATAAAACTTTACTTACAAGAACAGGCAGCAACTGGTGGACCGTGGGCCACAACTTGTCAATCCCTAATAAACTGTTAAAGCTACTATTTAAAAGGGGAAGCCATGTAATTAAGTGCAAGGCTAAATCCAGACTAGTCTATTCCTAATCAAAATATCAATGCATCTTAACTACCTAATCTGATTAAAAAAAAAACCCACACACTTATAAAAATTGTGGTTTTTTGGTGCTACTGTGACAGAAATATGTAAGTATGTAAAAAATTTGGTAATTGATTGAACTTGCTGAGATAAAATAATATCCCCATCAAAGAAAGAAACACCTATTATAACTCTACAGACTCAATCACTGATTAACAGTATCAACTGAATTCCCGATTTAAATAAAACAAACATTTTCATTTGATACCGAGTCTTGCTGAAGTAAAGATAAGGGGAAAGAGACACGGGTGGCCTGCTCCTGCACAACAGACTGATGGGGGCCCCTGAGAAGTCTTCCAAGGGCAGCATGATTGAAAGAGAAAGGCCACGAACACACACCCCATCACCTTCCACTCTGGTTATACAAATCTGACACACCACCCGTATTATGGACTGCTCATTGGCAAGTAACCAAAAATCACACGAGGTAGAGCAGCTGAAAGTTCATGGAACCCAAGCAGGACACACCCTTCAGCGCTAAAATATTATCAGTGAATATATCAAGGTGTTCCCAGCAATAACATTAATTTTAACTTAATTGTGCATGATATACACATCCATTTGTGTGTGTTTACACACACAGGTATCCTTGTAAACTAAGCATGTTATAAGGTAAAAACAGAGATTATTAATGTGAGACATTCCAGCTCACAAGAATTCATATTTTATTACCATCTTCTTTTAGTTAATCAACAAATGTTTATTGTGTGCCTACTAAGGGTCAGGGGCCCCAGAGAAGAGCCACAGACCAACGAGCCTTCCTGGTCATCATCTCCACCTAGCCAGTCTTAGGTTTTCTTTGTGGAAATCTCTCAAAAACAGTTTGAAAGAAGCTTTCTGATAAGCCATTCCACACCTCAGAACCAGTTCCTATGTTTAAAGACAAACAAACAAAAACCGTAACTGACATGTTAGTTGTAAGCACACAGATCTGTGTTCTGTGGTAACTGCTAAAGCCTAAGAACACAGAGTATAAGCTATAACATTCTAGAACAATGATATTCAAAATCTAGGGGCACAAGGATCACCTGGAGACTTTATTAAAAGATATGAATGCAACACCATGTCTAGTGAATCAGAATTTTCTGTAGGAAAGTACATTTTCATTGAAGCAGTTTTGTTAAGGAGATTAACCTCTCTTTATGACAGATTTCTTACTTAGTAACCTGTCACTTAATAACAAATGTGTGGCTATCTTCACACCAATCCCCAGTCCCACTCACAGACATAGGGTTTTCCTACTTTACATTCTGAGTCTATGGAAATTGATACTGACATTCAGTGCACTGCTGAGAAGATGGATTTTGAGCTCTGCTGTAAAGGAAAAATGGCACACAAACTTCTTTGTATTTCTAAGGCTAGACTAAAATACAATCAGTTTATGATAATGAATGTCATTGCCAAGTGCCATTGCAGGCTCTCTGTTTTTCAAGTGATCTGGAAAAGTATGTACACTGCCTTTCGATCAAAGGGAAGACAAAGTAATGGATGACTTCATGAATCAACCAGGGTTCATAACACCAACTTGACTGATGTCAAATTCTGCTTCCAGAGCAACCGGAGGCTTGCTTTTCTAAATAGGTATTCCTATGCTATAAACGCAGAGAGTGCAAAAATAATTCTCAGAAATTGCAGTTATTGTAATCTACAAGCTAGATTATCAAAATTGGTCAATGATCTCCTCCAAAGATAGAGAATGCACGCCTGTGCTAACTGCATGACCAATCAACTTCTATCAATCCTCATTATCCTGTAGTTTTCCTGACTTGCTTCAATTTGTTGTTGAGTGATAGCTGCTCTATCACGCAGAGAAAGTGGAAAAAAAAAAAAGAAAAGAAAAGGAAAGAAAAAAGTATCTCTCATACTGAAGTCCATATCTGGCTTTTAAAAATGACTTTTTATAAAATAAATCAGTGTTTTTTTTCCATTCCTGGTAAGAAATAACTTACTGTTTGTCTCAATAAATCAGTCACTATTTTTTAAAATAAATTTATTTATATTTTATTTATTTATTTTTTTGCTGTGTTGGGTCTTCGTTGCCACACGTGGGCTTTCTCTAGTTGCGGAGAGTGGGGGCTACTCTTCGTTGCGGTGTGCATGCTTCTTTTTTTTTTAACATCTTTATTGGAGTATAATTGCTTTACAATGGTGTGTTAGTTTCTGCTTTATAACAAAGTGAATCAACTATACATATACATATATCCCCATATCTCCTCCCTCTTGCGTCTCCCTCCCACCCTCCCTATCCCACAGTGTGCATGCTTCTCATTGTGGTGGCTTCTCTTGTTGCGGAGCATGAGCTCTAGGGCCACGGGCTTCAGTAGTTGTGGCATGTGGGCTCAGCAGTTGTGGCTCACGGGCTCTAGAGCACAGGTTCAGTAGTTGTGGTGCACAGGGTTAGCTGCTCCGCAGCATGTGGGATCTTCCCAGACCAGGGATCGAACCGGTGTCCCCTGCGTTGGCAGGCGGATTCTTAACCACTGTGCCACCAGGGAAGTCCAATCAGTCATTATTTTAAAAGCCTTCAAATGTATATTTATGAAGTTTTCTTTACTCTCTATCTCTCTATTAAATGTCTAAAGAAGCTATTTCCTCCCTTATATAAAGAGGCCACTGGTTGGGTTATTTCAAAGCTGGCACTGAAAAATAGCATCTTAAATAAACTTTCAGGGCCGTTTCAATGTTGACATTTTGAAGCCATTCTTACAGAAAAGGAGGGTGAAGAGGAGGAAAAAGCACTTGGTTTTGTTTTGTTTTCAAGTAACCACAAACCCTCCTCTGTGTGTTCATGATTTAAATGTAGAGATGAGTGAAATACAGGCTGAAGTGGAATGAAGAAGAGGACACCTTTCTGGGACACAAACAGAAACAGGAGGCACAAAGGCCGAGAGGTTAAAGGTGACTCCAAAGCAAGAGCAGGTGGGCGAAGTTTGCCTTGAATAGCGAGACAGCACCCTTCTCCCCGTTAGCCTTTTACACCCCAGACCCAGGCCTCAAGCTTTCATCTCCTACCCGGGCTCAGCTACCATCCAGACCTTTCCTATATTAGCCATTCTCTGCCATGCTCACCTATCTCAGGCAGCTAATGAACACATCCTTTGCTAACTTATTAATTAATGTTAGTAGATTATTAGTTAATCCAGGGTACTGTGTCAATCTTTTATCTATCAAAAGTTTAATACACTGTCTACTCCCCAAAAAGAAATGAGGTATTTACCAACAGAAAACACTGATACAATAAAACAAATGACAAAAACTCAAAGACTGAAAATAAAAGAAGTCAAAATCAATTCATTAAGGGAGATACGAAAGGCATTACATTTATTTTATTTTATTTTATTTTATTTATTTATTTTTTTTTCTGGTACGCGGGCCTCTCACTGCCGTGGCCTCTCCCGTTGCGGAGCGTAGGCTCCGGACGCGCAGGCCCAGCGGCCACGGCTCACGGGCCCAGCCGCTCCGCAGCACGTGGGACCCTCCCGGACCGGGGCACGAACCCAAGTCCCCTGCATCAGCAGGCGGACCCTCAATCACTGCACCACCAGGGAAGCCCGGCATTACATTTAAAAAATGCTTAGACCAACTACCAGTGCTGTAAAGAAAAACCATAAATTTAGCTTTAAGCTTCTGGTACTCAAAGCAACCAAGGAAATTGTTGCAAACTTTGATTAATTTTAAGAAGCTATGTGATCTTAGAAAAGTCATGTAACCTATTAAGTACCTCAGTTTCTCCAATGACAGAATGGGAGTTAAAATAATATCTACCTTATCTATCTCATATAGATCTTGTGAGGGTTAAATAAATTAATACATATGAAATGTTTAGAAAAGTGAGGACACATATTGTTACAGGTGCTATCATTATTATTATTGTATTATTATTTCATCATCATCAATGGATTTTTTTTTTTTTGGTCCCTAAACACTGAAAAAAAAATATAATACAGGGCTTCCCTGGTGGTGCAGTGGTTGAGAGTCCGCCTGCCGATGCAGGGGATACGGGTTTGTGCCCCAGTCCGGGAGAGGCCCGCGTACCACAAAAAAAAAAAAAAAAAAAAAAAAAAAAAATAATAATACAAGATATTCCTGGTAGCAATTCTCCAAAAAAAATACAGACATGATCCACAAATAGCTATTTCTTAGATTAAATCTTTTTATAACCACTTTTTAAAATTGAAGTATAGTTAATTTACAATGTTGTGTTAGTTTCAGGTGTACAGCAAAGTGATTTACATATATATATACACATATATATGTGTATATACTTTTTCAGATTCTTTTCCATTATAGGTTATTACAGATATTAAATATAGTTTACTATGCTATACAGTAGGTCCTTGTTGTTTACCTATTTTACATATATAGTAGTGTGTATATGTTAATCTCAAACTCCTAATTTATCGCTCCCTCCCGGCATTAGATTAAATCTTTATACAGCCATGAATATATTTAATTTATTTAATGATTAATTAAATTTATTTAATGATTCCTCAATTTTTTTCTATTATTTTCCAGAAATAGTCCTCTCTTTGCTGGATAAGAGGGTTTCTACTGCATTTCTTTATTACAGATGAAGAAACTCGGAAAGGTAAAGTAAATGCACTTGATTGACTCTCCCTGGGATCTCTAACTAAGGGAAAGAGAAAAGCAACTGTAGAGCATAAAACCCATAATGGAATATCACAGCTGGGGCAGTAGACTAACAGGAGACACATTAGCACCTGGGAGTGTAAGGAAAGATGGTCCAAAAGTGGGGTGGAGACTCAAGAATCTGACGGTATAATTTTCCTCTGTTGCTCGATCTAGGACTGATCCTACCTTAAGCTAAGAAGAAATGAGAGATCTCAGAGGCCTGCATCAAGGGATCCACAGAAATATGGGTAGTGGGTAAAAAATTTGAGGAGGGTACAAACTACTGAAAAAGAACTACTCTTTCAGGAAGTAGTCAGCTCTTACAAAGAACACAGAAGACTAGATGTTTCTGTTCTTTAGTTCAAATGGGATTGAGGAGTGGAACACTGATCAGGTAAACTATTTTAACAATTAACTACTGAGACTTTCAGAGCCATACAGAACATGAGACTACTGACAGGGCTTCCCTTTAGTGGAAGACTACTGAGATGTGTTCACTCATTTACATGGAAGAGTCATTTCCAGTCAGTGGATTCCTGGCAGCCATGAATTTCTTCTGTAGGATCCTGTGCTAGTTGGAGAGGAGAAGGATCCAGCTGTAGTATCAGGGTCACCTAGTGGTAACTCAGCCTAGGGATAAAATGACTTTTGCCTTTCTACAGGAATATCTGAACTGATCATGTGAGGCAAAGGAACAAAATAACCAAAAAAAAAAAAAAAAAAAAAAAAAAAAAAAAAAAAGCACGGAAAGCAGTAGCAGAATAAGTTTAAGAAGAGATAGAAACAACAGAATTTTGTAGTGGTTTAGGAGAGGAACTAAAGAAATTTCTTTTTAAAAAATAACTACCTCATCCTTCCTCTGCCTGCTTTCCTTTCTTTTACTGAGACTGAAAACAAATGGCGTATTTAGCCAATGGAAATGAGAGCCCCGTAGGATCTGGGGGTGGCTTCAAGGAGAGGGAGTGTGGCACAATGACTTCTCTGGGTTTAACTGGCTTTGAAACCTCTTTGTACGGCTGCCAAAGCTCCACCTAGCAAACAACCATGTGCCTGCTTTTCAAGACCAACGAAAATGTAGGAAAAGTAAAGTGCTTTTGAAAGTGAAGACCTTCTCCCTGCAGGCGACATTCTCCCTACTGTGGTCTAACTCCAATGGCAATTAATTCAGCTGGAAGCCCTAGGCTGCTGCTTTTCTTCCTTCTCCCCCTTTGGCACCCCTAGGACCCCAATAAATGTGGAATAGAGAAGTCTGGATTGAAGCATACGTATTGATGCTGGTATTTCCTCCCACAACTGCTGATGCTTTATTTTAAAAAATTAAATATATGACAAAGCCAGAGAAAATTTAATTCGAGGGACTAGAAACCTGAAGACAACTGAAAAGCCCTAGTATGTAAATCAATACCAAAAACCCACTAATGTTTCTCATATATGTATACATGTACATTTTTTTTTCTTCAAAGGACTACAATGATATTTGGTGGAATTAAATACAGGTAAAAGAACTAAAAGCAGGACAGGCCTTCACATACCCATGTTTTCCTTTGATAAGGCATCATCTGAACAAGCATTTTCAAAAGATGATTTTAAAATAGCTTTCCTAGAAAAAGAATTTGACAGATTTATTTTCAAAAGATCAAGCACGTATATTTAAAATGACCGTTCATGCATATTCACTGGTAACTGTAAATTATGAGTATATATTTCCTACCTTGGGGTACTTTTTCTTTGTTGTTGTACACAGTAAGTAAGGCAGTGAAAAACCGAAGGGTAATAATACTGATCTGAGCTCTCACTAGGTGAAAACCATTAATAATCTACCCAGCACCTTACACAGCCTTTTTCGTGTAATCCTCCCTCCAAAAACCTACCAAGTAATTGTTACTCTCATTCTGAGCATAAAGAAAATGATGCTCAGAGGAACTAAGAAATTTGACAACATAAGAAAATGGTTGAACGTGACAGTACTAAATTCTGTCAGACTGCAAAATCCATGCTTTTCCCACTACACCATGTTGCTGATTTAGAGTCAGAAAACATTTGTTCAAACGCATTTTCTCTAACCAGAAGATCTTGAGAAAGTCACTTAACTTCTCTAAGGCACAACTTCGTCATCTTTTAGGTGGAGATAATTATGATATACCGATCTATTTGATGGGGTTACTGTGAAGTGTCAAGATTAGGAAGTGAAAGTCCTCTTTAAAAATTTAATTATTCATTTTCTAAAAAAGGACAAAGAAGAAGAGACGGACTATCATATTAGGCCAGTCTTTGTCTTTGAGTAGGACTCCTTTTCACATAACACTGATTACTATCCATTAAAAAAATAAATAACCTGTATGGCTTGTTCAGTGATAAACACTAAAACTTGTCATCAGTGACTTATTATAACGGCTTATTTCTGGTTTGCATTACCTATTTTTAAACTACAAACCTGCTTCTTATCTGGTTGCCCACATGATATTAATCTTTGAAACTTATAGTTCAACGTATTTGTACCAACATAAAACTTTCTCCATACTTCTAAGACTACTACTTATCATTTTATTAATTCTTTTAGAAAATTTAAAACGTATTTCCCTAGAGAAACAAAATTAAGAACCAGGGGGAAATGTCATATAAAAATTAAACCCAATATATATAATATATATATTTCAATTTTATAATAGTTTTTAATTTAAAAAAGCATACCTTTTCCTTTTTCTAATTTTGGGATTTTTCTTTTTAGTATTATTTTTGGAAACTTGCATCTGTAAAATAACAACAACAAAAAGATCAGTTAGTTCATACATGGGATACGATGAGTTCAGCATAATAACAGATCCTATATGGTCTGAGTAAGTTAGCCCAAAAGAAAACTCTGGCCCCCAGCCCTAAACAACACATGTAATTCTAAGTCAGCCACTTCATCATCACTGCAATTCCACTGACCTGCTCAACTTCTAGGAATGGTCGACTCATCCAGTAGGAATGCCTACCCCCTACATCCACTCTCCCTTCGTCACCTTGCACAAATACACAAAAATACTAAGTAAAACTACTTTAAAATTTTAATTCATATATGATCTTTAAAGAAAGAAAAAGAGATATTCAGATGCCAGAAACATGTGGAATGCAAAGCTATACAGATGGGAACTGACATGGTGAAGACCCACAGAGAATTTATACCAGAAAAGGGCCAAAAGGGCTAGGGGCTGGGGTTTTAATGTCTAAGCAAGGACAAGATGAAAGATGTGGAGGAACTGGAACCCTCGTACATTGCTGGTGGGAATGTGAAATGGTGGAGCCATTTTGGAATACTGCTTGACAGTTCCTCAATATGTTAAATGTAGAGTTACCCCATGATGCAGCAATTCCACTTCTAGGTATATGTCCAAGAGAAATGAAAACATATGTCCATGTAAAAAATTATGTTTGGTCATAATTATGAAACTATGAATGTGCATAACAGCATTATTCATAATAGCCAAAAAAGTAGAAACAACCCAAATATCCATTAATGGATAGATAATATGTGATATATCCATGTAATGAAATATTACTCAGCCTTTAAAAATAGTGAAGTACTGACACATACTACAATGTGGATGAATCTTGAAATCATTATGGTAAGTGAAAAGTTGAAAAAAAGTCAGACAGACACAAAACGCCATGTTGTATGATTTCATTTATCTGAAATGTCCAGAAAAGGCAAATCCATAGAGACAGTAGATTAGTGATTGCCAGGGACTGAGTGGATGTAGAAATGGGCAGCGATTCCTAATGAATATCAGGTTCCCTTTTGGTGGTATGAAAACGTGTTCTGAAATTAGATAGTGGTATTGGTTGACAACTGTGAATATACTAAGAAACACTGGATTTTACCATTTAAAGGACTGAATAAGTTATATCTCAATGAAGGTAAAAAATTTTTAAAAATGCAGTGACATGGAAAAATTGAAAGTAAGGAGATAGATACAATATATCAATGATTATTAACAAAGGGAATACTGCTACAGTATTACTGGTAGAAAAAAGCAGATATTAAGGCAAAAAGCATAATCAGAGATAAAAAGGTTATTACTTAATGCTAAAAGAAACAATCTACCCCCAAAATATAATAGTCCTGAACCTATATATACCAAAATCTTAGCCTTAAAATATACACAGAGAAACAGAATTACAAGTAGAAACTGATGAATTTACAGTTAAAAAGGGATATTTTAATTTACTTCTCATAAAAAAAGTATATCCTAATAATCACTCAGGGGAAGTTTGTATGAAACAATCAGGGAATTCATATTATTATGAGGCTGAAGAGTAAGTGATCTTCTTTTTGTGATCTTCAACCTCAAGGTAATATTCAAATAGTTTTTCCAGGACTGTTATATATCTATATGGTAAAAAATATGTATAGAAATATTGGCTAAATCATTGAACTACATCTCCAAAGACAATGTAATGCTATTATTTCTATCTTGTTATTAAGGATCAGCTTATATTACATGCATATTTGAGTATGAATTGAAAGGCTGCTCACAAGCGGAAATGAAATTTAGGTAACAAAGTGCAAACTGCTTTATAGGTACTAATAGAAAGAAATACTGCTAGACGGCTACCATAAATTACGGTGAGTTGTGCTGGTCATAATAAATTCCTTTTCTCCTTTGTTAAATACTCCATAGCAGCCGAAATGGACTAGTCAGTATTTGCCAAACGCCCTGTGCTTTCCTGCTCCAGCCTTTGACAACGTATGATGGATGGAGAAGGGCACTGCATCTGAAAGGAGAGGGTCTGGATCTGGATGCTGACTCTGGCACCTACAAGTGGGATCACCTTTGGTAAGTCACTGACTACTCTAACATCCAGCAAGAGCCTGGCGTAAAGTAGACACTTAATAAATATTTTCTGACTAAATGCCCATTCTGCATTTCAGGGTCTTCTTTTGTTAAATAATGCTAAAAAAATAACTACCTCAAGGCATTTGAGGGAAGATTAATTACATAACATGCCAGGAAGTATCCAACAGTGTTTGGCAATTAGCTGATGTTCAGTCACTGTTTCATTGTTATACTAGTCCACCAGGTCAGTGTCAGAACTCTACTCTTTTTCCTTAGACCATACGACAGAGGGAACTTGGCACTTTGATATGGCTATACTTTGGTAGTGTATTAGTTTCCCAAATCTGCCATAACAAATTACCACAGACTTGGTAAAGCATCAGAAAATTATTGTCTTACAGTCCTGAAGGATAGATGTCTGTCTCATAAGAACACTTATTGTTGGATTGAGGGCCCACATTATCCAGGATGAGCTCATCTCAAAATCCTTACCCAAAGGATTTGCAAAGATCCTTATTTCAAATAAGGTCACATTCTGAGATTCCTGGTGGACATACCTTTCGGAGGTTACTATCCAACCCAGTACAAGTAGACACTAAAGATTACTTTATCTAATCTATCTCTTCTCCTTCTCTTCCTGTGTTGCACAGCTGATTCTCCCATGCTGTCCAGTCCAATGCTATTCAGAACAAGAGCCACGACATGACAGAATCAGCAACACCTGAGAGCTTGTTAGAAATGCAAATACTCACACCCATCCCATGCCTACCAAATCAGAAACTCTGGGGGTGGGGCCTGGAATCTGTACTTAAATAAGCTCTTCAGGTGACTCTAAAGTTTTCCAGGCACTGATCTAGCCCACACCACCCATCCACACAAATATATTGCTATACAAGTGTCACTGATTTTAAAGAAAACAAAGCAAGTATTAATTCTTTTCTTGTTGGACATAAAAACAAAGAGGTGTATGTATAGACAGCATATGCCATTTACTGAAAAAAAAATAATTAGCATTGCGGACTAGAATGGCAAATGAGAGAACTGCCTTTTATTGCAAAGGACAGAAAATCTATAAGAATTGTGTTTATATCAGATTAATATAATCTGCACACACTGACTTGATATTGCCCATTTCCTTAAGCCACTATTCATCTAAATTAAAAACTTTTTTTTTTTTAATTTTTGGCCGTGTGGCATGCAGGATTTTAGCTCCCCAACCAGGGATTGAACCCATGCCCCCTGCAGTGGATGCATGGAGTCTTAACCACTGGACCTCCAGGGAAGTCCCAAAATTAAAAATTAAAAATCTCTTTAAGCAAGAAGAACAAGTTTGTTAGCTGTGCTAAATCTGAGGGTGTAAAATTTTGATCAGCATTTATGCTCATAGAAGACATAAATATGTTTTGCAACCTTTTGAGAATAATTGTCAGTCAGTAATCACTAAAGAGCTGCCTACTTTAACAGAAAAATGAATCTGTACCTTGAATAATGTACATAAACTCCTTGTCAAAAGTCATCATATAGAAGGAAAAGCCAATATTCTCATTCCCCTTTGGGAAATCTGCTGGGAAATATATGCTTGGAAAAGGATGAAAACTGGTTTCATTCAACATTGTAAAAGATGGTTATTACTTAATCTGAGTATCTGGAGAGTACCAATAATAAAGTTAAGTCTTCGGGTCCAGATAATATTTGTTTTTAACACTTCTTTGAAAAGGAGAGATGGCTGAAATGATCATTTTCTAGCCCTATTCAAACATGATTTCAACAGATCATCTACAAATCCAGTGTTTCTTACATAGATGTCTGCCAATGCCCAATGCTTCACTCTGGTCAATCTTCAGTAGAGGGGTATTCCTGTGACATTTGGACACTATCAGAGACCAGTCCCTGGCAACATGACTTATAAACATCTAGTTGTCCCTTGCACTCTCTTCAGCCATGTGTAAGTTCACACTAAAGCACTGTGGATTTCTCTGCTTTGAGGAGCTTACTAGAAAAAATACTGGAGTGTGTGGTCAAGCAGTGAGCTGAGACACATGAGAATATTTTCCCCTAAAATAGAAATTGACCACTAGACCACCTTAAACAGAAGGCATGAAAAGGCCTTCTATTAACACCTCCCAATCTTGGCTGAGGACAGAAGTAACAGGACACCTCAAGGAACTATATGACTATGTACTTCACTGATAAATTTTAAAGTCTGGCACTTGATTTTTTTTTTTTTAACAGTCTTTGACCATCTAGCTATACCAGTGATAGAACACAGAAATTCAGGAAGTTTATTTTTTTTTTAAATAGCACAGATTGTACTCATATTTATATAGAGCTTCAGAATACTAAGGACTAACAGGAACAGGGTGTCCAGAGAGGAAAGAGTTCCATGGAAATCAGAAGGAAGCAGAACTTGTATCAGTTGTTTATCTGATTGAATGAAGCTGGTAAGTTAGATTATTTGACTTGTAATTGGACACTGTCTAAAAATCCAAGTCTGTTGAAAACAATTCCTATTTGTGTATAGTTTTTCCTAAGTCACTGGATATTTTAGCAAGAGGAATGTTGGGAAAAGGTTAAGATTTCTCAGGAAGACTTTCTAGAATCTACATATTTCAATTAAATTCTAAAAAGCTGATGATGTACAGAGAACATTCAATGATTATAGTACCCATATTACACTATTCTTTCTGGACTAAAGAACAAATTTTGAGACCTTCATTATCTATTTTACCACTTTTCTCTCCATCAACTTGAGTAGTAAGGATAATTGGCCTGATTCTTTAACCCACAATCACTGTCAAATTCTGAAGATTAATCCTCAGCAACATGCAAAAGAAGATGGTCTCCCCTACACAGGAATAGACAGACTCTGCACAACAGCATAATTTTTTTTTTAAAAAGACTATTCTTTAAAATATTTTATCTGGATTCAAGTCTTACATCAGCTGAGGATACCAGAGGTTGAAATGAAAGACATTCTTGAGCCTAGATTCATGGAAGGATATGCAAGATACACCTCCCTTTGTTTGATCTGGGTGACTGTGTTCCCAGTATGTGGGGGAGTACAGATTTAAGATGTGTACATAATATACATATTTCATAACAGAGCAAATTATTTTTGAAGCAAAGTAAAGGTATTAGGACATAAAGAAAAGAAAAATATCACCCCAAAGTCATTACAATTTTAAAGAATTTAAAAGTAATAATTTATAGGTCTTCAAAGAAAAGAAATAGGCTTGTGTTGTCTAATATAAATAAAAAGTTTGAAGAAGCTATTATGGGCAGAAGCCAAATGTTTATAAATTTAAAATTATAGATTCATTCTAATAAGTTATATGTAAATTCTACTAATTTTCACTGGCATATTTTTTCCAATGATAACAACTTCCCTCTGAAAACAGGAAAACAATAGCTATTTCTATTAGACATAGAAAGATCATTTTTAATATCTAGTGCAATAGCTACATTCAAATTCCTTTTGTATGTTATATCCACTTTTATTATTTTATTTCTTTTGTATGTTATATCCACTTTTCTATGGATTAGTAAGATTGGTTTTGGTTTTAATGGAATGGGATGAGGAAGGTGATGGTGAATGAGAAATATCCCAAACTTTGGAAGAAACCCAGATTCATCATGTGTGTAGCCTGATGTTGGAGTCATTTGTGTGTCTGGATGAGAGAAAGGACTACACTTGTAATGAATATAATCAACAAAACTGGAGAAAGCTGCATAATACAACCTTTAGTCCCAAATAACAAAGGACAACACCTGCTCTTCATGTGATTAGTAGGACTCAAGTTGAAAAGGTTTTTGTATCTTAACAAAAGAGCAATCACATTTTGTAGAATTCTTTTTATTGCCTTCTGGCTCAAAGTTAAAATATAGAATAGAAAACATGGAGAGTTATGGTTGAAAAGTTTTGAATTTCTGGAATCTGCGACACTAGATTTTAAGTATTACTAAACTTGAATTCCAAGTGAATTAATACCTTGAGTGAATTTTCAAATGGGCATAATGTGTAGAGAAACAAAAATTAATACAATCTTCTATTATTATAAATGGTGACATTTTAGAAATGACATTTTGTTTTTTAGTAATTAGGATGAAAACAATTCTTAAAAGTTAAGGAGGATATTACTGATAAAGATGAATTTCTGTTAACCAAGTACCAGGTCTGCAAAACTGAACTTTGAATTTTCTCAGATAAATCAGTGCACTGGGACAAGTCATCGGATTAGGATACCCCCACCACTTCCACCTCCCAAAGCACTCCCCTTCGGACCCGAAACCTGAAAACAAGAGGCACCTAGCAGCCCTGTGGGTGGAAAACCTACCCTTTGTAAGCCGTAAGCCGGCTGCTGGACAACAACCTGAGGGCTTGGAGACCAGCATGGCCCTCACACTAGGATGCTGTCATTTTACTTCCAGGGAAGAAAAACAAAGGCATCCTCACGCCTGCTATACTCTCCCCGATGCCCTCTTCCCCTCTATCCCAGCTCCTCCCATTCCCACTGCCCATCTTAAGAAAACTACAAGGAGGTCAGTTTGGTTGAAGTCAGATCCATAAACTGAAAGTCAAGTCAAAAACAGGGTTAAGCCAATATATAAGTCCCATAGTAGACTTTTCTATTTAAGAAACAAATATAATCATCCACACCAGAAAAGAGGTACTCTAAATCAAGGGGTCTTTGCTTGTTCTCATAAATGGTATAGAAAAGTCTCTGGATACCAACAATTAATCCATTTTGTCTAATTTTACTACTTTCCTACTAATAGTTATCCTACAGAATTCCTATAGATTTTAATTCAAGATAAAAGAGGTAAAGCGTGCAACCTAATCAGGCAGGTTTAGTTTTTAAGTTACTAAAGAATATCTGTTAAAAATCACTCCCCTGGAAGGCTGTTTCATAATACTGCCATAGAGTGGCACAGAGTTTGAGAACAGGGAAACTGAAATTAGTACAAAAAGAACTTTCAATGTGAAGGTTTCTGCTGATGATTTAAAGTGATAAATGGACACAATTTTCTATATTAATATATATTTATTTATATATTTGAAAATGCAACTCACATCAAAAGAGTATATTTACATCTTAAAATTTTGGTTAGGAAACTTTTTGGGGTAATGAAAATGTTCTCTATTTTAATGGTAGTTACATGGGTGTATACACTTAAGAAAAACTCATCAAACTCCACCCTTAAGATCTGTGCATTTCACGGTGTTTAAATTTTACCTCAATAAAAAAATTAAATTACTAAAAAGGTTAATCAAATGAAAGAAAACTATAGTAACTAACAGAACAGAAAATGGCAAAATGATGATGGAATACCTGAATGATTCAAGTTTTGGGAACACTGGTCTATGGAAAGGTGAAGAAAAGTAAAATCCAAAAGGAAATTAAATGAGTTTTGAAACCTGACTGTGACTCTTCCCAAGGGGTTCCTCTACTTACTATTCTTTCCTGAGGTATCTCTCTGCCTGGTGCTAGAAGCCAGCAGTAGAGATCTATTATAATATTTATCTTTGTGGAATGATGCATATAAAGCTAGGTGAATCAAGTGAGTTGCAGTACATGAATTCTATGTTAATAAGCAAGCTTATTAATTAGCACAAATATCAAGACATCTACTCATAAAATGTAAGCAACTTCTGCAATTGGGCTAATGAAATTTTCCTGCTTATTATGAAGAATTTTTGCAATAATTTGGGGGAAATTTTTCTTTATCAGAAAATATAATAGCTTGAATTCCTCATACATAAATGTATAAATAAAGAAAGTGGTCATTAATTTTGTCTTTCAAGAGATATAAGTTAAACTCTTGGCATTAATAAAAATAAAGTGTTAGAAAAAAAGATATGCATACATACATACTTTCTATATATAAGCTTTAAAAATTTAGAGGGGGCTTCCTGGTGGCACAGTGGTTAAGAATCCACCTGCCAATGCAGGGGACAAGGGTTTGATCCCTGGTCTGGGAAGATCCCACATGCCATGGAGCAACTAAGCCCGTGCACCACAACTACTGAGCCTGCACTCTAGGGCCCACGTGCCGCAACTACTGAGCCTGTGTGCTGCAACTACTGAAGCCCCCACGGCTGGAACCCAAGCTCTGCAACGAGAAGCCACTGTAATGAGAAGCCCACGCACTGCAACAAAGAGCAGCCCCCACTCGCCACAACTAGAGAAAGCCCATGCACAGCAACGAAGACCCAACGCAACCAAAAATAAATAAATAAATGATTTTGTTTTAAATTAGAAAAAATAAAAGAGATCCTTTTCCAATCAGTAACAAATAATGTGGGAAGGCCTTAGTTAGAAATATGTAAAATTCTACATTGAAAAAAACTAAAGAAAAAATGATAAAGAGACATATTTCTACGTGTGTGTATTCACTTTGTAAACATGTAATTTCTCTCCAAATTAATACATAGATTTTCTACAATACCAATCATCACCTCAACAGAATTTTTCTTGGGAGACTTAACTAAATATTTCTAAAGTTCATCTGTGTGTTGTTAAAACTATTTAAATTGTGCCTATATTGAGGTTTCCATGGGAAAGGAAAGGTAAGGTAGGGTAAACAGTTTAGGACTGGCTACTTTGAATAATTCTGGAAGGCTTTGGTCTAGAGGGGTGGTCTCCATTGGCTGGAACCTGGGCCTGGGATAATTTAGGGCAGGGTCAATACTGGCTTGGTATTTGAGAATTTGATAAGGTAGTTGGGTTATGTGGGTTTGGAATTAGTTGGTGCATATGAAAGATGTACCCTGTGCCATCTAGAAGAACTGGCTAGTCTTGGGAGGGACAGTCCCTCCCCAGACAGAAAGGGTTTTTAAAATGTCAATTCATCATAATATACATACATACATACAATCTGAAAAACTAAACAGGCAAGAACTATGAAAACAATTTTTGAAAAAGTAGGGTAATGAAGGATCACCAATCCACACATTAAAGAAGAGATAAAGAAACAATAATTACAGCAATTTAGAATTCTTTTTAAGACTAGATATGTGATAGATATAGAAACAGATATTTTGACATGTTAAATGCCATATGTTATATTATGAAAAAGGTATACTATATACTATAAAGAAGATAACAAAAGAAAAACAGTAAAGTAAAGAAGGGAAAGATTATTTATTACTCAATAAATGGTATTCAGATAACTGGTTTTAGTGTAGGGGAGGAAAAATGTCTTTTTCCTCCATCCTTCTAAGTTCTTGGTTGGGGTCCCTGTAACAAAAGATAGATTAAAAAGAGAAAAGCATACAAATTTATCTAAGGTAAGTTTTATGTGACAGGGGAGCCTTCATAAGGAAATGAAGATCCAAAGAAGCAGTTCAACCTATAAATCAATCAATCAAAGTAAAAAAAGCCCATGGAAGAAATGGGCAAGGATATGCATAGGCAGTTTTCAGAAGAAATATGTCCAATAAATATATGAAAAATGCTCAACCTCACTAAAATAAAATAAATAACAGCAGATTGAAATAACAATGGCATATTTTTCTCCTTTCAAATATTGGCAAATATGTAAAAACTGGTGATATCTAAAGCTGGCAAGGGAGTGGGAAAAGCATTGGCAGTGGTGGACACGAGAGAAACTATTTGAGAATATTGTCACTTAAGGAGACTGTCAAGGCTCAACCTATCCCAATCACAGTTTTGACAGTAACTAGAGTTAACATATCTCCACACACAATGTATAGAATGACATGTTAAATTTTAAAAATTCTTTTAAAATGCTATTAACTTTATAAATTTTCATTAAGAAGATTCATACAAATGTCTGATATTGTTCTCTACTTAACTTTAAGGTAAAGTCCATATTAAGCTGTGAATTTTAATTATTTGAATTTTCTGTGAAGATTGTATACATTATAATAACATGACATATTAAAAATATTTTAGTATATGAGTATGTACAAATAAAAGCAATTGTTTATTTGTTAACTTACAATTTTCTATTATTCTAATATTTGATAATTCTATAACACTGATATAAGTAACCATAAATATTAAATTCCTAGTGTCAACTAACATTTGGAAGAAAAATTTGATTATATGTCATTTTGATTTAAAATATTAATTTAATTTTCTTTTAAAAATAGTGTTAATAAGATTGAATTTGAAGCCTGTATATTTGATTTAATAAAACATGATCTTACCCTTTTCTTGGCCACCACAGCAACTTTGCCATCTGCTTTGGATTTGTCTGTAAGACAATAAGGTATGGCTGCTTCAAAAAAGTGAACTACACTCCTGTTCAAATAAATGCAACATTACACAGTTAGAATTTTCTACTTTCTCATACCATGATATGTGTTTTCAGTGGTTCTTTGGATCAAAATGCTAACAAACTCAGCTCCCAGAGTTGAGTAAAACAAAGTAATCCAAAAGTAATAACATCAGGGATTGGTATACTTATTTGACAAACCTCCTCCTTTAAATCTGATGGCTGGTTAGATGTCCACCAGCTAGCATCTAGTGTATCTCATTTCTAGACTCTGGTCGGCTTATGTGCTACCTCTACATGTACATCTATTGGGCTGGCCAAAAAGTTTGGAAAAACTCTAACGAACTTTTTGGCCAACCCTATACTACCAGCCAGACATGTAATAAAGACTTCATAGAGACAACATCTTATTTAATCCTCGTGATAGTTTTAAAAGGGGTGTACTCCATCTGCACTTCACAGCATGAGGTCATGCAGTGGAGGCAGATCCATTTGACTACAAGTCCCTAAACTTTATGCCTGCTGCCTCCATCTGGGGTCCCTGAGCTGCCAACAGTGCATCAGAGAAAGACTCAGCAAGAATGAAGAGTCTAATCAAACAGAGAACAGATGACCTTTGAACAACATGTGGATTAAAAGTGCCGACCCCTTGCACAGTGAAAAATCCACATATAATTTTTGACTACTCTAAAAGTTAACAATAGCCTACTGTTGACTGGAAGCCTTAGTGATAACATAAACAGTCGAGTAACACATATTTTGTATGTTATATGTATTATATACTGTATTCTTACAATAAAGTAAGCCAGAGAAAAGAAAATGCTATTAGGCAAATAGTAAGAGAAAAAACATTTACAGTACTGTACTGTATATATCGATGCTGTAAGTTATCTGTTTACAAGATGAATCATCTGCCTGTCAGTACCTACAGCAATAATGTCTTCTATGATACAAAACACTGTAGATATCATACGTATTACTAATACTAGACATCAAAAATTAAAAGATAATGTGAAAAAGAAATTCATATTTAACAAAGAAACAGCAATATGACTGCTTTATGGTTGCCTAGCATAATTGATATGATTGTTTCACAGTAACCTTTCCTATACACTAATGAATGAATGGTTATCACATTTTTATGGCATAGAGTAGTACAGTCATACTCATAAGACAGGATGGGAAACACTGTTACATTTTGTTAAAAACCCCTTACCTGTGATGATAGGTTGATATGCAGTATCTCCAATTATGAGAGAGAAAGAGAGACATACTGTATGGTAATATAATTCTTTGAAAGCAAAGTTATAAGACAGTAAGAAAACATGTTATTACTTTTATGTTAAATATCACTCACCTTATGCCTATATAAGGTTAGGCTATCCACTTCAATACACACCTTGCACACAATGTTCTACATGATGAATACTTGGGCGCTGATGATGATGAGGACACAAAAAGTCTCATACAGTACTTGCCATACAGGTATTCGATTTTCACACGAAGATAAGTGTGAAGCTTATTAACTGTATGGCAAGATGATTATTTACTATTCATTGAGTAGAAGTGGATCATCATAAAGGTCTTCATCCTCGTCAACTTCACGCTGACTAGGCCGAGGAGAAGGAAGAGGAGGAGGGGTTAGACTTGCTGTCTTGGGGTGGCAGAGGCAGACAAAGTGGAGGAGATGGAAGGGGAGACAGGAGAGGCAGGCACATTTGGTGTAACTTTACAGAAATACATCTTAATTTCTGTCCGACTTTTTTGCTTTTTCATTTCTCCAAAAATGTTTCTATATGGTATCAACCCTTCTTCCACCGTTTGCTTTAGTTTCAGTGCCTGTATCGTAGAAGGGTTCCTGTTGTTTTGCTTTAGCCCATATCATAGAAGAGTCCATGTTGTAAAAAGTCAAAACCCATCTTGAATATTCGGAAACCTTCTGCCAGCTTGTCTGATGTCAATTTGTTTTCTGGCACTGCTTCTTCTACATCCTCTTCCTCATCTAGCCCTGGTTCAGAAGCACTCATCTGTTAATTCCTCTGGTGTGGTGTCTCTTAGCTCTTGAATTTCTCCAAGATCCATATCTTAAAACTCTTCACCCCCCACCCTTTTTGCCTTATCCACAATTTCTTTCATGATTTCCTTGATTGGCTCCATCGTAAATCCTGTGAAGTCATGCACAACATCTGGTCACAGTCTTCTCCAGCAGGGATTTATTGTTTCAGGCTTGATGGCTTTCACCACTTTTTCTATAACAACAATGGCATCTTCAATGGTATAATCCTTCCAGACTTTCACGACATTCTATCAGGATTCTCTTCCACAGCGTTGACAATCCTTTCCATAGAGCACTGTGAGTAATGAGCCTTACAAGGTCCTTATGACCCCCTGAATTAGAGATGTTGTGTTTGGGGGGCAAGTAGGCCACTTTGACGCCTTCACTGTTGAACTCATGGGGTTTTGGGTGGCCAGGGGCATTGTCTAATATCAGAAGAACTTTAAAAGGCAGTCCCTTCCTGGCAAAGTACTTCCTGACTTCAGGGACAAAGCACAGATGAAACCAATCCAGAAAAAGGCTTCTTGTCATCCAGGCCTTCTTCTTGTAGTACAACCAAAAGACTGGCAGCTGCTGTTTATCTTTTCCCTTCAAGTCTTATGGGTTCGCAGCTTTATGGATAAGGGCAGTCCTGATCATAAACCCAACTGCATTTGCACAAAATCATACAGTTAGCATATTCCTTCCTGCTTTAAATACTGAAACTCGCTTCTTTTCCTTACTAACAAATATCCTTTGTGGCATTTTTTTCCAGAATGCACTTTTGTTTGCATTAAAAATCTGTTCAGGAGACATCCTTTCTCCTCAGTGATTTAATGGTGTCTGGGAACTTGTCTCCTGCCTCTTGGTCAGCAGAAGCTGCTTCTCCTGTTATCTTGACACTTAAGCCAAACCTCTTTCTAAAATTATCAAACCATCCTTTGCAGGCATTAAATTCTCCAACTTTAGGATCCTTCACCTTCCATTTGCTTTAAGTTGTCAAATAATGACCTCACTTTTTCTTGAATCATATTAGTCTAAGGTATGTCCTTCTGATAGCAAACCTGCACCCACATTAAGGCCACATCTTCAATTCAAGATAAAAAGGTACTGCACAAAAAGTGCAAGGTTTTTGCACATGCTGGTGTAACCACAGTGACGGCTTCACAAATTTCCTTTCCTTCTCTTTTTTTTTTTTAAACAATGGTTGGATTCATCCATCTTGAAATGGTGGCAACTTCAGCTGCAGACCTCAATCTGTGGTACATACCAAGCATGACTTATTTCTTGGGAGCACTTCAAACATCACGAGTGGCACTTTGTGGGTCCCATGGTGTTATTCAGGAAACGGTATTGCACTAAATATTATGGAAAATATTGGGCTGGCCAAAAAATTCGTTCAGTTAGTGAATACATTGATCAATAAAATTCTCGGTAAAAATGAAAAACGTGTCTTATTTTTACTTAAAACTGAATGAACTTTTTGGCCAACTGAATACATGAGAACCGCGAGAAAGAACTTTCTACTGTGATATGCAACTTAGTGGAAAGACGAAGTGCTCATGCAGAGGTGACTGGTGTCACAGCGTTTTAAGCAGATGTGCACTACATTTGGGCTCACTGCTACAGCAGCAGGAGATGGCTAGGAAAGTATTACCGTAGTAATACTTACTTAGGTAATACTTAAAGTATTACCATAGTACACTGTGTATCACAGTTATCTTTATGCAATCATGGTTTAATACTGCATCTTTATGCTTGTTTACATTTCTCTCGACTATGAATGGTTCCACATACAATCTGTGTTTGCATACATTTTGATAAATTTTAACTTTTTATAATAGATTTGTGCATATTTCATGGTAGTAAATGATAAAATAGACTAGTATCTACATATATTTTAATCATTCATGACATAACTTTTTCTTATTTTTTTCAATATTTCTAGGCTATGCAGTTCATCTGTGAATTTTTTCAAGTTGTCACAAATCTCCCCAAAATTTTCCATATATTTATTAAGTGAATTCACTGAAATCTGCATGTAAGTGGACTCATGCAGTTCCAACCCATGTTGTTCAAGGGTCAACTGTATAGAAAATTATTTCAAGATATCATTTTGATATGAGCAAAAGTATATATGTGTGTGTATTAGTAAAAATCATTGGCACAACTGTTGGATTTTTAAAAAATGTTCAATCTGGAATTCCATAATTGAATAGATTATATGTAAATATTTATTCATAGATATGTTTTAGAAACCTTAATATTGTGGTAATGAAAAATGGAAAGAGCTATGGACATTAATTGTAAAGTTTTAGGGTTACATTTAACATTAAAGAAAAATGCATGGAAATTTAATTTATCAATATAGAATTATAATTCACAATGAACATGTAAAACAAACAAAAAGGATAAATACCCATGAATATAAGAGAAAATAAATGCTTGCTATCTAAAAGCAAATTTTGTAGTAAAAAAATTATTTTCATAAAACATAGAAATCTAGAGGAGCAGGTTATTATATTTATACCTACAACTGGCTGGCCACATGTAAACTGCCCTTTTTCCTGTGCTTAGCTGTGTGCTTGAAATAATCCCTTCTTCTGGAGTACACTTTTTCCCTACTGATGAACGTACAAGACCATCTACCAACACAGATGATTCTTCAACTGGGAGAAATTCCCACCTCTTTTGCAAATCCATAGTCACCTTAGGCCATAGAACTTTCTAACTTGTACTGATATTATGGTTACTTCTATATATGTGTAAGCACTCTGCAAGGCTAAGATGTGCCTCAAGGCAGGGACCATTTTTCATATGCACAGGTGCTCAATTTTTTTATACTTAATTAAATGTATATGTATTTTATGCAAAATATTATATGGATCTGAAATATACATTGTACATGAACAAATTAATATAATTTATTAACTGAAATACATAGACTATTTACATGGCATAAGTTACTATATTAGACAGTGTAAAATATAAAACACTGTATGTTCTCAGACCTTCAGTTTCTTTACTGATAACCCAGGAGCAATATATTGGTATATTGTGAGATTTAAATAATATAATCTACATAAATAAAGCTCCTAAAACAATGTCTGGTGGATTTTAGATAATCAAAAATGTTCTCTTCAAAAAAAAAGTTCTCTTCCATTTTAGCTAATTGGTATGTGTGTTAGAGAAAGAGAGAGACCTCCTTGTAGTACTAGGAAAAATAGTTCATTGATGATATATTTCACTATTGTCTCTTTTTAAGTGATTCCATCATTATTCCATTTAAATAATTATTTGTCTTTCAAACATAGTTGGGAATAATTGATGAGTAATGATAAAATAACAAAAAGTTTCAAAAGAGAGGGAAAAATAAGATCGTGGCCCAGTGAAACCTGATAGCAGTTACAAGATAGAGTAAATTTTGTTGTATCTAAAAATTTTTTCTCCCTGTTCTTTTTTTTTTTTTTTTTTTGTGGTATGCGGGCCTCCCTCTGTTGTGGCCTCTCCCGTTGCGGAGCACAGGCTCCGGACGCGCAGGCTCAGCGGCCATGGCTTACGGGCCCAGCCGCTCTGCGGCATGTGGGATCTTCCCAGACCGGGGCGCGAACCCAGTTCCCCTGCATCGGCAGGCGGACGCGCAACCACTGCGCCAGCAGGGAAGCCCTCTCCCTGTTCTTTTGAAGACCTCTGATAACAATAAAAATCACAATGAAATATTAATCTGTACAAATAGCTAAAATTGCACAAAAAGAAACACAGAAACTAAAATTGGATCCAAAGGACTCTGATTATATATTGAGAGTTAATGATAACAGAATAAAAATTTATGTTTCTCCTCAAAATGTAAGTCATTCTTATGTAAAATTTCCAGTAGGGAGATGAACTGGGAACAGAAATATCCAAACTGTTGTTCAAGGAACTTTTTATGCTCAAAAGTTGCAGAATCGTCTTCCAATGCAAGAGAACCACTCTAATTTCAAATGCCAAAGGGAAATTCTAATGTAATACTTAAAAACATAACAATCACTAGCGGTTTCTCTGATAGTAACAGTAGGTCCATGTTCAACTTCAGCAGCATTAACTACTTTCTAAGAGCTGCATTCTCCCTAGAAAGGTTTAATTTCCTCCCTTCAGAAATCTCTGCATGTAAGGACCCTCACATACAGAGTAAAAAGCAGTTAACAGGAAATGTAGATTTGGATAATTAAAAGGGCCTCTTCTGAGCTACATCCAAATCATATTTTTAAAGTATAAAAGAGAAGCTGCAGGTAGAAAATGAAAATGTTCCAAATGAGTAGAGATGGTTATGCCTCATGACCCATAACAGATGTTAAAAATTTTTATTTACAGCCATATTAGAGAGAGGTACAAATATTAATATAAATCAATGGCTTCTCTTCTTTAAATAATTTTTCTAAAGCTTGTCCATTCATTGCCTCAGAAAAACTGTCAGTATGTTCTTCTTTAAACATGACAGCTGAGAGCATTTTCTTAAAAACAAAAAGGACAGTCCAGTTTCCTGTCTGTCAGTAAAGAGCTTGGAAGTCACCACTCTGTCCTAACAACAAGTAAAAAGATGAACAGATTGAAAATCAATAACTCTTCTTAGATCCCTCAGGGAGTGAGTTCACAGGGCAAACCACTGCCCCCAAATTTGCAGAGACAAATTGCTTACTGGCAAATTAAAAGAACCACAATTTACTGGAGTTGAAACCTCGCCAAGAGCCAATGCCTGGGAGGGAAATAGGAACTGAAATCCACGAAGTGCTGGAAGCTCACTGTGAACAAGCCTGAGAGAGAAAAACCCCAGAAGGATCCAGTCCTGGTGGAGGGAGATGTACTTTGGTGAATTTACCTCCAGGAGCTCCATCAAGTTCTCACACTGCCAACTGGGAAAATAATTCCCTGTGCTTCAGGCAGTGGGAGGAAAAAAGTAATGGTTCTGAAATATGCCAGAGCTTTCAATTCTTCTAACAAGGCCTGCCCTCAAGAGAAACTATTTTACCAGAACCTAACCTACTGCGGTTTTTTCAGAGCCTAACCAGCCTGGGGGAAGGGAAACGCCCAAATCCAGCCTGCTGTAGCCTTCCATGTTGGGAAGGGAATTCCAACTCCAGCCCCCTTTAGCCATCATGGACCACCTAAGAGGTAAAAAAAAAAAAAATGAGAAGCACTCATGAAACTCAAAGCACAAGGACTGAGATCTAATCACAGGACTACAAAATGCCTCCCCTACCCCACACACCTTACCACTGCACTACTAAAGGCCTCTTTACCACAGTTCTTTTTACCTAGTACATCATATTCACCTTTCCACAAAAAATTACAAGGCATACTAAAAGGGAAATCACAGTTTGAAGTGACAGAGAAAGCGCTGGAAGCAGACCCAGATATGGCATAGATGTTGGAATTATCAGACTGTGAATTTAAAGCAACTACAGTTAATATACCAAGGGCTCTAACGTTAAAAGTAGACAACTTGCAAGAGCAGGTGTGCAATGTAAGCAGAGATATAGAAATTCTAAGAAATAATAAAAAAGAAATACTAGAGATCAAAACACTGTTACAGAAATGAAGAATGCCTTTGATGGGCTCATCAGTAGACTGGACACAGCTGAGAAAAGACTCTCTGACCTTGAGGATACATCAATAGAAACTTCTAAAACTGATAAAGCAAAGAGAAAAAAGACTGAAAAAAAAAACTGAACAGAATACCCAAGATCTATGGGACAACTACAAAAGTGTAACATGTGTGTAATGGGAATACCAGAAGGACAAGAGAGAGAGAAAGGGACAGAAGAAATATCTGAATTAATAATGACTGATAATTTCCCCAAATTAATGTCAGACACCAAACCATAGCCCCAGGAAGCTCAGAGAACACCAAGCAGGACAAATGCCAATAAAAACTACACTTAGACACGTCCTATTTAAACTGCAGAAAATCAAAAATAAGAAAATTCTTGAAAGAAGTCAGAGAGGGGAAATTCTTATCTTCGCTCCTTACCTATAAAGGAGGGAAGATAAGAATTTCATCCAATTCCTCTCAGAAACTGCGAGAGGACAGTGGAGTGAAATATTTAAAGTGTTGAGAGAAAAAACCCATGAAATTAGAATTCTGTACCCTGTAAAATTATTCTTCAAAAGTAAAGGAATATACAAATTGTGAGACAAAGAAAAATTGGAGGAATTTATTGCTAGAAGTCCTGCCTTACAAGAAATGTTAAAAGAGAGATAGAGGGACTTCCCTAGTGGTGCAGTGGTTAAGAATCTGCCTGCCAAAGCAGGGGACACGGGTTTGAGCCCTGGTCTGGGAAGATCTCACATGCCGCGGAGCAACTAAGCCGGTCCACCACAACTACTGAGCCTGCACTCTAGAGCCTGTGTGCCTAAAGCCCGTGCTCTGCAACAAGAGAAGTCACTGCAATGAGAAGCCCATGCACCGCAACGAAGAGTGGCTCCCGATCACCACAACTAGAGAAAGCCCACGAGCAGAAATGAAGACCCGGGGCTTCCCTGGTGGTGCAGTGGTTGGGAATCTGCCTGCCAATGCAGGGGACATGGGTTCGAGCCCTGGTCTGGGAAGATCCCACATGCCACGGAGCAACTGGGCCCGTGAGCCACAACTACTGAGCCTGCGGGTCTGGAGCTTGTGCTCTGCAACAAGAGAGGCCGCAATAGTGAGGGGCCCGCGCACTGCGATGAAGAGTGGCACCCGCTTGCCACAACTAGAGAAAGCCCTCGCACAGAAACGAAGACCCAACACAGCCATAAATAAATAAATAAGTAAATTTTTTAAAAAAAGAAATGAAGACCTAACACAGCCAAAAATAAATAAATCTATTAAAAAAATTATAAAAGAGATAGAAAATGGTATAAACCAGAAATTTGGATCTACATAAAGGAAAAGCAGCAGAGAATGACTAAGTAAAGGTAAAAACTTTTATTTTTCTCATTCTTAATGTATCTAACAGAAAATACTTTGTTCAAAATGAGAGCAACAATATATTCAATTATATATTATGTGTGTGTGTGTGTGTGTGTGTGTGTATGTATGAAATGAATGACAACAATGATACAATGGACAGAAGAGGAATCAGGAAATTTTTGTTAATATAAGTACATTCATTACTCATGAAGTTATAAAGTGTTATTTGAAAGTGGACTTAGATAACTGTAAATGAATATTTCAAACTATAGGAAAACCACTAGAAAAATTAAAAAGAAAGAATAATTGACATGCTATGAAAGGAGAGAAAACAGAATTATATGAAGTGCTCAATTAACACTACAAAAGGCAGAACAGACTATAGACTACTTCATTTAACAACAGCAGATACACATTCTTCTCAAGCTTGCTTGGAACATTCACCATGACAGACTACATTCTGGGCCATAAAACATACCTTGAAAAGTTAAAGAAATAGATATCATATAGGGTTGGCCAAAAAATTCCCTCGGGTTTTTCCGTAAGATGTTTCGGAAAAACCCGAACTAACTTTTTGACCAATCCTATCCAATAATCTGCTCTCATATCACAATGGAATAAAAGTAGAAATCAAAAACAGAAGGATAACTGGAAGATCCCCAAATACTTGGAGCTTTAACAACACATTTCTAAATAACATATGGGTCAAAAAAAATCTCAAAAGAAATTTTAAAATATTTTGAATGAGATGAAAAAATAAATATGGCTTATCAAAATTTGTGAGATACAGTGAAAGCCGTGTTTAGAGGGGAATTTATATCATTAAATGCATATATTATGAAAGACCAGAGATCTAAAACCAGTATGCCAAGCTTCCACCTTAGGAAGCTAGAAAAAGAAGAGCCAGTTAAATCTAAAGTAAACACGAGAAAAGAAATAAAAATGAGAGGAGAAACAAATGAAATTGGAAACAGGAAATCAATAGAGAATATTAATAAAACCAAAAGCTGTTTCTTTGAAAAAGCCTCTAGCCAGGCTAACTAAGAAAAGAAAAGAGAAAACAGAAATACTAGTGTCAAGAAATGAAAGAGAGGGCATCACTACAGATCCCATGGAATTTAAAAGGATAATAAATAAATGTTATGAATAACTCCATGCCCACAAATTTGATAATCTAGATGAAATGGACAAATTCCTTGAAAAACACAATCTGCCAAAAGTCACACAGGAGAAATGGAAAATCTGAAGAGCCTGTACCTGTTTAAAAATTGAATCAATATAATAAACTTCCAAAACAGAAAGCATCAAGCCCAGGTGAGTTCTCTGGTGAATTCTACCAAACATTTAAGGAAGAAACTATACCCATTCTCTATAAACTCTTTCAGAAGATAGAAGCGAACAGAATACTTCCTAATTCATTCAATGAAGCCAATATTACCTGAAATACCCAAACCAAATAAAGACATTACATGAAAACTACAGAGCAATCAGTATTTCTCATAAACATAGATGCAAAAATCCTCAACAAAATATTAGCAAACTAAATCCACCAATGTATAAAAAAGAATTACACACCACAATCAAGTGGGGTTTATTCCAGGTATACGAGGCTGGTTCAACATTCAAAATCAATTAATGTAATCCATGACATCAATAGGCTAAAGAAGAAAAGTCACATGATCATATCAATAGAAGCAGATAAAACACTTGACAAAATCCAACACCCATTCATGATAAAAACTCACAGCAAACTAGGAATAGGCGGAAACTTCCTCAATTTGAGAAGAGTCTACAAAAAATCTACAGCTAACATCATCCTTAAAGGTGAGAAATGCAAAGCTTTCCCACTAAGATCAGGAGCAAGTCAAAGACATTCTCTCCTCACCACTCTTTTCAATATTGTACGGGAACTCCTAACTAATACAATAGGACAATAAAAGAAATAAAATATACAAATTGAGAAGAAATAAATAAAACTATCTTTGTTTGCAGATAACATGATCATCTAAGTAGAAAGTCCAAAAGAATCAAGGAAAATACTCCTGGAAGAAATAAGTGATTAGACCAAAGTTGCAGGATACAAGGTTAATATTAACACAAAAGTCAACTGTTTTCCCATTTACCAGCAATGAACAAGTGGAATTTGAAATTGAAAACACATTACCATTTATGTAGACACCCCCAAAATGAAATACTTAGCCATAAATCTAACAAAATATGGACAAGATCTATACCAGGGAAGCTATAAAACTCTGATGAAAAATGAAAGAAGATCTAAATAAATGGAGAGATATTCCATGTTCATGGATAGGAAAACTCAATATTGTCAAGATCTCTGTTCTTCCAAACTTGATCTATAGATTCAATGCAATCTCAATCAAAATCTCAACAAGTTATTTTGCAGATATCAAGCTGATTCTAAAGTTTTTATGGAGAGACAAAGACCCAGAAAAGCTAACACAATATTGAAGAAGGGCAAAGTTGAAGAACTGATCCTACCTGACTTCAAGACTTACTAAAAAGCTACAATGATCAAGACAGTATAATATTGGGAAAATAATAAAAATAGATCAATGGAACAGAATACAGAGCCCAGAAACAGACCCAACAAATATAGTCAACTGATCTTTGACAAAGGAGCAAAGACAATATAATGGAGAAAAGCTAATGTTTTCAACAAATGATGTCGGAACAACTAAATATCCACATGGCGTGCACACACACACACAGACACACACAAAAGAATCTAGACACAGACCTTACACCTTTCACAAAAATTAACTCAAAATAGACCACACATCTAAATGTAAAATGCAAAAGTATAAAACTCCTAGAGAGTAACATAGGAGAAAATCTAGATGATTTTGGATATGCTGATAACTTTTTAGATATAATACCAAAGGCAAGATGCATGAAAGAAATAACTGATAAGCTGGATTTCATTAAAATTAAAAACTTCTATTCTACAAAGAACACTCTCAAGAGAATAAGACAATCCACAGAGTGAGAGAAAATATTTACAAAATACATATCTGATAAAGGACTGCTATTCAAAATATACAAAGAATCTTAAAACTCAACAATAAGAAAATGAACAACTGGATTACAAAATTAGCAATAAACAGACAACTCACAAAAGAAGATTCAAAGATGGCAAATAAGTATATGAAAGGATATTCACCATCATATGTCATTAGAGAACTGCAATTAAAACAATAAGATACCTCTACACACCTATTAGAATGACCCACACCAAGGATGTGGAGCAACAGGAATTCTCATTTATTGCTGGTGGGAACGTAAAATGGTACAGCCACTTCGGAAGATACTTTGACAGTTTTTTACAACACTAAACATATTCTTACTATGTAATCCAGCAATTGCACTCCCTAGTATTTGCTCATTTACTCAAGTGAGCTGAAAACTTATGCCCATGCAAAATCCTGCACATGGATGTTTACAGCAGCTTTATTAATAATTGCCAAAATATGGAAGCAACCAGGATATCCTTTAGTGGGTGAATGGATAAATGAACTGTGGTACATACAAACAATGGAATAAAATTCAGTGCTTAAAAAAGAGCTATAAAGACATGGGGAAACATAAATGCATATTACTAAGTGAAAGAAGCCAATTTGAAAAGCTACATACCATATGATTCCAACTATATCACATTCCAGAAAAGGCAAAACTATGGTGACAGTAAAAAGAACAGTAGAGGAGTCAAGATGGTGGAATAGGAGGACATGGAATTCGTCGCTCCTCACAAGTACATCAAGAATACACCTACAAATGGAACAATTCTCACAGAGCACCTGCTGAACATGAGTGGAAGACTTCAGACACCTAAAAGGAGAGGAAAAATCCCCTCAACAACCAGGTAGGATGAAAGAAAGAAGAAAAAAAGAAAAGAGGAATCAAAAAAGGGACCAGCAGCCCTGGCACAGAGCTGAAGGTGAGGGGAGGTTCCCACACTCAGAAAAACTCCCTCATGGTGGGGAAATCAGCTGGGACAGAAAAGGAACTTCAGGGGATCAAAGGAGAAAGCAGTGGATGGTTTGTGGAAGACAGGACAAAGTAAGAACTGCATGCATGATCTACACCACAGCTCTGTGCATTCCAGTCTGAGTCATGAGTCGCCAGTTGCAAAGGGGGGCTGGGTGCTGGAAAGTGGGATTTGGAGTGTGGATCCAGGGAAGGGACAGCTGTTAGCTGTGAAAAGATAGCCAGAAGGGACAGGAATAAGGAGCTCCACAACCAGGAAAGTCTGTGGAAAAGCCCGGGACACCACAGAAACAAGGAGTATTGTTGAGTAGTGCGCAAGGGGCAGAGCCGCCATTACAACCCCTTTCCCCACCCACCGGCTTCTTCAGCCTCCGGGGGCACTGGGAGGGGCTCCCATCTAAGTGGGCCTGCCTGCCCCTCAGGCCAGGGTCTCCCGTGTGGGTTCTGGGGGCCTGAACGCTACCCATCCCAAAGCCTTCTTGGGAATCAGCCCTGGGCACCCATGCCTGGGGACAACAGTCTGCCGATGCTGGCGGGGGCTGAGTGCTAAAGTGAGGGGTTGGTAGAACGGATATGGGGAGAGGAGCACTGTTGGCTGTGCAGATACAGCAGAGGGGACAGGAGTGAGGGGATGCATGGCCAGGAATGCCCCTAGAAAAAGTCTGGCCTGCCTGGAAAGCAAGGTGCCATAGTTGAGAGGCACGTGGGGGGCAGGACCGCCACCGCCCCCACACATCAGTGCCTGCCTCCGTGGGCACTGGGAGGGATTCCCACCAGAACGAGTGCGCCACAGTCTGTTGCAACTGCCTGCTGGTCCACACCACTGCAGGCAACTCATGCACAACCCAATTGTAGCTGCTGTACCCCTCCCCAGCCTGAGTGAGTAAGTGTGCTCCAAGCAGCCGCTGCTTTTGCTCCCTCTTGCCTGGGCAAGGAACAGACGCCTGAGGGTGGCCCACATGCAGACATGGGGCCAAAACCAAAGCTGAGCTCCAGGGGTGGTGTAACTAAGGAAGAGGAATGAAAATCTCTCTGTGCAGCTACACAAGCTGCGGATTAAATCCCTGAGAACGGCTTGGTAAATCCTGCGTCTGTGGAATACCTGAATAGACGAGTGTTCCCACAATTGAGACCAATCTAGCCTTTGCAGCAGTGGACTTTGGGGGCAAGTACACGTGGGAGGTGGGCCAGGTCAGAGTCTGAGCTGGCCCCACAGTGCCCAAAGCAGGTCCAGACCTACCTAGAAGTACTGGAAGGCCTCCTGGGGAGGTGGAGGATGGCTCTGGCTCACGGTGGGAGCAAGGATACTGACAGAGGAGGCCCCAGGAAAATATTATTATTACTGTTATTTTCTTCTTTGTTTTGTTTTATTCAGTTGTTGGTATTGTTGCCTTTATTATTTTTTATCTTTTATTTTATTTTTTATTTATTTACTTTTTTGTGGTACGCGGGCCTCTCACTGTTGTGGCCTCTCCCGTTGCGGAGCACAGGC